>NC_133802.1:18888364-19208007 GCF_043250625.1 Sebastes fasciatus
GCCGTTTTTAAATAACTAAACTACCATACCAATAGCGACCGCAATTTTTTATTCACGTGAGCCAGATTTTAAAGAAAGCAAGCTTGCAAAATCTACGCCAGACACCTTACGTACACTTGACAAAGTGCAGACGTTCCTCTGTTTGGTTGTCGTTGAAATGATTCAGCAAGTGTCATGTTGAAGATGATGTCACGGCAGTTTCTTGTGCCGTCCAGTGGGTTACCTCAAGGTCTGAGAAGTGAAGCCAATGCTTATTTTATTCTTTGTAAATAAGTGTGAAGTCTTTAATACAATGCACTGTTTGAAGGTTGACTACAATTTTGTTGTGCCTGCATAATGACCATAAAGTTCTTGAATCTTTAACTTTTAACCTCTGGAAAAAAGATTGCAACTACAGGGTCTGAAAAGTGAAGCCAATGCTGAAGTGCCTTAAACTTGCATCCTTTCTAATAGCCTGGTTGCAAAAAGAAGTCTGATTGTATAGAGAAAATGAGAAAATGACACTACTTCTCACTTAATTTAGTCTTAATAAAGTCTTGTTCATTTAATAAATTATGGTCCCATTTAGAGTCAAATAGACCATAAAGCAGGGGATGCTTTTGGGCGTGGCTACCTTGTGATTGACAGGTCGCTATCTCGGAGTTGTCCAGTCTGGGAGTTGTCCGTGTTTTCGTCTTAGAACTTTAACCCTTCCACAGTGTGTTTTCAATTCATAAAGGTTAATTGTAACATTTTGGTCGCCTAAAAATGTCTTATTCAGCATTCAGTTGCTCCACCCTCTCGTGTCACTTCTGGTTGCAAATAACTAAGATGGCGACGGCCAAAATGCTTCAAAACGGCAGTCCACAAACCAATGGGTGATGTCACAGTGACTACGTCCACTCCTTATATACAGTCTATGATTCCAAGCTTTATCTGAGGACAGGCCCATAGTCTCGGACATTGAAAACCCCTGTTTGAAGTGTTCAGACTCCCTGCAAGAAAGTGAATACATGTATTTCCCAAAATGTCTAAATATTCCTTTAATACTCTAGCCAACAGACACTACTAGTTCTAGCAAAACTAAAACATCCTTTTCCCATTGAACATACAGTATTTTTGGAGTTTGGACAGAAAAACATTCATATCGCATATTTTATATAGAACCAGCATCAAATGTTTTTATGCCCATTTCACTGTGAATTTGATCACCTAAAAATCTCCCTTATTAGTATGACTGAAACAGCTACCATCCACAGCTACAACAGTAAACGTCTGTGTAATTAGGTGATTTAGAAATTACTTCCTTTACCCATTTGCAGTGGCAAATACATCACAGCGCACCATCAACGTCAGGTTTCCAAACACTATTAGCTCTCTATTGATAACTCCCCAAATGTTGACTTCTAATGACGCCAGATGTTTCATAGTGAAGTGGAGACTGCTCAGGGCTCCTCTTATAGAGACCCACTAATTAATCAACCTGTGTGTCCATGTCAATGAGTGTGTGCACTTGCTTGTTAACGCTGACACAGACACTCTTCATGGAGTGCGTTTCACCAAACCAGCTCTCATTTCCATTCTCTCTTCCTCTCCGCTTAACCATCTCCTTGTTATCACCCGGCGACTCAGACGTCACAGACAATCACACACACACACACACACACACACACACACACACACACACACACACACACTCCAATTATCCCTCAGACACATCATGTTAACAATGGGGCATTAATAGCACATGCGTGAGCAACCCCGTTTACTCGCCTTTTCTCTTTCTGTGTCACCCACCCACACACACACACACACACACACACACACACACCCATGTCTGTGCCATTACATTTACTCGTATTAACGCCTTGGCTGATTTGGAGCCATTTTCACTTTAGATGAAAGGGGACAAGAGAGAGGAGCATTATTACGCAACCCTCAATTATTTCTCTTTCAGACAAATTAGGTGCACCTCATCCGACCCGATATCCTTCAGTACACTAACTGCACTTTCCTCTGCTGTCACCCACTACAGAGGCCTCTAAACCAGTTTAAAAAGATCTGTCTCATCTCTGGTGATCCTTTTTGAAAAGCTTTTATTCCATCTTTTGATGACACAGAGATTCTCGCAAGCTTAATACGTGACTTGTGTCAGTTTTTATTCCCCGGCGGAAAATCTTTGCCACAGTTGGTGACCTGCAAGTGCAAATATGTGCCGGTGTGCACACGATAGCTTAAACTGTATGTACAGTATGTAGCTTGAGTTATGCATGTAGAAGTATGTGTGTCTGCTTGTGCGTGTGTTTGCTCCTGCCAAGAAGACCCGAAGCCTGCAGAGCACCAGTGACCTGATATGTAGGGCGAGACCGAAGACACTGGGATGACAGCTTAGAGCCCGCCCCCACTAACTCTGACTGACAGCGCTGTAACCTCGGCTGCCTCCCGCGACAATAGCTTGGTCCTGCTTCAACTTCAACGTCTGTTATTCAAAGCTCAATATAACAACTATTTCTGGGGCAAAGCTCTATAAAAAACATTTTATACAGGACTAGAGGACAAGACAAAATCAGGCGAAGTGAAATGAGAGGAAATAACTGCTTTTAGGACGATGTACGATGGCTATTTATTCCTTAAAGCGACTGTCAAGATCTGCAAAAGTCTTACATTGCCCCGGGTGCTTGTACAGAGTCAAAATATACACGGCTGCACGTGTATCGCTACACGATTTTTCTGTCTTTCAGTCCCTCAGCCTTTGTGACCAATGCAGCACTTAGGCAATCACATCCCACTGCTTCTATCTCCCACTTTTACGGGACAAATCCCTCCTAATCTACGGATAAGGTACAACAGCCACATGTCTCAGTGGATTTCAACGAAATCAGGTCAAAAGGGTGCAGACACTCTAAAGAGCATTATTCTACACAAAGAGTGCACAGCCAGTTTTCCCACCACACAATGTAAAGGATGCAAAAGACCAAAGAAAAGGATTAAAACAACCACAAATCCAGAGAAAATGGGGGTAAAAAGAAAAACATTGATGTCAAGAAAGAAGAGCTCTACTTTGAGGAACAAGTCTGGGATTCCAAATCAAGAAACAGATCAAATAAAATGTCCTTTTTGTAAAACATGATCAGTAGATGTTGTATAAGCGACTGGCTTTGGCATCATAGCCCCAATCTCTTTCTGAGAATGAATCATTTAATAGGAATGGGCCACATGAGGTAGTGGGTTACATTTAGGCTAAAAGGGATCTCTTCTATTCAGCCTCCAGGATATTTTCTGGGCTGTGACATTAAAAAGAAATCAGAGTCAGCTGTTATTCGTGGCAGAAAATCAGATTATATGTATACACGCAAACGGAAACTTGCATGTCACATTAAACTTCTTAAATATCCATGTAGCTTGAGCATGTTATAAATCTCTGCAATATATATTTGACATGGCGTGAGGCATTTCTTGAGAGTGCCATATGGCTTTTACATATCTCAGCCAGAGCTTCCTCTGG
Organism: Sebastes fasciatus; assembly: GCF_043250625.1. NCBI lineage: Eukaryota > Metazoa > Chordata > Actinopteri > Perciformes > Sebastidae > Sebastes > Sebastes fasciatus. Next base: position 18,891,849 of record NC_133802.1, read on the forward strand.
GCTCAGTGAGCTCGGGAGGGGAAAAGGGGGGAAAGTTTGTGAAGTGAAAATCTCACTTTGTCAGTGAGCATGCATTGCACGGAGCACGGATTGTGGGATTGACGTGATTGGAGAGGGGCTTTTTTATGTAACTCCACAGAGATAGCCAGAGAGGGCAGAGAGAGAGAGGGATGTTGCAGTAAAAAGAGGACGACATAGAGGTGAGAATAAAGTACAGTTGAGAGGAAACATGAAAAACGGATGCAATGAATGTGTGAGAAAAAAGCAGTAATGTATAGAATGCTAGGTCCATAGTGTGATGGAATAATTGATACACAAGTTAACTTAGGAAGGAAGAGGTCCCGGAGCTGATGATGTCTTACAAAGAAGGTTTATTGAAGCTTGATCAAGGAGCAATTGTCAGGTCTCCACATTGAGATGCTCTCTGCGTGAAGGCCTCACAACTCTGCCCTTCCTCCCTGGTGCTCAGTGTCTTACCCCTTATCATGTTTTGACTTACTTCGTTCCTCTGGCATCTCTGACCCTGGTTGCCCTAGCGCCTGGCTCTACGGTCTCCACTACAGACACAGCTGTACAGATAACGGTGGCTCCTCTAGACAGGACTCAAACCCAATAATGTCAACAGAGGGACACTCTGACAAACACTCTGACCTTTCTACCAATAAGAGAGGAATCACACATAGACTGTATAAAGAAGTGGACGTAGTCACTGTGACGTCAACTATTGGTTTGTGGACTGCTTGTTTCAAAGCCTTGAATTTGGCATTTTGTCCGTCGGCATCTTGGTTAGTTTCAACCAGAAATGACACAAGAGGTATGGACTGAATAAGACAGAAAACACGGTCAACTCCCAGACAGGACAACGTCGTGGTAGCGACCTGTCAATCAAGCCCGTTCGCACAAAAACAATGCGTATAAATGCCATGATAATGTGGAAGGCATTTAACGTGCAATACAAACGCCAATACGTAGTCTGTACTGTGTACAATGTAAACAAATTTGTGTAAATATGCCTCGCTCAGAGCTAATGTCATAGAATAAAAAGCAAGAAAGACCATATGGCGGGCGGGTGGGGAGATGGATGGGTCCAACAAACACACAACTTTTAATCAGGAGACCAGTGTTCGAGACCGGTGATTTTTTGTACGTTACGTTAGTGATGTTTGTCATATTGTGTTTTAGTGACGTTTGTGGCTTGAGGTCCGTACTTATGTTACGTTGTGTATGTACGTATTGTACTTAGTTTACGTACTTATTCTAAGTCCAACCATGACGTTTTTTCTAAACCTAAGTGAGTGGTTTTGTTGCCTAAACCTAACTGTGGATGTTAGCGTAGTTTGGTTGTGTGGCGTACAAATGACATGCCCAGAGGCGAAAATACGTCCTCATAACACTTGGAATGTCCATGTAATATTGTGCTATTTATACGCCTTCCCGTGAGACCAGGTTGGTCAATCACAAGGTAGCCACGCCCTAAAGCATATCCTACCTTATGGTCTATTTGACTTTAAATGGGACCATAATCTATTAAATGAACATCATGCTGTATTGAAGAAAACTTGAAACTAGTGGTTGAGACCATAAACTCATGTTTACAATGTTTACTGAGGTAATAAATCAAGCGAGAAGTAGGGTCATTTTCTCATAGACTTCTATACAAATGGATTTCTTTTTGCAACCAGAGGAGTCGCCCCCTGCTGGCTGTTAGAAAGAATGCGAGTTTAAGGCACTTCAGCATTGACTTCACTTCTCAGACCCGGCGGTTGCCCACTGGTTAGTTCCAGAGATTCAAGATTCAAGAACTTTATTGTCATTATGCAAGCACAACGACATTGCAGTATTCTTAAGAATAAAATAAGAATGAGAGAAAATAAAATAAATATCAGCGATAATAAGTACAGAATATAAGCAATATAAGTACAAATTATTAGCAATATTAAGTATGATACAATAAAAACGAACCAGTGCACAAAGCATCAGCAGCAGCAGCAAAAGAGTCACAGAGAGCTGAGCTGCATTTAAACAACTCTCTCGCCACCTCGGCTGTGGAAGTGACACGCTGACACTTGGCTGCCTATTGACATGGTAAATTGAGGGTCCATTCGAGCAGCACTGTGACAGCCAGAGGAGGCCATAGACCCTGTCAGAACTGTATATATTCACAGGGCACTATTACAGCACACATCAGGGGACACAGCAGGAGAGGAGAGCGAGAGAGAGACGGTGGAATATGCACAAAGAAGGATGCAACAGAAGGTGAACTGTATGGAGGTAGGACGATTTAAAAAAAAAAAAAAGTGTGAAATATAGGCTGGAGCAGCGAGAGGAGGAGCAGAGAGAAAGGGAACGGCTAAGAGGCTGATAAGAGGAGAAGACAGAACGCAAAAATTGATTTCTATTTTTGGAAGACCGATGGGTGGAATGAGTCTAAAACATGTTCAATTTCAAAGTCACACACATACTTTTCGTATATGCATACAAACTATCTCACATGCAGATCAAACCTGCCACAGATCGTGCTACAAGATTGCGAGCGGCAATGTAATTACTTTTGCGGCGGGTGAACGTGACTCGTGCTCCTGAGTGTGTGCAAGATGTCGGCCTTGTTATGGCGTTAGCTGGGGCCATTAGCCATTTGGTTTAATGGGCAATCTGCACCACAGGCTCGGCTGACCCCCCGGCACTCGGTAGGAGGAGCAGGCCAACCTATTAACAAAGAGTGAAAAGCTCCAAGCTTAGCCTATCACACAAGGCCACACTTAATTAGTCTGTTTGTTTAGCAGACTCTAATGGGACGGACGGCGAGTGGGGGGAAAGGTTGACTGCTCTCCTTGAAACTGCAGTCTGAAAGACATCTGGCCAAGGATGAGACGGAGGACGTTAGTGGGACGTGGCCTCATCACGTTTGTCTCATTTTCTCAGCACTCAGATGGTAATGATGGAGAGCAAACAATGGATAATATTCATAAATGGTAAATTAAGTAATTACAATAACATTAACATAATCATAGCTTAAAATAAAAGTAAACAAATGCTTTATCTGAAAGGCCAAAACACATTGATTAAACTGATTAAGGGAAGGAAAAATACGGCGAGAAGGAGATGATTGAGTTTATGTGCATTAAGTCAGTAAGTAACAACAGTTTGATTCATGAGGGATACAACCCCTGTATGAAATTATACCTAATTAGTGCAATACTTCAGAAAAATTACATTTCTCTTCTTCATCCATCCCTGTACCCTTTCAGCCCCTCTCCCTTGATCCCTCTCCCTGTGCAGAAGGCTAATTAAAGGAGAGAAATTGGATATGGGCCTGTGCGCACTCTAATTCAGGGAGAGGAAGGAGAAAGGAAGGGGGGGGGAGAAGTCGGACCCGGGACAAGGGCACTGGATCAGAACGGTGAAGCCTTGTCATTTCTGGGAGTATTAAAGGGATGGAAAGGCTAGCGGTGAGGGCGGACTGGATGAGACAGTTGAAGTGTGACGCCAAAAATCCACCACACTCTGCTCCTGTTAATCCACTGCTGATTTATGCCGACGCGGACTCTCCTCTTTTACCACTTCATCAATCTCTGAGAGGCCTGCAGGACCGGAGCGTAAATGTTTATCTACTGAATCGTCCTCCGTCCATCCCACCCCTGCACACGGGGTCAGAGGTCAAAGCGGTTGGCGGGAGGTCGGAGAGGTCCACTTGACAAATCCATTAGATCAATATCTCATCGACAACGTTCTCCATCAACGCAAACTCTCTAATAGATGTCTAAATAAAATTGATTATTGTATTTCTACTATAGCGAGCAGTCTTAAGTGCCCTCATCCTGAGATCCATCTCATCTTAAAACGTTTCTATATGTGAAAGCTTTTGTGAACTGTTTGATATAAGTTTTTATTTATACTGTTTTTATTCCTATTATTTACTTAATTGTTAATTTTATTGTTTTTACTTCCTCTGTGCTCATGCCCAATAGTCTTCTCAATCTCATTTTAGCTGCTTTGTTTGGTTCTATTTTCTATTGTTAAGAAAAGTGCTATAAAATATATTATTATTATTATTGTTATTACTATTATTATTATTACAGTAATATGCATGGGTTCCTTTAACAATAATCCTGTTTATTCAGATTATTCAGATTATTCATATTATTATTCATATTATTCATATTATTATTACGGTATTATGCATGGGTTCCTTTAACGATTATTCCGATTTATTTTATTATTATTTATTTCCTGTCTTATTTCCATAGTTTTGGCCACAGTAATAACATCGTATTCACCAATTTAATTGATGAGTTGCAGTCACTAACAAGTCAGAAGGGGCAAGAAACTTAAAGGTGATCATCGATTTTACATATCAAGGTCTATGTTCAGGTCTTGGGGAGTACCATTGCATACATGAAAAAGTTGAATCTCCAATGAACTGTCAGCAGTCCAGTTTCATTGTGGGTAATACGTATTGGCACCTTCCAATGACAGGAATGTGTGGAATAAAAAAGACAATATCTCTGGTATCCATCACTAATTTCATTGTTAAACTTAGATCTGCTTGAACGTAGTTGTGCGCTCACACAATGTTTCTTTGCATGCAGAGGTGCATTCCCTTTTGTTTTACCTCCAAATAAAGCAGTTCAGATAATCTGGCTAAACTGTTGGCTTGTTTCCAACCAGTCTAGAAAACTAATATGCTATATACTCAATATAATCTACTCAATGCTATCATAAAAGGGGTGGCTATATACGAATATGAGACGCAAGCTGTAATAAAAGTCACATTTCCTTTAAGATGTCACTCAGCTGAGGGAACAATTTATGAGCTCTTTTTCCAGTCAATCTTCATCACTCTTGTCAAGACATTTAGAGAATTTCAGACACTGAACCAGTTTATACATATTGTGATGGTGATCAGGTGCAGCTGCGGGGCTGTGGTGGATCACAGAGTTGATGATGGACGACAGGAGGGTGTGTGTGCATGTGTGTGCTGCGTTATACTGAGTGACACAGCGGATGAGGATGGACAGGGGAAAGAGGTTAACAGCTTGTGTGCTCTCTCACACACATATGAAATCACTGTATAACCCCACTGTGCCACTGTTACTGAGAGGGTTAACACATTATTACCATATTACTTCACTACAGAGGCCAGAAACACATTTGGCTCCAACACCAATTGCGCCAAATGGACGCCGTCTCCGGCAGGCAACGCCAGCAAAACAACAAAGGGTGTTTTTGTCTGGGTAAAGCTAACAACCCACACCCCCGCCTCCCCCAATCGTCCCACCCACCGAGGTGCTGGCTTCCCTTCTGCTTCAGCTGTATGTTCACACACACAAACATAAACACATGCATGGACCAAAACACACGCACGCTACCCCACGTGCACGCGTACAGATTGGGATCCTGTGGCATAGCAGGAGCGCCACGCTGGAAAGGGCCGATTATTTCACAGCTGAATGAGCGCACGACTTTGTGACCTGATCTGAAGAAAGAAAGGGTGTGTTTGTGCTATGTGGGGGTTTTGAGGGAAAGGGTTAACAACAGTCTAGACGGTTGACAGTTCCAACAACAAAGATCAATGGTCGACACTGTAGATGTAATTATTTCTACATAAGAAAACAGGATAGACAGTTGTACATTTGTTATCATTTTGTTTTCAAAGTATGGTTTCTAAGAAGCAAATGCAAGGAGTACTTTTCTTAGAAAAGGCATCAGTGTTTTTTTCATTTTTGTATAATTTAAAGGGACAGTGTGTAGCATTTAGGGCGTGTTTTCATTAGTGGAAAATCACCTGAAAATAAGAATCATTGTGTTTTCCTTATGGATGTCACGGTAAGGACATTTTCCCACCAGCTAATAAACTTGTGACAACACCGGTGTTACCGATTACACCAGACCTTTTACAAGAAAAGATGATGCTCAATACCTGTAACGTTAGAGAGCTTACTTTGATCTTTAATGTTGGATGGCTGTGTGTCTGACCTCTCCTGTTGAGCTTTCGCTGCGGGGTTTTCACCTGGCACTGCTGCGCCACGCACACCTGCCGTGAGTGCTCCGTCCTCCACACGGCGATTGCCTCATTAACATTATAGCATTGAGTTTAAATCTGAAATATTGCCAAATAGGCACTTTTGCTTTCGCTTTGACACCAAATCCTCCGTCATCGTCTCGTCTGTCAACTCTCTCTCGTCCCGTGTGTGAAATCCGACTCTTGCTACTCTGTGCTGAGACTCTGTACGGAGCAGATCCATTCACTTTCAGTTTGTAGCGTCCGTTGTCCGGCTTTATTGATAACACGCCGCTGATACAATAAATTAACTAAATAAAAAAAATATAAAAAGCAAAACGACGGTTGGGACGGTGGGCATGTAATGTAATGGGTGTATGCCCGAACACTGCGCAACACCAACTACCGCAACAAGCCTAGTTTTCGTTACCTTAAAAAAGAGCGGGTCCTCTTCACGACACCGGCCGCCATGTTTCTACAGTAGCCCAGAATGGACACACCCAACACGGTCTGTAGATAGAGCCATTTGTGTTTTCACGTTTTCGCGCCGGGCACCGTAGTTCTCCTGGCACACGGGAGAAGTTTCAGCTGGTTGCAATCTGCAACCTCACCGCTAGATGCCAACAGATCCTACACACTGCACCTTTAAGTGTCCTTTAAGGATGAAAATCCTATTAAATCTTCTTTGTTTGGGAGTAGACACATTTCTCCACATCTGTTCGCCCCCTTCCTGCTCGCATGTCCATCATTTGGGCATCGAATAGACAACATGGACCCTCCTACAGCGGCCTGTCCACCCACATGCTCAGAGAGTCACAGGGGTTGAGATAAATAAGTCGGTTGTTTTTGGATTCGGATCCAGCTGTGTGCTCGTCTCCACGTGAGCCTGTCAGGTTGATGGTGAGCACTTGTGTCTAGCAGTGTACGGATGGATGGAAGCCACCCTGGCATCCTCTGCCCCGGCCCGAACACACACACTGGGTTGCCCCCATGCCTATTTTTGATGTGAATAGGGGATGGACCATGCCACTCTCTCTCTCTCTCTCTTCCTCCTCCCTGCTCCTGGATGACGTGCACCAGACAATACAGAGGCCCAGTAGCATCGTTCATATGGCTGCTTATCTCAGATATGACAATACAGCCAGATGTCCTGGGCGATTTAAGCAAACATCTGACGAATTTCATCCTCTCTGAAAAGCCAAAACATGGAGGGGGGCATAATTACATAGCATGACTCGCTGTACAGCGGGCGGCAAGACGGAAAATGTAATTCTCTCAGCAATTTACATGAAGATGAGACAAATAATGTTGATTAAACCATTTAAAACGCAGATCACCCATTGTAATTGATAGAGTCGCAGGCCTGTAGCTGACAGCCCACCTGACAATGAGACAACAACCTCCTGACAAAATGGAAATCGATGCGAACATTACCAATCAACTCCCCTATTACGCTGTACATACCCCACAGTGAAATGTGGAGGATTTTGAGGATGTAATGAAGGATTTGTGTGTCTATTTTTCATCACAGATGCACTTATAATGATTAAATTCCCACCAACAGTTGACAGTCATCCAGTTCTGTATCAAATAGCTTGAAAACATTTTGAAAAGTTCCTCTCAAACAACAGTCTGTGCCTGAACATGCATGAGGAGTGTTAGTGGATCTCAGGGGTCCCTGGTTCTGGTTGTTAATCCAACCCTGTGCATGTCCTCAAACAGTGCTACAGTCTTTAAAGTTTAAGTGGCACAGCACACTGTCAGGCCCATGGCGCTGAGTAAATTAATGATGCTTAAGTAAACTATGGATTAATTATAGATAGCCCAATGTGTCACCAGGCTTATATGCATATCTGACTGTCCTACGTGCCGCCCTGCTAATGAAGAGCTAACCTGCTTAGGTAGACAGAGGACAGATGGAAAACACACTTGGCATCCGCTCTACACTGATGCCTTATTGCCCTTGAGCAGAGAGAGCCTCTGATTAGGCTTCACTTAAGTTAGTTAGCCCGGAGCAAACACCAGCCAGCCGAGATAAAGGGACAGGACAACAACAACAACAACAACAATGATGCAAACAATCTAAAAACACTGAAGAGATTATGCAAGAGTAGGCGGGCTAGAGATCTCTGAGCAGGGGTGATTTTAGACTCTTTTTAGGGGTGTTCAAGCACACCTAAATGTCATCTCAGCATCAGCAGCCCGTCGGCTGACATTACTGTTTTAAGAGGTTGTAGCGGGCTCAGTCTTAACGCTATTGGTATCATATGAAACTAGAAAAAACTTAAAGAATCCATCGGTACCAACCGTGTCATACTAGCTTGTCGTGAAGGAGGTTAAATAATGCTTCAAACTGGCATGGCCATTTCACAGGGTCCCTTGACCTCTGACCTCAAGATATGTGAATGAAAATGGGTTCTATGGGTACCCACGAGGCTCCCCTTTACAGACATGCCCACTAATGCATGTTTTGGGTAAAAACAATGCAGTTATTTGCATGCAGTATAATATAGAACGGGATAACATTAAATGAGATAAGTTTATCTACAGGAAAATAAATATTTGAAAGCAATACAGAATGACGGAGAGCCTTACTGCATTATTATATTTTTGTTCATATTATATTATCATTATTATATTGTCACCTGGCGCCTGTATTTTGTGTTTTCGTTTACATAAATAAAGACATTTCCACCATAACTTGATGCAGAAAAGGCAGAAATTGGTGCATAAAATTCACCAGAGTGCAAGAAATGAAGTGTTTGATGCTCAAAATTTCCCCCCGCTTAATATGTGTCCCCCCCATGTTGAAACGAAACCTACGCCCTTGGCTGTACACATGTCACATTCTCATTGGGAGCTGAGCCCCTGAAGGTCTGATCCTAGAATCACCCCTGTCTCTGAGGCTGCATGAATTTGACCTCCTCTAGTAAAGATGTTTGATCGATTTCAACATGTTCTCTCAGAAAGGTGGGGTTGCTATGATATCCAAACTGACACAATTAGTCTATCAATCAATTGATCAATTGACAGAAGATTAATCAGCAACTATATTGATCATTTAAATAGTTTTCAGTATTTTTTCAAGCAAAACTACCAATCATTTGCTGTTTCCAGCTTAGTCAGACACAACAAGCAATTTGAAAATGTCATTTTGAGATTTAGAAAATCTCGATGGGCATTTTTCACTATTTTCTGACATTTAATTGAACAAAAACAATTAATCAATTAATTGAGAAGATATTCGTCAGTCATCAACAATGAAAATAATCATTAGTTAGCCCAATCCAAACACACAATAGAGCAAAAATACATTTTGACTTGTCAACACTACAAAAATCAATGCATGTATTTTCAAAGGACTAGTTAAAAACGTTTGCATTTTCAGTTGAGTTTGGGTTTCAAGTGAGGTCAAATGTTTTGGATGATGTAAGGGTGTGAGCTTGGTTATGGTTTTGCTTATAATTAGGCCTACTGTAAACAAAATTATAAAACAAAACAAATAAAAAACAGTCCTTGGGGCTACACTCCTTTTCATTTCATTCATATCAAAAGAACATGACATTTATTTTTGTACAAAAGAGCACATCTGTTTGCAGCATTTAGTCTCCATTATTAGCCAAACAAAAGAATGAAGAACAAAGACTGCTGCTTCATTGTTATATATTCCTGAGCTGTACTATTTATTCAGGTGAGGCAGGTGCTGCTGGCCCACAAATATAGACCCGTCAAGTACAAATAGACCATGACAAACACTGGACTTCCAACAATAGTTCTCTTTCCAGAATCATTTCTAGGCTATACTTAACTGCAATAAATATTAAAATATTCTAAGACATTGCATCAATGAAACACTTAACTGTAGATATACTGTGTGACTGTTTGGGTCATTCTTAAGTTTCAGAGTGGATTATGTCAAATTCAAGTTAACCTGGGATAAAAATAGTGGAGTCACAGTTCTTGTCTTGACAGCATCTGATGTGATTTATTTCGGTCAGGATAATAATGGAGATGGAGGAGGTTGCTCCACAATTAAGAAAATTACAAGTAGTATAGGTCTACATCAGAATCAGAATCAAAATTGTGTTTATTGCTAGGTGTAAGAGGTATACACTAGGAATTTTCTTTGGTTTTGTTGGTGCAAGTGAGCAGTATAATAACAAAAGAATAGATAAAAAAAACGTTAGAATAAAATAAGAATAAAAAAATTGAAATTCTACCAGTATACAATATACAAAATAAGCTATAAACAAAAATAAACATGTTATAAACAGATAGTGCAAATATAGCTATGAAAAAATACATATATATATATATATATACATAGCTATGCTTAGCTGCTACTTACAACTCCATAACATTATGGTTTACAAAAACAGTGTTTTAGGCTATTATATTTCATAATAAGCACATGTCCCTGGAAATAGTCTAATATGATCAAATGTGCAAAAAAAAAAAAAAAAGATGTCAAAGTACTGTAAGGTGAATAAGTCATTATTGAGTGTATGAATACTGTGGGTCTTGTAACATGCTTCAGTGAGAGGACTAATATAGTGTATAGAAGCGCTCCTACCGTCCACAGCCATACTCGGTCTCAGCGTGTATCTCTCCGTGGTGTCAACAGGACTCTCCTCTCATTCTGCTGCCGGATGGATCAGATGTAGTGAGGATGAAGATGAGGAGCCTCTGCTTGCTCTCTCTCTCTAACCCGCTATGTGAGCCATGGAGACGGCTCTCTCACTGTGGTCGTATACAGAGAAAAAAGAATAAAAAGAAAAACGTGTCTGGATCACACTGTCCCTCTCTTCTGTCGGTTCACGGCCATTTGTTGTCCTGGACGCTGCCGGGACCAGTCCGATATGAAGCGGCTCCTCCTGAGTCTCCTCCCACCTCCTCTCTCTCCGTACCTGACCGCCGGGAGACAAAAGGTCATTACGCTCCGACACCACCAGCTGTTACTGGATACAGATACACAGACAGGCTGTATACTACTACTGCTCTCTCTACCTCTCTCTCTCTCTCTCTCTCTCTCTCACTCACGCCCCATTTTATCATTATTATGGCAACTATATAGGCTACAATATGGATATTACTTGAGATCTTTTTATTTGTCAGTGAATATATTCCAGAAAAGTACATTATTATGATATATAACCCTCAATATGGTTATTATAATAAAGTGACAGAAAGCTTCCACATGCCACAAACAGTCATAACATCTGTTTAAAGTTGCACACTTTGCCCCTTCAGATTGATAGATTTATTGTCTTAGTAGCTACATGTAAACATAAGGAGTTTGACTGTTTTTTTTTGTTGGGCTTTTTGCATCTCTCTCTCAATGTAGTTACACAGAAATAGAAATAACAGTTAGGGACAAGGACAACAAAATTGGGCAAATAGACAGGACTGTTATGTACATAAGTATGTTAAAAAATAGGTGTGTATATAAATATTATATACACACATATATATATATATATATAAAGTACCAATGACCAACAATAAAATAAGAAATAAAAAAAACATCTATACTAGGGCTGACCCGAATGCTTCGAAGCTTCGAAGCTTCGACCGTTGCCATGGCAAACGACCTCCAAATCAGCATTGAAATGCTTCGTTTTTTCCGTTTTTTTGTTGCATCTCTCTCTCAATGTACTTACACAGAAATAGAAATAACAGCTAGGGACAAGGACAACAAATTGGACAAATAGACAGGACTGTTATGTACCCATGTATGTGGAAAAAATAGGTGTATATATAAATATTATATACACATATATATATATATATATATATATATATATATAAAGCACCACTGACCAACAATAAACTCAGAAATAAAAAAAACATCTATACTAGGGCTGACCCTAATGCTTCGAAGCTTCGAAGCTTCGACCGTTGCCATGGTAAACGACCTCCAAATCAGTATTCAAATGTTTCGTTTTTTGTGGTTCTTTTTGTATATGTAATGATACTGTATAAATCCCCAAAATAGCCCATGACATAAGGAATAATCCCACAACATTATTCATATTCAACATGTATTATTATTAGTTATTCTCAGCAGATATCGCTGTTTGTTGTGTGTAGAGGTGCGTGTGTGTACAGTATAGTGCAGCAGCGGCACTGTCCCGGGCACTGAAACGAGGGAGATGGAGACAGACAGACAGAAGAACATGTCAGCCTGCTGTGCCGCGCAGCTCTGTGAAGCATCAAATACCTTCAAATATTACTCGCCGAAGCTTCGACGCCCAAAATTTTTTATTCAGGACAGCCCTAGTATATGAATATCATATAAATATATATATATAAAAAGCACCATTGATCGACAATAAAAGAAGAAATAAAAAATGTCTACAGGTCAAATGTAAATTGTAAACAATACAAATAGTGCAAAGAAATAAAACATGGATTAACATGGACTCGACGGTTATGTACAGTATGTACAGATGTCTATATACTCTATGTACAGTGTGTAGGATTTATATTGACAGTGACAGATGATATAGAAATATTAGAAAAATTGTGCATTCATCAAGGATTTAATTTTGGTGTCCAGTGTAGCTATTGGTGATTACTGCAGTTACTGTGAGCTGAAACTATATGTTCTGTGATAAAACTGAGCCACAAAGAAGGTAAATCACTATATCAATAACTGTGTCGGCCTCTCCAGTCCACACCTGAAGCATTTGTGGTGGTGCTTAAAGTGAAATTATGGCATTTGTCAAGCTGGGAGTTATCCTCATATTATTGTCCTTCATGACTTTTGGTCGAGATAAAGGTTCACTCAACACCTCTGTTTTAGAGATTTGGGAGATGCAGGCATGTGGTAAGCACAAAAACTTCAATTTAACAGAGATCTTATGAAACACTGTCTGACTGAGAGCAAACAGAAGCTAGTCACCTGGGGATCTCTCTATAAGGTCTCCCTTTATTGTATAGTGACAGCAATGATGACTGCAGTGTGTACCTTGTCATTTTATTTGTGCAAGTTGCAAACTCTTGCATTCAACCACTGCTTCTCTATGCAAACAAGCTAAAGCAAAAGTGAGCCCCCGTCTCAGACTGACATAAACAAACCTGCACGCATTCATGAATACAGCAAATATGTTGACAATATGGATCAGCTGTGCTATGCAGCTCTTTGTGTTTGCTTTCAGTCAGACTCTAAGACAAGTGCTTACATGATTTCTGTTGATTTTTGTTTTGTTTTTAAAGCTGTAGGAGACTTGCACTCCTTGACCCAAAAGTTTTCCGATTTCTCTACAATGGAGGTGGTAAGAAATTTGTTTATGGCGAATAGTCAGAATGGACAACATACTGGGATTTAGTATTGCACTTCCATAAAGTTTGGGGTCTCTCAAGAGACAGATAAAAACAAAAAATCAATATTGAAGCAGCAGAGGACGAGATATCAAGTGGAGTCAAACCGCTGAGTCCTACAATTCAAAACTGTCCTCAAGAGAAACGATTGTTTCAGCAAGTGGCCCAAAACAACATGCAGTGCGTTTATGTTCAAGTGACAAAGCCTTCTAGAGACTGTAGTAACGAAGGCTTTCTGTCTCAATATTTTGATATCATCTGGGTTATTTCTTTTAGAAAGCTCCCTCTAGAACTATACAGAAGACATTATACAGCTGTTTTTACATGCTGAATAGTACTTTCCGTGATGAACCAACTCAGCTTTTTGTGTGAAATCGGTGGAGTACCCCTTTAAGGTGGTGAGCTTCACTGAAACAGAGAAAGTCAAGAGCATGTGTGGGCTACCATCTATGCAAACACATGATCTTTGCACAAACCAAGAAACAGACACAGGATAGGAGGAGATCCACCGGATGGTTGCAGAGAAGCCTAAAAACAGCCGTCCCCCGGCAGACACCCACGTCAGCCGCTATTTGCCCGTCAAACAGCCGAGCTTCACTTCAAAGTGGAGAATTTTGGGAGCAAGTTGTGAACGCGTCTTTGTCGATGTAATCTCCTAACATTGCAGCTAATTGATTCTGCTGGCGTTCAGATGTACGTAGGCTGCTCAACGCCGCTGCTTTTGTAGAACAGTAAAGAGATATGTCCCTGAAAGTCTTGAAAACAGTCCATCAGTCTGTGTTGGAAGATGAGGACCGTCCTCCCCAGAGTGCAGGCGCTGGATCATCAAAGGGTGTACAACGAGGAACAAAGCTGGTCCATCAGGGCTTCACCAGAACACACGCTGACTGGGAGTGAAAGCACTACTCACTTGCCCTTACATGCACAAAGACACACACAGATTTACACCTAACATTGCACTTACTGTGTTCTTCTTTCTCATGTTCGTAGACACGCTCCCACATGCAGAGACACACACATTTGTCCGTGCTCACTCATGCTCTCAGAGACAGAGCCTAAATTAGAAGTGTGCTACTGTGTGCATGTGCTGTGAGGACATTTTGTCCTGTAAAAAATTGAGCACTCAAAGCTTGTATCTTTAATTCAGAGGATGGTCAGCGCAGTGAATAATGAATAGACCGGGTCCTGCAGAGATCAAGGGGTTAGACTTTATCGCGCACCGGCCCATTGGGTGACAGGTGGCGGAAAAACATAAGCAGCTTTTGTGGGAAGAAATGTTTGTACAGCGTTGTGTGGTGCGGCACAGATAAACATGAGGGAATAGGAGCTCAAGGGAATGGAAAATGTTAGTGTTTATGTTCATTCTTTACTCTGCAGTCTGCAGTTTCCACTGAGAGTTTGGTTGAAGCATCTTTTCTTGGTGATAAGCAGTTGTTGAAGGGAAGAGTGATGGTGTCTCTATACAGCCTGATGCATTACATCCTGTAACTAACAGATGATGCCATTAAACTTTTATTGTCAGTGTTGTACTAGCACATATGGCCTGTTCTACTGGTGCCAAGAGACCTTTATTCTTTTGCTTGTGACAGTGCCACACATACAGTGTGCACAGAAAAATGCATATATTCACACCACTTAAACTGCTTCACTAGGGATGTCAATCAATTAAAATATTTAATTGCGATTAATCGCATGTTTGTCCATAGTTCCTCGCGATTAATAGCAAAATTTATCACACATTTTGTATCTGTTCTAAATGTACCTTAAAGGGAGATGTATCAAGTATTTAATACCCTTATCAACATGGGAGTGGGCAAATATGCTACTTTATGCAAATGTATGTATATATTTATTATTGGAAATCAATTAACAACACAAAACAATGACAAATATTGTCCAGAAACCCTCACAGGTACTGCGTTTAGCATAAAATATATGCTCAAATCATAACATGGCATATCTGTAAAGTGGAGATTCGTGGGTACCCATAGAACCCGTTTTCATTCACATATCTTGAGGTCAGAGGTCAAGGGACCCCTTTGAAAATGGCCATACCAGCTTTCCTCGCCAAAACTTAGTGTAATTTTGGAGCGGTATTTTACCTCTTTTACGACAAGCTAGTATGACATGATGAACAATGGAGTCCTTAGGTTTTCTAGTTTCATATAATGAAAGTATTTTTATTTTAGCTTTAAAACTGAGCTCGCTACAACCTAAAAATTGCAAATTGCATTAATTAAATTAGTGGAGTTCAAACAAACTTGTGTCAACGCCTTATTATCGTGTTAACTTTGACTGCCCTAATATTCACATCATTCACATTTTGGTAAACAGCTGTAACATAAAAAAACCTGCATGTTTAAAAAGAGGGATCATTATAATATGAAAGTACTACAAAGAGAAAGAGGGCACTTCCTCAAGAGACATATAGAGAGGCTATTGATACTGGAGTGTGGCGTCAGCCTTGCCAAAAGCTGGTTTCATGGTGAATGGCTGTCCCTGAGTTGGCAGTTAGGAATAATGGTGCCAAATAGGACAGAAAAAAGGAGCAGTTGAGGAAAGACCGGACTAACCTTGGGTGCATCCAAATGCTCAGAGAGGGAATACATTCAAAGAGGTTGGGTTTCAATAGAAAATAAGCTTTCTCTTCTGCCTGCACTTAATCTGATGTGAAAGGGAGGGCTCTTTCAGGTGGAAGTGAAAGCAATCTAATGAATTCCCACAGGAAGCTATTTACTCCGCCGAGATGAGTGCAGATGATAGAGAGGAATCCACTTTATAGTGTTAAGTTGTGGCCCTGAGCTGTTTTCCTAATCAGAGACCTGGGAGAGTTTCTCCGTGATTCCCTGCGCATTATTGTAGAGAGAGGTCTCCTTTGAAAACGCCATGCGTGTCCCCTCCCTGGATTTATTCAGGATGTGGAGCAAAAGATGACAGAACCTATTTGAGAGATATATTCCCTTTGCCACTCCCTGATCATCACCTCTTGTCTCCTGCTCTGCACTCTGTATATGTGTGTGTGGGTGTGCCTTAATAAATGTGTGCTTCTGTGTGTGTGTGTGTGTGTATGTATGCACATATGTGCAGGGAGGGAAAGGAGGCGATTCACATTCCACTCACTCTCTGATGGTGACCTCACTGTTATGCAAATGACCACAGTGTAGCAGAAAGTGTCTGAAGCTGAGCTGTGCTACAAACACAAACTCTCTCACACACACACACACACACACACACACACACACACACATAGAGACGTTATGCTTGTGGGTTCAGACACGTCTATCCATCTATTTTCCTCACATAGTGCCTGTTTCCTCCCCTGTAAAGCAAAGTCTTGACAGAAAAAGGAAGAAGGCCATCCTGAGCCTGTGGCTGAATGCCATTGATTCCTTTGATAGTGTTCCACAGAAACAAAACGCTCTACATGTGTGTTTCACAGCGAGAGTAAGAGAGTAAGAGAGATGGAGACAGATTGGGGCAAATTAAAAGAATAATCTGAATAAATGACTGGAGAAACATAACAAATGCAGATACAAAAAAAGGCATTCACATCCTATCATGGTCAGGGACATGCACACAAATGCTTAGTACGCCCAGTTAGTTTTGATTTCGGATCAAGATGACGAGAAGGAAAAGATGTATCTGACAAGGTGAGTGCACATTTGAGAGTCCGTGGTGCAAAACAACACAGGCACTGGTGTACAAATACAAATAGTCCGGTGGCTCTGTTATGATCTGGGGGCCATTTTTCCTGCCATGGTTTGGTTCCATTTGTCTCCTCATGTCGCTGCAAATCAATACAAATTTATTCCGAGTGATTATCTTCGTTCTATGATGAAACATTTCCACCCTGATGAGAGTTGATCTCTTTCAGGATGACAATGCCCCCATCCACAGGGCGTTAGGGGTCAGAGAACGGTTTGATGAGTATGAAAATGATGTGAATCACATGCTAAGAGCTTTTCAGTCATCAGATCTTGACACAGCGAGGAGCTATGGGAGATTTTGGACCATTGCTCTCCATCAACAAGATCAAAACACCAAATTAGGGAATATCTTTTGTAAAGTTTTGAAAAGTGAAGCCAATGCTGAAGTGCCTTAAACCTGCATTCTTTCTAATAGCCAGCAGGGGGCGACTCCTCTGGTTGCAAAAAGAAGTATAGAAGTCTATGAGAAAATGAGCCTACTTCTCACTTGATTTATTACCTCAGTAAACATTGTAAACATGAGTTTATGGTCACAATCACTAGTTTCACTCTTTTTCAATACAGCATGATGTTCATTTAGTAAATTATGGTCCCATTTAGAGTCAGAGTAACCATAAAGCAGGGTACGCTTCGGGGCGTAGCTGCCTTTTGATTGACAGGTCGCTACCACGGCGTTGTCCGGTCTGGGAGTTGTCCGTGTTTTCCTCTTAGAACGTTAATCCTTTCACAGTGTGTTTTCAGTTCATGAAATTTAATTGTAACATTTTGGTCGCCTAAAAACTGTCTTATTGAGCATTCGGTTGTACTCAGCTCCATCCTCTTGTGTCACTTCTGGTTGAAACTAACCAAGATGCCGATGGACAAAATGCCAAACTCGAGGCTTCGAAACAAGCAGTCCACAAACCAATGGGTGACGTCACGGTGACTACGTCCACTTCTTATATACAGTCTATGGAGCTAGCATTCTAACTACATTACTGCTTTTTTCTCACACATTCATTGCATCCATTTTTCATGTTTCCTCTCAAATGTACTTTATTCTCACCTCTATGTCATCCTCTTTTTTTCTGCAACATCCCTCTCTCTCTCTGCCCTCTCTTGCTATCTCTGTGGAGTTACATAAAAAAGCCAAAATGCCGAACTTAAGGCTTCAAAACGGCAGTCCATAAACCAATTGGTGACATTGTAGTGACTACATCCACTTCTTATATACAGTCTGTGGTCCCAACACCTTACTATGGCAGTTTATGTTGGTTATTCTTATTTACTGTAGCTTACTGCAGCATTTAACCCATCTCTACCTCTGTAAATTTGGATGTAATTGGAAGCTGGACTGGATGAACAGTTTGGGCTTTAAAATCAAACAGTAATAACTTCTCTCCACGCAGACTGAGAAAAGAGTAGCAGTCAGAGTAAGCGCTAGCTGAACCTAAAAATATAGACACTGTAAAAACCACAGCTAATGAAAAAGGCCAACCCTGGGGCGCCTGGGTTAGCTCAGTTGGTAGAGCGGGCGTCCATGTATTAAGGCTTGGTCCTGACTGCGGCGGCCCGGGTTCGAATCCGGCCTGTGGCCCTTTCCGCATCCACTCTCTCTCTCTCCCCCCTTTCAAGACTCTATCCACTGTCCTGTCATAAAAATGGAAAATGCCCCCCAAAAAAAAAGAAAAAAAAAGGCCAACCCTGTAAGTCAAAAAGAAAAGAAAGGCAAGAATTGCACCATCGCTCATCATCCCTTCTCATCTCGAGTCTCATCTTTGAAAATCAGCGCCACTCACTCTAGAGGTCACTCTTGTCTTTCTCCAGAGATTGTTCCTTTTGAGTTTCACTATGGGTTGATTTATCTCTCTTTTTCCCAGGATTTTCACCTGATAATGATTCTGCAGATGAGACTCTTTTCTTTGCCACTTAAACTATACTTATACCTGTTTTTCTTTTACTGCAATAATTTCAAATTAACTGCTTTTGATACATTAACAAATACACCACATCAACACAATAAGGACACAAATAATATCCATTACTCTAAGTCCATTTTTTAAAGTGCACTATTTTGGCAGGCTGTTCTCATACACTGCTTGTAGCTATACCTACGAAAAGTAGTTGCACTGTAATTCGTATATATCCCACAAAATCAATTATAATCATGAACCAGGTAGTAAGTGAACCAGAAAGCATAAAGAATGACAAACACCGCAAAGGGAGGAGGTCAGGGTGGATGGGTTGGTCAAAAAAACACCAAACTTTTGCCCAGGAGACGGGCGTTCGTGTCCTGTGTGAGTCACGTAATTTTGTACTTTAGTAACACCACTTCCACAATCTTTTCCTGAACCTAACTAAGTAGTTTTGTTGCCTAAACCTAACTAAGCTGTGTTAACCAAGCAGAAATTGACAACACAATAACTATACACAAGCTGTATCATTTCTAAAAATGACAGCATATCTGACTAGTACAACTTTAACACAAAGGTACAAAAGAAATAGTTTCCATTTATGCAACACGACTAGTTCTACTGCTTCTGAATACTTTAAATATAAGTCCCTCTCTCAGCCTCGGTTCATTTAATTATCTTCCTTACAATGTCTGTTTTTATCACAAGGGAACAATTCTTTGAATGCAAAGCACTGAAAATGTGAACTAATAGCAAAAATATGCTATGCATTGCGCCTTGGCTGGATTAAGACAATACAAAGACAGATTTTCTCGCATTAAATGGCAGACAAGAAGACGGTGCCACGTTCACTTTCATCTTTCTATGTAAAAAAAAGACCTCTTTGTGTCGAGTCTCCAGGGATGACTCTGATTGGAGAGAATCCAGGTTTATTCAAGCTTCATACTTCTGAGTAATGGCAGGATTGCTCAGTCTCTCTTTCTGTCAGTCCCTCCATTCTTCTTTTCAAATCCCACTCATCTCTCCTCTCTCTCTTTCTGTCTCTTTCACTTGATAAATCTGTGTTTTGCTGTCCATACCTGTCCAAATAACTCAATCTGTGTACGAGTCTCCTCTCAGAAAAGACAGGATCAGAAAAACCAAACAGTGAATGCATCATGGTTCTGATCCACTGTGTTTCCAGCTAAATACCAGTCTCACTCAAACAACGGGTCAGGAGAACAGCTTCAGTCGATAATCTCATTTATCTGCTCAGCCGTCGGGGAAACAAATCAGCTCTACTTGGGATCATGTCAGCTGTCAGACTTTTAATGTGGAAAATATTAAAACCTCTCACCAAACCAGTGTGAGTGTCATTCACTTGCCCTCTGTTCTTCTCCCACACTGAGTCAAACTGAGAGGGGAAATGTAACATGGCAGCAGGGGGATGCTGTGACAAAAATGTGAAAAGTAAAGTGCAAGAACTGGAGCTGGAGAATACATCATGCATTCCTCATCACTATGAGTTTAATATGTGCATCTGTAAGTCTCTGCCGTGCAAATCTTCTCTCTCAGACTCAAGGTGAACCCATGAGAAATGGAGGGGCTCCTTCATTTCACACGACAGTTGGCCTAATGAATCATTTCCAATATCATTGACCCACAACGCACATATGTCACATCTGTCAATGCATTAGTATTCACGACACAAAATCAGCCATCTTTTTCTCCTTTGTACAGTGTCTCAGATCCGGCCCTAGACTAATTACCGGACTGTCCTCATTCAAAGCTTTGTCGCCGCACTAAGCTAAATGAAATTCCATTTGAGCATTTGTCGCCCAAAACGACTCTGGTCGGCCGTTCCTAAAGGAAAGCCCTAATGGCAATTTACTGTTGTCCTTTCTCAAGGACACTTCTCTTTGTTTCAGAATAATACACAGTCAGTAATAAGAGCTAAATAAACCATTAAACCTCCCAGGACTCTCTTCAATGTACCAAATCAGGCTTTGTGCACGTCGACTGCCTTCAACTAAGAGACGGTAATTGAGTTTAGCATGTGTGTGTAATAGTGAAAAATGATGATGTCCGTGTCCTATTTTGCAAATTTTTTTTTTCTTCGCCCACATTGTGTTGTTGAATATAATGAGCTAAAATTAACTCACAATGCAGCTCAGGGATTATGAATGATGTGTCTGTGTTTCTTTGTGTGAGTAGGTGTGATGCATGAAAGTATATCAATAAACCTGTCATCTCCTCACATCTCCTCCTGTGCTTCTTTTCTTGCAAACAGCAGCTTTCTCTCAATCACTGGACCATAAATGGGACATGGTGTTATTTCCTATTTCTTGGTATCTTCCTGTAGACTGCTTCTGCTGCATGCAGCTCCACCTACATACTACAGTACATTTATCATCACACTGTGGACATCTGCTGCCACAGATAGTCCAGTCAGTGGTCCTCCCCTCCATCTCCTATATATGCACTGAATAAACAGATTAAATGGAGTCATGCATCCATGCAAACTGGCACACACATGAATGGATAAACATGCAGAAACATGCAGAAACATGCAGATTATTCCTAACTTGCACGTAAATAGACACACTATCATATACACAGAACCCCAGCTATAATTTGCCTTGGTTATAGCACATCATTTAATTACTAATTTTCTCACACATCTCACAGTTTATCTCCACAAATTGAAGTAATATTCACAAAATGAGGGATGCTATTTTGTGAATCTCTCTCATCCGAAATGCAATCCTATCCAAATGAAGTGATTAGTCTTTGTTTAAAAGAAAGAAATAAGCTTAGCCATTAAATGATTGTCCTTCAGCTTTGCTCACATAGACAAACCACACTAATTATAATGGCTTACTCTTCAGCACAATACAAATCTTCAAATGGACTGTCAATCATGAACCCAATGTCACGATCACGATCACGATCACGATCACAAGATCACTTGCTTTTATTTAGAAAAATATACAAAAAAATCACTGTAATTTCAATGCAAAACAGATGTGACACACACTATAATTGACTCATCGTCATTGACAGCAGACCCTTTTAGTCCTCTGTGTCATGATTTCATGTTTTCCATAATACAGGTAAACTAGAGAAAGATGTTTTTAGAGTATCTTCATTCTGCGCTCTGTTTCCAGCTCACAGGAAGCTTTGTCAAATGTATTATGGCAGCATATCAAAGGGAATGATTATGGTACAATCTTTGGTAGGACCACAGTTACTCAGCCAGCCTTCAAGACCCAAACAGATATCATATCCTAAGCAGCTATCTTCTGCTGCCACCACATTTGTACATTTTTAACGCATGTGTGCATCTGTGTGTGAGGTGAATTCCTGCTGAATGTCTTTATGCTTATGGAAACACACTTTTGTTACTGCAAAAAAAGGAATTAACCCATTCTTGTGCAAATTGAATGTGTGCTTGGACCAGGCTCTGAAGGATTTTCTCATTGTTAACATTAGCCAGTATTACCAATGATTTATTTATCACTGATGAGACTGACCTGGATCACTCATCCATGGGTCTTACCGTGATGATCCGCACACAGACATGTAATCTGTGGTTTAGTTTACTGTCTTTCCCTTATTGTATAAAAAGGAAATGATGTGAATTCAAGCTGCACGTTACGTCGGTTTCTAGATGTGATTATAAAAATCATTCAACTGAAATGAAATGATCATTGAAATAATCACAGGAATGTAATAGAGTCTGTGTGTGAAAGATGAAATCATGTTAAAAAAAAGATCTCCTCGGCTGTGTGAGCTATATGTCTTCTAATGTGTCTGACAGTCCATTTTCATCATAACCTTCTTCTCCCAGGAGTGAAATAATGTCTGCCCTCCAGGCAATGTAAATGAAGAAAAATGCAAAGGCCTGGGCCGATGATCAGACAGCGAATGGGTGAAGTTAAACGTGATTTAAACTAATTGATGTATGGCTTCGCTTCATCTCAAGGGATAAAACCCAGAAATGTCATGTTAGAATGTAATTACCTTCATTGCAGTCTCCTGCCTCATGTTTGAATATAGACTCTCCAACAGGGATATTTTTCAATCATAATGCAGGGTTAGTTATTGCTGTAACACATTGATATGTGTCAGAATTACTATAAAATCATTTCAAATGTATGGCTGAATCAACTCTACAATCTTAATATCCTCTCTAACACAATGGCTTGAATTCTACTTCAATATTTTATTAACTACTCCTACTGAGCGCCAGAGTATGCTTCAGTTAGGGTCCAATAACAAATGCTTTTGCTGTGGCAAACTGATCCTTTTAAATGCATGAGCCCTGTTAAAGCCCTGACATTATGAAGAATGGGAAGGTTCATTTGAATTTGGCAACATGCAACCTTCAGGGCCTGATTGTTTATTCAAACAAATGCCAGCTGTGTCATATATGCCATGATTGGGGTCACAGGTCCTTTGGAGGAAATTAAATAGTCTCATAAAATGCATAAAGTGCATATTAAATGCATATTATGCATATTATTTAATTGAATTTAATTACCAGACTTATTGTATATGCCTTTGAAGTTTCCATTAATATTACAATACATAATATTACAATAAAGTCGATTATTACACGGCTTTGTTGAATACTCGATTCTGATTGGTCAATCACAGCATTCTATGGTCTGTTATTTCTGTATAGCAGACCGTTGCTATGTATACCAGACTGTTGCTATGGGCATAGTTCTAATGTTGGACTCTGGAGCAGCGTTTTTGAGTGAAATTATTATTGATTTCTAAGTAAGTAGCCGTGTAATAAGCGGGATAATGCACAGGTAGTGGGTCGTTGTGAAATAAACCCCTTCAGGGCAATGCTGGTGGACCCCAGGGTTTATTTCACAACAATGACCGGCTTGCTGTACATTATCCCTTACATAATGTATACTCCCCCCAAGAAATAAATGAATAAAATATGAATGAATGAATGAATCATTTATTTTCGTGTCTGGTCATCAGACATGCTGGTATGTTAGCCCATCCTCATCTAACAGCACAACACACCAGCATCATCCAAACATAAACATAAACATCATCCAGACATAAACGTGAACACAAATAATGCTCCAGGATATATCCCACAATGGAAATACAACAGATAAACAGTCACAAATATACAATCACAGCCCCCTATATAGGCACAAGACACATGCTGTGTAAAATAACAGGGTGAAAAAATAGAATTTCCCCTCGGGGATCAATAATGTGCCTTTCTTTCTTTCTTTTTTCTTTAGAAAAATAAAATAATAAATGAGTTGAATTGGAGTATCTTATACAGAAATATCATGAAGTTAGTTCAGGAAATACAACCCAAACACATAATCTTAACAGTATTAGTGAATAACTCACTGCAAAAACACTGAGTCTCAATAGGAATCTAAAAAGCCTACAGACTACTTCAAATGTGATTGATTGAGAATAGTTCAATAGGCCTATTATCTTTCAGGATGTGGCGCCCTCATGTGGCTTTTGTGGAAAACTGATATTAGTATAAAACATGATAAATATCTTTTTTTTTATACTTTATTTTTTTTAACCTTTTTTCAAGGTTGTTTTCATATATGCAATTTACAGTTCGTAATTACAATAGTTTATAAACCAATTTTTAAGTAGATGAGCTTATAGACAAACTCATTAAGTACACTGGAGAAAACAACTTCATCATTCAAAATTTAAATAATAATAATAATAATAATAATAACAATAATATTAATAATAATAATAATAATAAAAAGAAAGAATACAGTTAAAAAACAACACACATAATAAAAAAAACATTAGATACTAGTATAAAACATGATAAATATATAACATAATAAATTACATTTATATAAATACATATACATAATTATATAAATACATATACATAATACTTTATAATTTATGTATATAAATACAACATACTATATAATTTATATAAATACATATACATAACATAATAAATACATAACAAAAATAAATTACATTTATTTATTGCACATACTACATGTATCTATTGATGGACTGCACACACTATTTTCACCCATTCACTCTGTATCTTTTATATCTCTATTATTGTTTTTATAATTTTTGTATACCTTTACCTCTCCTGTGTTTCACTCTGTTTGCTTATGTTGCTGCCTTGACACCTGAATTTCCCTCCGGGGATTAAAGGGACTATTTGTAACTTTCAGAAATGCTTCTTAACAGCGACACCTGTGGCCGTGAAATCAACGAAAGTCAGCGTCGGGCTCGCGCTTGCTCGCTCTAAATATACCTGAACGAGCATCGCTCAAAACAGTGAGGCGACACAAGTCAGCTAAAACCACAATATCACTCTATATTTCAGCTGCTTGGCAGTAATGTTAGCTGACCAGACGAAGGTCTCTCCATGAACATGATTTAGATCTGATCTCAGTGTTGGCTTTTACTGCCTCAGCGCAGGCTGATGCAGCGGGGCTCTGCAGCGTGTCTCCCTGCTCTCTCCGCCCGCAGCCGGAGAGAGCAGGGAGACACCGGCACCCGGTCGGTAACGAGACGATAACGTTACTAGCTGAGGAGCTCCGTCACTTCACAAGACACGGGAAACCTCTGTTGGTCTGGAGGAGCTGCAGCATTTATTTCTGCACAAACGTCCACTAGATATTCTCAGAGCTAAACTAACTCTTCTGCAGTGTGTAGTGAGCGCGCGTTCACGTCTAGAGGTGCAGCGAGCTGAGAACGCGCGCGCTCTCTGAGTGAAGGCATGCAGACAGAGGAGGATAGGCAGCGGCCACACGCGAACGCGCATATGCGAGCGCGCATGTGTGGCGACCCGCTACATTTATACGCTTAAAAAGTTACAAATAGTCCCTTTAATAAAGGTTAATCTTATCTTATCTTATCTTATCTTTTAAATATCTTAAAGAAATAATAATAATTTCAATAACACAGATACACAGCGTGGGAAAAAAATAAGAAATACGAAAAAATAAGCACATTACACAATTTTTCAATTTAGAAGTAAATGAATGATCATGAGAGAAGTGTAAATCAACAGAAGCCCTCCTGTCCTGTGGGGGGCGCTGTTACAAACACTAGCGGACGTTTAGTGGAGAAGCACCGGGGTCGCTGTGTGCTGCTAACGGAAGGTCGACTGTTGTTTATCCGGTAGTTAGAGCGTCTCACGTCGTCGTTGGAGAACCGCAACGATGGCGAGCAATTCAGCTAAACAGGGACCTAAGTTAGTCTCCAAGTCCTCGGCTGGAGGCGGCGGGGCAGCGGGGCTCGGAGGCGGACTCCCGATAATGCCCATCGCCTCTCCGCTGATGGGGAAGAAGAAGAAGCCGTTCCTCGGGATGCCCGCTCCGCTGGGCTACGTCCCGGGTCTGGGCAGAGGGTGAGCTAACAGGCTAACACAGCTAGCACGCTAACTACCAGCAGCTCTTCAGCTAACAGGCTAGCTGATGTCTGTTTAGCAAACTATGTTGCGTTGTAATTCGCTTTTATGTTGAGCTGAAGTGAAAATAACGTTAATCAGTTAACGTTATAGTAAGTCACACAATAGTAGCTAGTTAAATGAATAAAGATATTATCAATGGTTGTATTGATTTAGCCAAATAAACTATAGTACAAATTGACAGCCACTTAAAGTATGAACTCTGTTTATTTATGAGCCCTATTGCTGACAATTTGCTGCTAATATCCAGCCAACATGGTTATGTGGGCCCCACATGGGTTATGCTGGGGGTACCTGGGTACCAAGTGGGTATCTTATCTGGGTCCCACTTGGGTGAACTTAGTTGGTCCCACATGTGCTCCCCATGTGGGCTACCTGTGTGGGTCCTAGTTGGGTCACTAATGGGAAATTAGTGCATGGGGCCAACATAGAAACTGGACAAACCCACTTACAACCCATATTTCAGCCCATGCAGTTCCCACATAGAACTTAAAGCTGGGACCAAGATGGGTCTTTGGTATGTTGCCCAGTTGGTGCCCATATAACACCCAGTGTACTCCTGCATGGAATCCTTCTGGGCAATTGACATTGGGTCATTATGGAGCCCGCGGACAATCCCATATAGGGCCCATTTTTCAGCCCATTTACTACCCACAGAGGCCCCACATACAAATGTTGGCTGGGTAAACTGTAGCTGAAAGTGGATAAACTATGCTGGTCACATAACTATTGGTATTTTGCTGGCAAACTGGTTTAAAAGTGCTTGACAAGTGACAATGTAGCATGATCTAACGTTAATTAGTCAGTCATCATAATGATCAAAACATTGCTTATAAGAACAATTTAGATAAACTTGTCACGCAACTGTCATCAGCTGGTAATGTATTAAATTGAAAATTCCAGTGCATGTTTATCACAAGTCTACCCATGTTTGTTTGTGTAAACATTTTAATTAATTGTTCCTCTTTAGTGCAACTGGTTTCACCACCCGATCTGATATCGGTCCTGCTCGTGATGCCAACGACCCAGTGGATGACCGGCATGCACCTCCAGGGAAGAGGACGGTGGGGGACCAAATGAAAAAGAACCAGGATGATGATGATGAAGATCTGAACGACACAAACTATGATGAGGTGCTTATAATTGGACGGTCTCTGGCTTGTTATTTGATGTTTATTTGTTGTCTGCAAGGACTTCCACTCAAGATTTAAAGTTGAGTTGACGATAACTCCGTCTATATGATGAATACTTGATTTCTTTGGTCATTCTAATCACATCATGGTGCCTTTTTCTCTTGTAGTTTAATGGATACGCGGGTAGCTTGTTCTCCAGTGGGCCCTATGAGAAGGATGATGAAGAAGCAGATGCTATATATGCAGCACTGGACAAGAGGATGGATGAAAGACGCAAAGAAAGAAGGTCACTAAATAATTTCCCACCCGAGTTTTAGGGGACATGCATATCCTTCCCAAGTTACACACAGTGTATTCATGTTAGACATCCTGTGCACGTGATACTGCATGTGAGTGTAATTTTGAATTGCTGTCCTGTTTATTTTCAGGGAGCTGAGAGAAAAGGAAGAGATCGAGAAATACCGTATGGAGCGACCCAAAATCCAGCAGCAGTTTTCAGATCTAAAGGTATAAAATTGTACATGATTCGCCAAACTGTTGCCTTTCTTTTCAACCTGTGAGAACGTTTTATTTTCCTCCACTGTCCTCTTCTTACACTTGTCTCTTAACATTTTACGGACATATGATATTTTGTCAATATTGTGTCACTGAATCAAAAAAGGGAGGGGAAAGCTGCGCACTGACACACTTATATGTTTTTATTTTGAATTGTACAGATCAACTTTTCAACACATCTTACTTAAAAATAGTGCACTGTCCTATGACCAGAGAGACATTTCTACATCATTGCTGACATTCCAAGTTGATTCACATCTCTCTTTCATCTGTCTTTATTCTCTTTTCCATCCCTTCACAGAGAAAGTTGGCAGAGGTGTCAGAGGAGGAGTGGCTGAGTATTCCTGAGGTGGGAGATGCCAGGAATAAGCGGCAGAGAAATCCCCGCTATGAGAAACTCACCCCTGTGCCCGACAGCTTCTTCTCCACACACCTGAAGACCGGAGAGAAAAATACCTCTGTTGACCCTCTGCAAGGGGTCAGTATACATACATGCATACATACATACATGCATACATACATACATACATACATACATACATGCATACATACATACATGCATACATACATACATACATGCATACATACATACATACATACAAACACACACACATCCACATACTGTAGACATCCACATAAAACATACATCACTAAAAACACATGATGTAGTTTCAGCCTGCACCAGCAGGAGTCAGGATATCTCACTGGAAACAAGCAAAGTTCTTCAACTGTGCAACTAATTTCTCATCAACTCTTTCATGCAGTCATGTGATCTCAGTTGACCTCCCTGTATAGTTGGATTGCACAGTATGGAAAATATCATAGCAATTTTTTTGATAAATACTTAGATTAAGAATGAGTATAAATATATATTTTAAACATTGTAAAGAAAACAAAAACAAACCTTAGAATTGTAAACACACATGATCTCTCTTGAATTGAAAACAAATGTAAACATTGGCTGTTTGATGCAGAAATTTGTCAGTTTTTGCCATGTGCATATTGAATTCTCAATTTTTACATTACCATTAATTCACTAAACGGTAAATAGTTCAGCTCTGCAGCATTGGAGAGTCTTGCTCACAGGTATCATTTACAGTGCTGAGAAAAGTGTCATATGATCCAGGCCTATGTTTCATAAACCTTTTCACTAGCCGTAATAAAATTCTCACAGAGAGTATAATGCTCCTCTCAATTATCACTGTTTCTTCTATCCACTAGCTGGGAGGTCTGAACACACCTTACCCAGGAAGCATGACACCAGGGACAGGAGAGCTGGACATGAGGAAAATCGGTCAAGCCAGGAACACACTCATGGACATGAGGCTCAGCCAGGTAACTAATGATCATCATGTACCCCGTTCTATCATTCAAACTCTTGATGCCGATGCCGTCAATACACAGGATTTATTGGTTTCTCTTACCTGTGTCGGCCTTTTATTAATCTTCAGGTGTCTGACTCAGTGAGCGGACAGACAGTGGTGGATCCTAAAGGTTACCTGACAGATCTCAACTCCATGATCCCCACACATGGAGGAGACATCAGGTAGAGACACACTGGCAACACAATACAAGTTCCTACAGTGTATTTGAGTTAATAAGTTGTGTGAGTGTCTGATGGTGTCTCTTTTGTCCAGTGACATCAAGAAGGCTCGTCTGCTACTGAAATCGGTGAGGGAGACCAATCCTCATCACCCGCCTGCCTGGATTGCCTCTGCCAGGCTGGAGGAGGTGACCGGCAAACTGCAGGTGGCCAGGAACCTGATCATGAAAGGCACAGAGATGTGTCCTAAGGTAAAGGATGGTGGGAACACGTATATATTAAATCTATTAAAGGCCTAAGCACATGTGCAAATAGCAAATATGGATCATTAGCTCATCCAGACCATAGATTGGGTAAAATGTATTGATTTGTTATGATTTGTTATCAGTTGATGTCATACACTCATGTTTGGAGGAAGAAGCAAATGAAATCTATAACATCAATGATGGATGACAGACTTTTGAATCTGCTTTGCCAGTTGTTTAGTTAAATTGCACAGTACTGTCCAGCTGAGTTGTTAATGTAAAATTTCTCTTTACCCGCCAGAGTGAGGATGTGTGGCTGGAGGCAGCCAGGCTTCAGCCCGGCGACACAGCCAAAGCCGTGGTAGCCCAGGCTGTCCGCCACTTGCCGCAGTCCGTCCGCATCTACATCAGAGCTGCAGAGCTGGAGACAGACATCAGGGCCAAGAAACGAGTCCTCAGAAAGGGTAAGGCTTCCAGATAATATCAGTTTATGAAGTTCCAAGGTACCACGTGCAATCGTAGAAAGTCAAAAGTTGTTGTTTTGAGAAGACATGTTGCTGTTATGTTGCTATGAGGAGAGTTATGCGTGCCCTTCCAGTAGTGCATACATGAATGAATATGTAATGATTTGCCTGCCAAAAGGAAAACACTAATTTCTGCTTGGAAAGAAAATTCAAAACCAGTTTCGATCTGTCCATTGTTTCAGAAAAGCACCCAAGCAGACCGTGCCTGCACGCTTAAGCTTACACAAAGTATTTTACACTTGGCAGCTGTGTTTCTGGCTTCTCGACGAGGCCAGGGACCCTATTTGAACCATGGTGTCAATGCCCTAACATGGATGCACGCACACACACACACACACACACACACACGCGCCGATATTTCCCAGCAGCATACCCCGCTGACAGAGATGGATGTGGAGCTTCCTCTGTGGATGAGCTGTCTCCGCCTCTACATGTTCAGTTGCCTCCAGTTGTCTCCATTACATACACAATACTCTGCCCTCCCACTCAGACTCTATTGAACTTTACGACTAATGCAAAAAACGCTGTTAGGTGTTTGTTTTTATTTCTTGTGTGTTCACTGAAATCTTAAAGTGTCTCCATTTTCTTTTCTCGCCTCTGTAGTATATGATGTATTGCCAGTGTAAATATACTTACGCCTGTGTATTTTCAGGTTTAAAACCTTTGCCTGTAACAGCAAGCTCCAAGGAGTGCCTGACCTTCACATATTGTAAATCACTCAGAATAAAAGTGTAATTGAAATGACTTAACAGTTGTGTAATTGTTACCCATGTAGCCCTGGAGAATGTGTCCAAGTCAGTTCGACTGTGGAAGACAGCCGTTGAGCTGGAGGAGCCAGAGGATGCCAGGATTATGCTTAGCAGAGCTGTGGAGTGTTGCCCGACTAGTGTGGAGGTATGAAATATTACATACACAACTAACAGGATGCCACAAATTGCAATGCCACATATTAACCATTGCACTTACCTCCACATCTAATTATTTCTGCCCGTTCTCTCTAGCTGTGGCTGGCACTGGCCCGGTTAGAGACGTACGAGAACGCCCGGCGTGTCCTGAACAAAGCTCGAGAGAACATCCCAACCGATCGCCACATCTGGATCACTGCTGCCAAGTTGGAGGAGGCCAATGGCAACACTCAGATGGTGGACAAGATCATTGACAGAGCCATCACTTCTCTACGCGCCAACGGTGTGGAGATCAACAGAGAGCAGTGGATACAGGTGTGTTGTTATTGCGGCTTTGTGGTTTCATAGAGAAAGAGAGCAGGGTTTCCTGCGGCTGTTTATCGTAGAGGGAAACTTCCTCCACTGAATAAATAATTGAATTCCCCATGGTCAAAAGAAATGACATAAATGATAGGAAAGTCTAGGTCTTCAAAAGAGGACTGTAGCATTACTTTAAACAGCAACGGCCTTATATTTAACAGGGCTGGGACGATTCACCCATCTCCGCGTTCGATACTATCACGATACTTGGGTGCCGATTCGATATGTTTTGAGATAATAGAAATATATATTTTAAGTACTGCGATTTGATATAGTGAATTATTGTGATTTTTGTCAAGTTGCAGGGCGTATCCACGCAGACCCTTCGCCATTTTCTGCTTTGTCGTTTCGGCTCACTTTGGCTGCGTTTTGTTTTGTTGAGGGATACGGAACGGATATGAAGTCATGTTACTCTGACTACAACATTAAAAGTGGTAACCTCCTTCTACCTCCACATAGACTCAAATAAAGCAAATATATCGAGTCTGGCATTAAAAAATGTATTTCAAAATTGTAAAGAAAAAAATCGAGATACATAGATGAATTGATTTTTTTTTTTTCCAACCCTAATATTTAATGAGTAACAACATTGTTATGATCAGATTGCATTAAGGATGCTCCGATTGATCACTATTGGCCGATATTAAGTAAAAATATGCGATTGGGAGATTGGCATTAATGTTTTCTAGTTGCCGATCGAGAGCGGTTGAACACTCTCGTGCATGCGGCTGAGAGCAACAACCGTGTGCATGTGCGTAGTCCCGCCTTCCACCTCGTTCACTGGCCAGGAGGTGCACATGTGGTCGCTAAGGCATGCGACATGCTGGTGGGAATCAACATTGGGACTTTTTCATCTCGATCATAAACACTCTGAGTTGTGTCTGAATAAACCCGTAAGTTATAATCTTTAAAAAATTAATGATTGTGCCTTTAAATCTTGGTGTTGACAGAGTAGAGACTGCGTCATGTGTTTGTCAGCCGTGATAGCATGCCAACATATTTTGGCAAGGCTGCCTTCAGCTATTTCATCTGGGTGCAACAGAATACAAGCCAGCACTGTGACTGACATTTAGTTTAGTGCAGTTCCCAGTTGTTTTGCAATCTCAGGCCTTTGCTGCATTCCCTTTTCACATTGTTTTTTCTTGTCCTTCACCACCTAGCTTTTTCTACTTCTGGCAAAGTATGTGGTTATTGTGGTAGGTTTATCAAGCCCATATGCCAGTAGACTCATCGCAATACCAACAACAGATGAACTTTAAAATGACAGGATTCGGTAGTTCTTCAAGAATCCTTTTGTTTTATGGAACCCTGAGCTCTCCCATATAGCACCCACAATCTTTTTCCTACTAAATGTTTCTTCTTGTTTTGCAGGATGCAGAGGAGTGTGACAAAGCAGGCAGTGTGGCTACATGCCAGGCCGTGATAAGGGCCGTCATAGGGATTGGCATTGAGGAGGAGGATTGCAAACACACCTGGATGGAGGATGCAGATAGTGTAAGTACCGATATATGTTTTTTTTTTTTTTTTACACAGCTCCCCAGAGGGGTCATTCATATACTCACTTTACTGTCAGGGTTTAACTTAACTGAGATGCTTGTCTGTTATGTTTCAGTGTGTGTCCCATGGAGCGCTGGAGTGTGCCAGGGCCATCTATGCCCACGCTCTGCAGGTGTTCCCCAGTAAAAAAAGTGTCTGGCTTAGAGCTGCCTACTTTGAGAAAAATAACGGCACCAGGTGACCACATTTGGTTTCTAAACAACAAACTGTAGTAGTCAAAAGCTGACTTCATTACTTCACGTCTTTATTTGTTAATCAGTCATTTTATTAAAAGTCTGTCTTTAACATTCTGTTTTTCTCTCCTTTTACGTCTCATGTGCTTAACCACTGTGCTTTACTTTACTCCTCCATGACTCATTGCATCTCTCAGGGAGTCTTTGGAGGCCCTGCTCCAAAGGGCTGTGGCTCACTGTCCCAAGGCAGAGGTCCTGTGGCTGATGGGGGCCAAGTCCAAGTGGCTGGCTGAGGATGTACCCGCCGCCCGAAGTATCCTCGCTCTGGCCTTCCAGGTGATGATGAGCTTATGCAAACTTTTATTTGTTCACATATTATCCATGCAAAGCTGTGTCTAACTCTGTTTCCTTCCCCTCTTACTCTCACACGCCATCTCTGTTCCTCTTCTTTTTATTTCCCTCTCCAGGCTAACCCAAACAGTGAAGAGATCTGGCTGGCTGCTGTCAAACTGGAGTCTGAGAATAACGAGTATGAAAGAGCCCGTCGACTGCTGGCCAAGGCCCGCAGCAGTGCCCCAACAGCCAGGGTGAGTGTGTGTGTGTTAGTGTGTGTGAGAGAAAGAAAAAAGGAAAAGAGGAAGATTTCCCTATTTCAAACTCTCATGAGGATCCAGTACCAAAAAATAATAGAAATCTGCACAAATCCACTCATGCTGGATAAAAGCTGAAAAAAGGTCTCCCCATTTAGGTTTTAATATATCAGTATTTTGTCAGCCACAAGTCCACATAGTCCTGTCCTATCATCTGGTGTTTGTTGGATTGTAATACAGTCTAAAAAGAGATGTTAACAAAAAAAGAGTACTCTCCTTAAAGGATTGATGGAATAAACACACATTTCTTAACTTTCTTAGCTGTTCATTTTATACAGTGGAAGATTACTAGTTACTCCCCAACAGCCTTTCTGTGACCCTCTGTACCAGTACAGACAGTTTGTTTTTCATTATGCAATGTCGTTATGAATAGAGCTGTGACCCGTGTTTTAAGGATGGCTTGATTATCAGGTTTTTATTCTTCTCCGCTTTAAAGCCAGTGTTAAATAATAAGTTAATAGTGCATTATACTTTAGACATCTTCTACGAGCATGTTGTCGTTCTCACGTTCAGGCTTGCCAGGCTTCTACACCTCAAAACAGTCAGCACCTCTCAGGTTGACAGATGCTGTCAGCGGTGCTATTGAACTATCACTCTCTCAGGTGACCTGACTACACTCCCTTCAGTTATCTCTATTGTGTTTGCTGACAGATATGATTAAGAGAGCCTGCTTTAATGTTGGCTGCACTGATTGTCCTGTCAGATAAGACAACTGCTTGGTGTAAATGAAGCAGCATTTAGGCTATGCCCTAGGAAGTTGTTATTTGATACATTTGAAAGCTGGTACGGTATTTGCGTTGCATAATCGGGTCCACAATACGAGTATTTAAAAATCATTTTTCAACTATGTTAATATATGGCAAGTGTGTTACAAGCCCAGAGGGATTTGAAAGGGGGAGTTCATGGGGTCCTGTCTTTACACATTTCCCAACTGAAAAGCATGTGTGTTTGTATGTTTGTTATCTCTACAGGTATTTATGAAGTCAGTGAAGTTGGAGTGGGTGTTGGGGAACATAGACGCTGCCCAGGAGTTGTGCACCGAAGCCCTGAAGCACTACGAGGACTTCCCCAAACTTTGGATGATGAGAGGGCAGGTAGAAGAGCAGGGTGAGAACATGGATAAGGCCAGAGAAGCCTACAACCAAGGGGTGAGGAGGGTGTTTGTTTACTCATTATACTACCCACAAGTACATTTTTGATTATATGTTTTGTCTTTACTATGTGGTAAATGACTCGTTTGTTGCTGTAGTTGAAAAAGTGTCCCCACTCGGTGGGCCTGTGGTTGCTGCTGTCTCGCCTTGAAGAGAGAATTGGACAGCTGACCAGAGCCAGAGCAATCCTGGAGAAGGCACGACTCAAGAACCCCCAGGGCCCCGAGCTATGGTGAGAACATTTGTTTGCATGTTGAGCAATTATAAATATATTTTTTGAAACCCAAACTGGGATCAATGTCAAAAAACAAAATTATGGGATAAAACTGACACATGTGTAAATCTGTTCCTCTAAGATTATTTCTATGTCATGGTATTAACCAGGTTGGAGTCGGTCAGGCTGGAGTTCCGGGCTGGACTAAAGAACATCTCCAACACACTGATGGCCAAAGCCCTGCAGGAGTGCCCCAATTCAGGTGAGAATATATTCCTGCCGTTGGGGGAAGACCCAAGAATAGCAGCCTGTTTTACTTTGATGACAACAGGCCTAAAAGGTCTTCAGCTCTGATTTTCCACTCGCCAAAAGTTTTTGGAGCTTCCTGGCAAAAGCACCAGATCAGAGGCATCTTGCGAATCAACGACGTGAGCCGAGAGGCTCGCCGATGCATCGCCCAGCAGGTTAAATATGTGACCTGTCGGCGAGCAACCGCTAATGAGAGTGCAAAACACGGGTTGAGGGAAAACCTAGGGAAGGGGTCACTTGTTAGTCATCCAACAAAGTGAGGAATTCCACACTAACCGCTAAATTTAGAGCACTTTATGGAATGTTTTGTTTAATAGTCTTATTCAAACACTTTCATTGATAAAAACAAATAGTACAATAAATAGTGTGTTACATCAAATTCATTGATATTCATTACATTTTGATTATTTCCCTTATGAATTGTTGAAATTGTACCTCATTGTTGGCACTTTTTCTGATGACAAAATGTGCTTGAATCCTAAAACACAGAATTCAGAAAAATTAAAACAGAAAACACAGGTTTTAGGAAAAAATAAAAACGTAATCTAGGAAAAAATAAAACAGATTTCATAGGGCCCTACTAAAAGGGCTGTGAATTTTCCAAGAAGTCTAAAGAAGGTTATGTATCAGGCCTTAAAAGTAATCAAATTTGAAATTATGAGGTCTTAATTCAATACTAGACTTTGTTTTTCTCTGAATTTGTTTCCTCTAGCCAAAGCCAAGCTAATGTTTACCTCTGTATTACCTCAATATAATTTATTTTATTATACCTGTGACAACCACCTGTTGGTCTACATAAACCTGACTGTTATACTCGACTGTAGAGAAATCAAAATTGCGCGTGATCTTTCAGTTACAGTAAAAAGAGTTGCAAAATACATTTGCAAGACAACAGATACAGTACCTCGTTTCTGTTCAAATACATTTAAATGTATTCCAAAAAAACAAAAACAAATTCAGTTTATAGATGCAAATGTTTGTATCGTCAACAGTATTTATTGTCCAGGTTGCAGATTGGACTTTAATACACACAAGATGTTTTTTTGTTTTTTTTACAGTATTTCATGTACATGTCCATAATCTCTAATTCTGTTTTACCCCGCTCCCTTTCCTTCCTACAAGGTATCCTGTGGGCTGAGGCAGTGTTTTTGGAGGCCAGGCCTCAGAGGAAGACTAAGAGTGTGGATGCTTTGAAGAAGTGTGAACATGATCCCCACGTTTTGCTCGCTGTAGCCAAGTATGACAGCATCTCTTTACTGTTTTACACTCTTTTCCTCAGTAATAAACTCTGCTCTTAATGCAAATCTTAATTATATAACATTTTCTCTTTCTCTGCAGTACAGTGTTTTTAGGCAAACCTTTAAGCGTGCGTTTGTGTTCATTTCAAATTCAATCTTGCGCACACCTTTTTAGGTTGTTCTGGAGTGAGCGTAAGATCACCAAAGCCAGAGAGTGGTTCCTGAGGACAGTGAAGATCGAGCCAGACCTGGGAGATGCTTGGGCTCTCTTCTACAAGTTTGAGCTGCAGCATGGCACAGAGGTAAGGATCTTATTATTGTCTTTCCTTATCTGGCTATAACACTTGTGCCACTCTGTATGCGTCAATGGTCACGTTTACAAGCTCACATGTTTCACTATTGACGGAGAATGACAAGGGCATTCTGCAATCATTTGCAAGTTCAGTTAATGTAGCTTTGGTTTATCAGAGTACTAGGAGCTCTGACTGCATTGGACAGATAATGATCTCATTATGGGTGTGCATCTTTACCTCTCAAGACAATTCAATACGCATCTCAACACATGGTCTGCGATATGATACAAAAACAATATAGTTAACCATGTAACGATTCAATACAGTTCGATATAGCACTACTTCGATACGATACGATTCGGCTCCGATTTGATCTGATTCAGTTTAACTTAATTCATAGTATTCTCAGTCTGTAACATTATACACACAGAACCTCCCTCTCTCTTTCCGCTCTAAAATACCCGTTTTATAATGATAAGATAAGATATTCCTTCATTAGTCCCACAGTGGGGAAATTTGAGAATGAATGCCTCTAGATACTAGTGTTGTGAAATGAATTGAAAATAGCTGCAAAAGTTAACATAGCAATCAGAGTAGACTGGAGCATAAACAGTACTACGGTTTCAGACATTCTTTATGTGGGAGTGATGATGTGCTCATAAATACAAGATATTAGTTTGAACCACACATAATTGATTTGACTCATTCCTAAAGTTGGTAGTCACTCCTAAACTACAGTATCTAGTGTTTGTGTGTGTATAGCTCGCGGATGTGTTGTGTTACGGTTATCTAATCTCGCTTATTTTGAGTCCATCAGGAACAGCAGGAAGAGGTGCGAAAGCGCTGTGAGAATGCGGAGCCCCGCCACGGAGAGCTGTGGTGTGCCGAGTCCAAACACGTCCTGAACTGGCAGAAGAAGACGGGAGAGATATTAGCGGAGGTAGCCAACAAGATCAAGAACACATTCTGAGACACATGGGGAAATTTGGACTGAAAACACCTGGAGGACTCTGGCAATCACCAGTCTGTGAGGAAACAGCTATGGACACGCTCAACCATGGTTCTCTACCAGGACTCTGGCAGATACAACGTATTCAAATATCCCCCCTTACCTTTTTCAGGTTTTATTGTTGTACAAAATGGAATCACGGTTTGTGTAGTTATCAACTGAGAAGCATAAGTTCAAGATCGTTGACCTGCAGTTTTCAAGTTCTCAGACAGATTGAGGTCAGGACTTTGACTTGGACATTTCAGGACATAATATTGTTGTGTTTTAAGCCCTTCCTGCGTAGCTTTGTGTTTGAGGTATCTGCCTTGCTGGGAAGTAAACCTTCTCCCAAGTCTGCTCAGTATGAGGTTGCCTCCACCACTTGATGATGGAGAGGGTGTGTTCCTGGTAATGTGGCTTCTTTTGCTTTCCCAAAAAATATAGTTCAGTATGACGAGTATCGTTTTGGTCTCATTAGACCATGTGATCTTCCTCCACTTTGTTTCAGTCTCCTGGCAAACACTATCGCTCAGATGTTACATGAGCGGTATGCTTCTCCTTGCAACATCATGCTGCGCCTGGTGAATCACCAGTTGTTGTTTGAATAGTTGTCTGACTAACTACAGAGAAACACACCTACTCTACTGAGCTGCTGGCTGAACTCATGAATCTGGAAATCAACCTTTAACACATTTTCTAGAGGCAAAATTTTGATTTACAGATTCATAAAATAAATGATTGCATCAGAGTTGTGTGCAGCTTTTAGCTTCTGATGTATGTATGTATGTATGTATGTATGTATGCACCCAGTGTCTCCCATCTCAGCCATGTAACCCTGTCGCTCCTTCAGTTATGCTATCCACATTGAGCAGATTTGAAATGTTCATATCCAGTAACTTTTGTTATGCGGACCATGTGAAATACATGTGATACTGGTTTATTGTTATTGTGATCCACGTGGTATTTTGTTTAACTGCTGCACAAGCCGTTGATTCAGGTAGGCATAAGCAGCATGTGCCGGTTCTGTGTGCCGAATTGAAAAGGAGTGAAAACCATGCCCAACCGCCACTGTACCGATCCTCTTGCCACTCCTTGACACAGGTGATCTCCAATTCTAATAATAAGTGGTTGCGCTAGTAAAGATGTAGGTGTGTTATAGTAAAGGAGGTTAAACCTTAGAGGCAACCAGTTATTTTGTTTTTATATTTGTACTAAATTAGGATCCAGATGAATGCATTGTTTTGTTTTCACTTTGACATTAGTCTATTTTTCTATTTTTCTGCTGATTCGTGTTGAAAATCTAATTTCGGTCATCGTGAATTTTGTGAAAAATGTAGAACAAACCTGAAAAAAAATAGGCATTGTAAGAGAGAAATATACAAAATACACACAGGTTGATTCCACCTTTACAGTATGTTTGCAATAAACTCTTCATGGATTGGAAAGTGCTTTAGTTTTTGAGAGCACAACAGTGTTTTTCATATGCTCCTAGGTTTCCTACATATGAAATGGATTCTTGTATAAAAATATTTTACTGCAAAAGTAGTTAAATTGACAGATATTGTGACACACCCCATAAATAAAAGAAGTGCAAAATAAAGCCAGGCCGAATGAGAGATGGTACACGGTACACCAAAACGAATGTC
The DNA here is from genome assembly GCF_043250625.1 of Sebastes fasciatus. NCBI lineage: Eukaryota > Metazoa > Chordata > Actinopteri > Perciformes > Sebastidae > Sebastes > Sebastes fasciatus. The sequence continues at coordinate 18,931,694 of NC_133802.1, forward strand.
ATTCCTTAATGTAAGCTCTGATTGATCCCAAATGTGGTGTGATAGTGACCAGGGGGTTCCTCTACATGTGTGAAGAAACAGAATATGAATATATTGATGCATTGAAGAAATACAGTACTACAAACACATAAGTACAATAAGTGGAAATATCAAATATGAAGTTCCATGATGAATGTATTCATTTACGTTTAGGCAGCTTTGGCTGGGATTGTCCCAGTATCACTAATTAGGGTTTGCTAGAATTGACTGGTATGACCGTGCTGAATCCAGCAATATATGATATGTAAGTTGTAACTGTAGCAGGAATGGACAGTGATCTACATTAAGAAATGTATGATGTGTTCCAAGCATGAAATGGGGGTAAATGGCATGTCTGCAGTCCATCTAGATACTAAAACATACACTTCAATATGGGAGAAATGGTTAACGCACCGCTGATGGAAGTAGTATTTACAGGAGTAAATGAAAGTAATAGTACTTTATATACTACTTCTTCGTAAGGGAGGCTTTGTTTTGTGCGTACGCAACGGTTATAAATGAGACCCCTGCTGTTTTTATGAAGCTTGATTGAAATGTGTTTATACTTTACAGGCATCCGATAAACAAAATAACTATTGCGGTGTCCTGATTCTCTCACAAACGTCATATTATACAATGTGTTGTGATTTGAATGTCAAATCTAATTCCGGGTGAGATGTCTTTTTCCAAGACAGACTTGTACACACTAATTCTCCTCCCATGCAGTTCCCATGCTTGGTCAGCATAGTGGTCCCTCTGTATGGGGTTTCATTGTAACTTTGTACCTTATTTGTTTGGCTGAAACCGGTTTTGATCATAACATTATGCACATTTTATTTCAACATCATAACCATTAAGTTTCTCACCATTTCTCCATCCCCACTGAAGCCACCCACTGTGAAACTGTGCTTTGAATAAAAACATGTACCAAATTACACCAGGCTCTTCACACCGTCACCACTTCTCCTCCTCGTCCTCTTTCTCTTCCTCCTCCTCCTCCTCCTCCTCTCTTCCTCCTTCTCCTCTCCTCCTCCTCCTTTCTTCCTCCTCCTCTCCTCCTCTCTTCCTCCTCCTCTCTTCCTCCTCATCCTCTCCTCCTCTCTTTCTCTTCCTCCTCCTCCTCCTCCTCTCTTCCTCCCTCTCCCCCCCCTCCTCCTCTCTTCCTCCTCCTCTCCTCCTCTCCTCCTCCTCTCTTCCACCTCCTCCTCTCTTCCTCCTCCTCTCTTTCTCTTCCTCCTCCTCCTCCTCCTCTCCTCCTCTCTTCCTCCTCCTCTTCCTCCTCCTCCTCTCTTCCTCGTCCTCCTCTCTTCCTCCTCACCTCCTCTCATACTCTTCCTCCTCCTCATTCTCTTCCTCCTCCTCCTCCTCTCTTCCTCCCTCTCCCCCTCCTCCTCCTCTCTTCCTCCTCCTCTCCTCCTCTCCTCCTCCTCCTTTCTTCCACCTCATCCTCTCTTCCTCCTCCTCTCCTCCTCTCTTTCTCTTCCTCCTCCTCCTCCTCTCCTCCTCTCTTCCTCCTCCTCTTCCTCCTCTCTTCCTCGTCCTCCTCTCTTCCTCCTCACCTCCTCTCATCCTCTTCCTCCTCCTCATTCTCTTCCTCCTCCTCGTCCTCCTCTCTTCCTCGTCCTCCTCTCTTCCTCCTCCTCCTCTTTCTCCTCTCCTCCTCTCCTCCTCCTCACCAGCATCACGTCTGACAAACGAAACCGAAAGGACTTTGTCTGATGATTGATTGCATTAGTTGTCCAGGACGTGATCGGACTGGAGGTTGGTGAAACACTAAGCCCAGCGTCAGCAATCCATGACGGGGAGGAAATTGGAGCAGCACTGACTTTTCTTTTGGTGATGTTGGAAACCAACGGAGCACCACATCGCGGAAGTCTACCCGCCACCTCGTTAACCTATCCACCTGAGGAAGTGTAAAAAAAACAGGGCTTTTGGAGACAATGAGTGCGTCCAGATCAGACGGAGTAATCCCTTGGATCTCCCTGCAGAGGATCCTGCAGTAGAACATGATAAATGGTAAGTGGTGCGTAATTACGCAGCAGATGAGCTGAAAACTATTGAAAAGTTGCGCCACTGTATGAGGTCTGTGTACACCGCTGTACTTTCAGTAGGACTTGTATTCACATTGGTCACATGTGGTGCAAAACATCTGGAAAGCGACGGATGCTTTAACGCAGGTCTGCATGGCGCACTGTGCGTCCGTGCCAACTGGATTCATGTGTTTTTTCTTCTCGTTGTAACTTTTTCTTTACATATTCTGTGTTTCTGACGCCTCTCTCTCTCTCTTTTTTTTTATAGTGTCTGACCGGAGCTCTACTCCGCAGTGTCCTGGTGGTTCTCTTGCTGGCAGACACTTCCGGAAAACGTAGATGTAACTATAAAGAGATCCTGGGCTCCTACAGAGAGATCATCTTCGTTGAGCTGCAGAATCTGGTATGAGGATCTGTCTTTACCATCATGAATCTCTGGCATAAACTAATATTCTTCAGTTTTTATTCATTCATTCATTTATTTTTTTGCCCCTAGTTGCGTATTTTTTTTAGTACTCTCTATTTCTCTGACTTTGATAGAGACTTATTTATTTATTTATGTATTTTCTTCGCTCCATTAACATGACCTAAATGTCATTTTATTCGAGTCAGTTGCAGTTTTAATCAAACAAAGTGAGAGCAATGCTTGAATATCCTGTGATATGCTGCAGTGTTCCAGTGTTTGCAACTGCACTTCACTGCACCTGTAAAGCTCTGTAAAGTTTTTTGTTTTTTTTCTCTGAATAAATCCATATTTTTGCTTGTTCTTTTGCAGAATTTGACTGGCCCATTTAACACCTCCAAAGTGAGAGACCCCTGCCACTCTGGAAAGGTATTTGGCACTGTGCACTTTCAGTACCATGGACAGGGTAATAATGACTTATAACAGGCTAATTTTGTCCTGATACTGTTTTGCAAGAATCTGTCACATAATCTGACCCTTGTGGCTGCCTCACATTAAAGATCTGGTAAATGCAAAAGAAGAAATTACCATTAAACTGATGAGCAATGGGCTTTTTTTAAATGCTGTTTCATTGTATTCACTCTCTGAGTTACTGTCTCATGGCAGGCACACCGCATCCTGCTTTCCATCTATGGTATGACACAGCAGATGCGTTGTCAGAGGAGCGGCAAGCAGACGTCTGACCTGGAGAAGCCACTAGAGAGCATGGAGCAGCTCATCGTTCACAACTGCAGCCCTCATTATCTGGTGAGGAGAAGGACTGTTCTTCCATTTGTATTGAATGAATATATACAGTATATTGGTTTTCCATTTTCCTCACAATGAATAAGGGAAAAAAAACAAAAACTGCACTGCACAGAAAAGGATATCCCACTCTCTACCACCTCTCTCATACATAAAATAAGAAACAAATAAAGGTTGGCTATAGGGAAATGGTTTGCACATCATCTGCTCTATACAAGGATACTTATGTGATCCTGAAAAAGAACAGTATTAATGCAGATAACTGGATAAAAGACAATATTTTGCTGCATTACAATTGTTTTTCTGGTTGTATGCTTTCAGGGGAAGAAAGTCTCTTGTTCAGCTGTCCAGAAAATACGTGGAAAGAAGAGAAAGAGGAACAGGTTAATCATAGTTATCAAGGCACTGATCACTTGTTGGCAGAAACTTCAGAGTGTCCCTCTGCCCTCAAAGTAGGAAATGTTGTGTCTTCCTGCTTCCTGTAAGCCTGTGCTACTTTCAAGTGAATTCCCATAACGTTCGCCGCATCAAACAGAGTTTATTACATGGCCACTATTCAAATGCAATGTCATGAATGTTTACTGTTGTCAAGTTCTCAGTGTTTCGTGTGTTAAAACTTTGCATTGCTCCTTGTTTTATGTAACAGTTTATAGTAACCACAGATAAGCTAAAATATCCACAATGCATTCAAATACTTTCAGAAGATGCACATTTTCCAAAGTCTGTCCTGTTGTAACAACCAGTTTTGTCTTTGTAACCCGTATGTCATCATAATGTTCTTCCGTCATTTATGTTTCTGGAGTATATGCAATATAATAAAACTTACTTTTTTAAATGTCTGATTTCTACTCTACTCTCGGTACTGTGATTATTACTATTATTACTATTATTATTAGTAGTAGTATGATTAGTATTATTGGTATTATAATAATGATAATAATAATTAGAATTATAATTGTAATAATTATTATAATAATAAGTATTGTTATTATTAAATACAATTGTTATCATTATTTTTATTTATTTATTTTATTATTATTTTATTAGTGATGATGGTAGTATAAGTGTTATATCAACAAATGTTTTTTTTACAGTACCTAAAAACTATATTAACATAATCTGTGTACAAAAATCATAATAACATAATTAGAATTAATAAAGTAAAATAAAAGTAATAATAATAAAAAATTAATTGAATATAAATAAATACAGCAGGACTTTGTCACAATTCATCATTGTAATAAAAAAATCTAAATAATAAACTCTGAGTGGTATTTATCCAATATTATAATCAAGTACTGTGATATTATTATTATTATTATTATTATTATTATTATTATTAGTAGTAGTAGTAGGATTAGTATTATTGGCATTATAATAATGATAATAATAATAATTAGAATTTGAATTTGAATAATTATTATAATAATGAGTGTTGTTATTATTAAATACAATTGTTATTATCATTATTTTCTTTCATTTTATTTTTTTTATTTGTGATGATGGTAATATAAGTGTTGTATCAAAAATGTTTTTTTTTACAGTACTTCAAAACTATATTAACAAAAACACTGTACAAAAATCATAATAACATAATTTGAGTAAATAATAAAGAAAAAGAAAAGTAATAATTATAAATAATGAATTGAATATAAATAAATAGAGCTTAAAGAGACTTAAAATAATAATCAAAAAATAATCAAAATAATAAACTGTATATGGTATTTATATCTAATATTATAACCAAGTTAATCATTTGTTTTTGGAGTGAGATGACAGCTGCACTCTAAAGTAAACACCAGTAGCTTTGTGCCTACAGTAACAGTAACCTCCTCTAGAGCCCTGTCGAAGCGGAACACTACTAATACAGGAACTGTTTCCGGTCGGAGCAGAAGACATGTTGCACAGCGTCGACCAAACGCTCTTATAACGATGTAAAACATCAACAACCAGTTACACGAGGTTTCTTTACGGTAAATACGCTTTAAAATATATTTACAAATGTACGTTTAAAATCATATTTAAGTGTTTTAGAAACAGATAAACATCCATTCATAAATTTAACTGTGAACTGATGATGATGAGGATGAAGAGGATGAAGATACACATTGTGAGAAAATCCTACTGAATGTGTGAACATGAAAAACTCACACATAACAGCTGAAGGTTTAGCTCTTGTGTCTCCTTGTTTGTAATATACACCTCAAGTGCAACTACCTTTGTTTACATTTTATTTATTACATCTACTTTACCTATTTTACAAGTTACAAATTACCTCTGTTTACATTACATCTACTTTATATTTTATACCTCTAGTGTAAAACCTATTTATATTTATTTATTACATCTGTTTTTTATATTTTATACCTCTAGTGTAACAATTCTGTTTATATTTATTTATTACATCTATTTTATATTTTATACCTCTAGTGTAATACCTCTGTTTATATTTATTTATTACATCTACCCTACCTATTCTACATGTGCAATTACCTCTGTTTACATTACATCTATTTTTTATATTTTATACTTCTAGTATAACACTTCTGTTTATATTTATTTATTACATCTACTTTACCTGTTTTATTTGCTTTATAACTGTGTGTGTTTTTACCTGTTATATGTTTTATCTGCCTCGTTTAGTCTTGTCCAGTATTTGTTTTAAAGCACTGACCAGAAGTGGCAACTGTGAATCTCGTTGTATTTAATACAGTGACAATAAAGCTTTCTATTCTATTCTATTCAGTCAGTAAGTAGAAGTCAAGAAGCCCCTCGACAGAGCAGACATGGCCGACAGCAACGGTGTGGACATGGATCCAGATGTTGCTCGGAGGCTGTTTGAGGAGGGAGCCACCCTGGTGCTGCTGGATGTCCCTCTGGGTACCGAGCTGGGGATTGACTGCAAGAGTTGGCAAGTTGGTCCCCGCTTCAAGGGTGTGAAGATGATCCCCCCGGGCCTGCACTTCCTCTACTACAGCTCTGTTAACTCGCCAAGCTGTGGAGGAGAAATTGGCCCAAAGTCGGGCCTCTTCCTCAATCTCAAACCAAGAGACATCCTGTTGGCCAAGTGGGATCCCAAAGAAGAAGATCTGGACTTCTCGGCCTCGCAGAACGAAGAGGAGGTGAGCCGGATCAGGGCGAACTTGCGAGACCTGGATCCCCACCTGGGGCCCTATCCGTACGAGGTGATGAGGAAGTGGGTGTCCCTCACTGACCGTCTGAGCGAGGAGGTGGCCAATAGCTTACAGCCTCTTTCAGGTCGAATATGTGCCTTCTGTGACGTCATCCCCGAGGTCCAGCTCACACACACCAAAGACAGGGCAGAGCAGCCGAGGAACGACACAGCCTGTCAGAGCATGAAGGAGGGACTCGACAGGCTCCCCAGGATGAAGCCGAGGGAGGGGACGGAGCTGCGCTTCTCTGTTATCCCCGAGAAGAAGTACCCTGCTGGGGCTACGCCTGCCGAGATCACCCAGTGCAGCCTGGACCAGAGCTACGCCCTGGAGACTGTGCTGGAGAAGCACTACCAGCTGCAGCCTCTCAACCTGCTAGGTATGAGTTAGATACACTACTATAAGGTCATAAAAAAAATATTTAATTTCATATAAAAAGCTAACCACACTTCTTTTCTTTCCCCTCTCAGGTGAGCTGCAGTTTGCCTTTGTATGTTTCCTGATTGGAGACGTATACGAGGGCTTTGAGCACTGGAAAGGTCTCCTGGCTCTGCTGTGCCGATCGGAGGACGCGATGCGAAAGCGTAAGGAGCTGTATCTGGGGCTCATCGCCGTGCTTTACCACCAGCTCGGAGAAATCCCGCCTGACTTCTTTGTCGACATCGTGTCTCAGAGCAACTTCCTCACTTCCACGCTGCAGGTAGATGCACAACTTCAGAATCCCATGAATGCTGCTTTTAAATATGAGCTCAAAGTACATAGAAAGGAAAGAAACAACCATGTAGTGTCTGTCAGGAGAAGCTTCATCAGGATGCATAGACGCAACAATTTTTCTGAGTTTCACGTGGTCTAAATAACATGTTTGTTTTTTTAAAGGTCTTATTGATACATTTTTTTATGTAGACACATAATTAAAAAAAACATCCACAGAGCTTTTAGAAAAGGTGCCGAATAAAAGTATGGCTTTTCCTAAAAACAATTATGATTGTGAATTAATCATTTTAAAAATTGACGGGTCCAAAAGTAATGTTTTTTTTTTATCTCTGTGGAAGATATCTGACGTTTGGTTCCCACCTCTAAGGAGGTTGTGGGACAATAGTAATTTTCGCCCTTTATTTGACAGAGGACTGTGTACCAGTCCTGGGGCAACCGGGACATTGCGTTTATTGCTGTTAATGTTGCTTTAAGGTTGCACTCCTGCATTCAAAATAGTAAGTGTAAGTACGGAAGTATGCGAATTGAGACACAGCTCTAGTATTTCAAAGATCAGGGTTCTTATTTATCAAATGTATCAAGAGTAGCACGGTGGTCCTACCTGTCCTGAATTTCTCACATTGACCCGGAAAGTAATCTTATCTCCCCCAGAGAGAGCTGTCTTAACCTGTTAGGAGTTCCCAGGAGATGGGAAAATATTATTAGCACACATTTCAGTTGGTGTGGAAAAGGTAGAATGTCAAAGCAATTACAAATCATTACATCGTTTGACTGTTTTTTTTTTTTTCCTCCCAGGACTTTTTCCAGTTTGCCAGTGGACCTGGTATAGACGGCACGCTGCGGAAGAGAGCGGAGAAGTTCAAAGCTCACCTGACCAAGAAGTTTCGCTGGGACTTCGATGCAGACTCGGACGACTGCGCCCCTGTGGTGGTGGAGCTGCCTGAAGGTGTCACCATGGACTGAGACTGTGGTATGGGTTCAGTGAGTGTACATGCTGGAGCCATAAGCAGGGAACAGGACTGACACTGAAGGTGAACAGTGAGGCCTGGTATTTAACTCTTAGTTTCAGTAACACCAGTAGTTCTCTAACAGTATGTGTTGAAAGTGTTACATGTGGGCTGTACAACACCTTCTCATATATGTATACAATTTGTACCCTGTTTATTGACAAAACATCCAAAGTGCTACGTCATGGCAGAGCTGCAGTATACTAAATGTCAGTGGTGCCCTCTGGTGGCGGGTTTCTCTAAGCTCAGCAAGCACTTTACAGTTTTAGAGCCCCTGTTGCAACACATTTATTGCCAAAATCAACCCCCTAGTTGTTTTAACCTCACTTAAGTTGGAGAGTTGATGCAAATAATTATAAGTAGTGTCATACACAGAGCTGTTATTTTACTTAAGACTACTTGTTTAACCAGAACTGTCACATAAAAAGACACTCTTAATATCACCAAACCTTCTCGATATGCAGGATTTAGCTGGAAGAAAACAAAATGATAGTATTGTGTGACTGTTGTGGTTCTATACCTTCTTATATTCAAAAATAAATAATGCTTTTTGTTAATAAATAGTTGCCACACTGTTAGAAAATGACAAAGTTTGTATTGGTAAATTGGTTAAAGAGACCACATCTGAGCTAACTCTTCCTAAGTTTACATTTTTCTATGATTTATTGGATCCAAATTCCTTCGAATAAAGAAAAAAAAAACACTTTTGATACAAAATAGCCGTGTAGTGCTTTGTGTCAGTACCATCTGTTGAATGTTATTACACGGTTTTGTTGAATACTGGATTCTGATTGGTCAATCACAGCGTTCTACGGTCTGTTATTTCTTTATAGCAGACCGTTGCTATGGACACAGTTCTGATGTTGGACTCTGGCGGACCATTTTTGTGTCAAATCATTGATTTCTTAAGTAAGTATCTGTGTAATAAGCCGGATAATGTACAGCTAGCGGGTCATTGCTGTGAAATAAACCCCTTCAGGGCGAAGCAAGACCTCCGCTTTGCATCAGGGTCCACCGCATCGCCCTGTTGGGGTTTATTTCACAACAATGACCGGCCCGCTATACATTATCCCTTACTTAATCCATGTTTCAGGGTTGCTTTGAAAATATATCTAATTGCGATATGATTCAAGATATTGGAGGGAAAGATCATTTTTACATCATTATTCTCATTTTCATTGAAAAACATTAAAATGATTATGTTTTTTTTTTTTTTGAGGTGATCTGTACCAAAAAAATGTTTTCTTAAATCTGTAGAATATAATGTGTAGGTCAGGACATCTCTGCACATTTCACACATTGCACACATTTCACCTTCAACAAATATTGTGATTTTAACAAATACTATATTGCGATTTCACTAAAATCTCAAGTAATTGTGCAGCCCTAGTTGCTGCTTGGCGTTTCAATACCTGTCAGGAGTCATGTCTCTCTCCTCCACTAGATGGCGTTCACGGGCTTTTTGTGAATATTTCAAACTTCATGTATCTTCTTAAGGATCTTCATCGTAACAGAATGAAAGCTGTTGTTATTGGTGCTGGGAGGAATTGGCGGTGGGTTCTGTGCACGATACAACTGTCCGGGATGGAAATCATCTTCAAGCTTTCTCTGATCTCAACAAAGATGATTTGTGAGGAACGACAGGTGGAGGAAAAAGTGTGGGGAGCACAGACGACAACTGGATCCACTCGATGATACAATTGCGTGCAATTTATTAGCTGCGTGTGTGTGTGTGAGAGAATGTGTGTCTTTTGTTTGGCAGTGATGGATGGGACAGGCCTTGTGTCTGTCAGTCTGTTGGTCCATCAATCCATTCACTTGTTAATTTCTCCTCTGCCCTTCCTGAACCTTATTTCATCTCCAGCTGGACTCTGCTTTGCCATGCCCCGGCTCCGTGAACCCGTCTATAACCATATAGCTGCTTTGAAAAGGACTGAAGCCGTCTAATGTAATTATGTGAATCAATAGAGTCTGGGCCTGTTGATGGAGATCCAAATGCCAATACAAGGAACCCATTCTCTTCCTAGAAGACAGATGATGTGAAATGGATGGTAATGCTAGGCTTTATGATGAGAACTCCCCCTTTTTAAAATGTACACACATCTTAAAAGACGATCAGTTCTGTATTTGTGGTCCACTCGGAGACCACTGGGGCCCTGCGCTGCTTGTTATTTTCCCTTTGAATGCAATTAGATGGAGAAAATGGCTTGGAACACATGGTGGAAACATATCAACGGCACAACATGGAAGAAAATGCGCCCCAATTATTTGTAGATTCACGATCCGCTCTGAGGATTAAGCACTGTACATTGTCAATGAAGACAGTCCCAGAAATTACACTGTGGGGACGTCCTTGGCGTCTCAGCCCCTCCATTAGTGCTGGAATTACAGTGTACAGCAAGTCGGCGGACAACTCGGCATGCACTCTTTCACCCTGGGTGAACGCTCTCCTGCCATGTTCCTGGTATGGCAGACATTTTCCTTTTAATCTCTCTTATTTGTTTAGTTTGGTGTGGCCGCCCTGGGGAGTGAAGCACCCTGGGAAACGGAGTTGATTGTGAAAAACCTCAAAGGCAAGTCCATCAAATGTGAGCTGGTCATTTCCATGGGGCTTCACAAGCTGCCAGTGTAAACACAGGCTCCTCTGTTCCCACCCCCCATTCTCACGCCAGCAAAGAGAATGGGGATGTTGATGTGTGTGCGACATCTTGACCGAGATTTGACTCTGGTTTTGATATTAATTATTGAACAATTAAGGTGTTCGATCATGTGTGTATGGAAATACTTAATTATTAATTGGTGCCGTTTCTGATCACGCATCAAGCATCTGCAGCGAACGGGCAAATTAAATAGATTTTCTTGTCTGCTAAAGCGGAAATTTTGAAATATAGTGAGAGATGTGCAGGATCATCAGCACCCAGAGATTCAGTACCATTTCAATGCATTTCTATATTTTGTTGACGTTTTAATTTGTCGTTTCTCATGTTACCGTTCTTTCCACACAGATTACTTGTTGCCATTCTCCCTTCAGTCACCCATCGAGTCTGTTTCTTTCTGTGACCACTTTGATACATGGCAAGATGCATAATTATAATGAATAGCTTGTCAAAAAGGTTTGTTTTTTTTGGTAATTGCCTGTTTCTGTAGATTACATGTGGGGAAAGATGTTGGTGCAGAAGTGGACCGAGTGTTGAGACGCATCTCTATTTCCTCCCACTGTACAGAAGTGAAGCCAAAACATCGAGAGATCACCCGTCCGAACCAATCGCGAGCTCAGTGCAGTCGCAGACTCACAACTGTCAATCATGACATCCCATCCCCTTTTTTATAGCATCAAATAACTACTTAAAACCAAACTTATCAGAAAAATGAACACTTGAACATACATCAGCGTGATAAGAACTACCTGAAATGACAGAAAATATCTTTGGTAAACATTTATTTGACTTTGACTTTTTATTTAGGCCCATCTGCTAACATGTAGGGGTGGGCCTTATGACCTATACTGCAGCCATCCACCAGGGGGCGATCCAGATGTTTTGGCTTCACTTTTTGGGATCCGTCCTGTCGTCCATCTTTAACAAAACACTCTATGGTTTGCTCTCTGACCTCTTTTCAGTGTTTTGTAGGGATTGCATTGGCAAAATTATAGTTACAGACATTTGGTAAAGTGGTTTAGTTGTGGTAAAGTTAACAATTCAACCCCTCACTTTTCATGTAATAATGCAAATAAAAATGACCAGATAATAATTCTCATAAATTAAGTATGAAGGCATGAAAAGTTTGTGCATCTGTGTATCAGCTGCTACTTCGTCTCACCTTCTTGTCTCTGACTTTCCTCATAAGTGTTGATGACGGGGCTGCGATTCCTCTGTATATTCCCTCTCTGCTGCAGCACCAGCGGGGCTTCACATGTCTGACTCGCATGACCCAAATGCGAGGCAGGCACGTGTACATTTTCCCAGGATGTGTAGCCTATATGAGCGTGCGGTGTGGGGCGCATGTACATTTTGGTGCCCAGACATATGGACGGGGAGGGGAGGGGGGTTGGGGTACTAAAAGCGGGGATGGACTAGGTTAAAAATCCCTCCTGGAAATTTCATACACACCAGGGAAGAGCGAGCGAGAGAGAGAGAGAGAGAGAGAGAGAGAGAGTGTGTGAACAATATGTTCTGTTATAGTGATCTGCTGAAGTGATTAAAGGCAGGAGCTAAAAACAAGGCGGTAGACCTTTTGAGGTCTGGTCAGCAGGCTTGTGTGTCTGTCAGTGTCTGTGTGTCTGATCATGTACAGCATGAGGTCACGCCAGCTGGCCAATAAACGTCCAAGGCTAACGAACTAAAGTTGTAGAGGTGAAACAAGTACACACACACACACTTACTTACAGCAGCACAATAACCTCCGCTGTCATGTCTCTCTGATGTCACAGAGCTCATAAATGTGTCTGCACTGTGTTGGCTGTATATCATCCCTGAGAGTTTAACTAAACATTGGACGGAATCGTTTTGAATCAAACACGGTTTAAACAAACCGCAGTAAAGATCCTTTCCTGGTCCCTATTCCCTCGTCCTCAGTCCATCAGATAGCTTTCAGTTTCCCCCACCTGCCCATCAGATGACTGATCTCTGACTTCCATTTTTAGTGTGTGTGTGTGTGTGTTGTCTTTGGCTGTGGCACTCAGAGCATGAACTCTGGCAGACCTTGTCACAGCAGAAAGGATTTGAAAACCGCTGCTGCACCTCCAAATACACACACACACACACAACCTCTTTCGCTATTGCTCACTTCTCTTCCTACCCTTATTTTTCTTTCTTTCTTTCTGTGTGAGGGTTTTTAGGTGAAAGCAGACCCCTCCTGGTAGCCCCACACCCAGGGGAGAAGCGGCTAAATGGTAAGAGGGTGGAGAGGAAGGGCAGGAGGGAAACCCTGAGCAGACCGGGGCCTTTCAGATGGCGCTTTGAGGAGGATGAAAACACTCATCACTCACTGTTTTCTACTGGGCATTAAAGTCGTTCCTGTTTCCCTCTGTTCTTTTTCTGCTTTCTATCAATTTTTCTGGTTTCTATTCACCCTCTACCGCCCGCACCAACACCCTCCACCTTGTGAATAATTCAGAGATTTCATATGTATTATTCAGACTTTTCTCACACACACACATGGCTTTGAATTTTTTTTACCCTTAATGTTAAAATATAGAAACTTCTTCTTTGTCTCTGCCCTCTGTGAAATTCTCCCTCTACCCCCAAGCAATCAGGTATGATATATGATGTCAGTATTTCCAATATGGAACAAAAGATTCAAGGATTTACTACACAGTATTTTTCCTAAAAGTAAAAATATGTTTTTTCTGCTTTCCTGTATCCTCAAATTTGTGTTGCGCCCCGTTGTGAGGGTCCCAACCCCGAGGTTGTAGAACCACTGCTATAAAGTTTAATAGACGGCTGCTTTGCCGTGGCTTGTGCTGGTTAATTTTTGGTTTTGCTCGTGGAAAAATGAAAAAGGAAAACCTCGTTTTTGGACGGGCAAAGCATCCCATTTATCTTGGAAGGAAACAGAAAATAAAAAGTGGTGGAGAAAATAAGTCTTTTGAAGAGCTTAGTGAGTGAAAGACATTGACACATTTCTCTTTAAACCATGATGAAATCTGTTTTTGTTTTCTGTTAAAACTGAGCACGAAAAGTTCATTCTTGACCTTGGAAGTAGTAGTTTGACTTAATACATTTTAACTCAAGTTGCAGTGCAGCTTTGTCATGCAGATTGTTGGGATTTTGATACTGAGCTCCACATCTAACACAAATCCAAACTCACTGAGTATTAGAGTACATTCAGCCGGTATGAGAAAAATAAAGCGTTTTTTGAACATTAAGGCATGTAAACAAGTTCTAGTAGAAACCCAAAATACAAGTATGCACCTGAAAAAGAGCATAATAGATCCTCTTTAAGATAATCTGATGGAATGTGACATGTAGCCACTGTAATGCAATATAAACTGAATATTTGAAAAAAATCAACCATCTGTTTGCTGATCTCTTCATTGTTGCTTTATTCTCTCTCTTTTTCATGTTTTTCCTGTCACTTCTTCACAACTCCCCCGTCCTCTCTCTCAGAGGGCGGTGCAGGTGTGTGTAGCTCTCCCTCATGCATCATGCTGTAGATCACTCTGAAAGGTGCGGGATTTGTTTTGTTACACAGGGAGCTTTTAAAAAGCTGCAGAAAAATCCCCACATCCCCAGTTTTATTCCCGCATCTCTTTAATACAACGATATATCTTCCTCTTCCTGTCTCCTCTGTGTACTTTTTCCCCATCCCACTCTTTCCTACCGTGTTCCACTTCCCCCGTCGCTCTGCTTTTCGCTGTCCGAGCCCAAGTTGAGTTATGGGACAATCATCCAGAGTAGCAGAGCGGGGAGAGTTGGATCTGATCTGTTATCAGTATTTTCTAGTTCATAATCATCAGCAGACCCAAAAGAAACATCGATCCTCAGCAGGGTATGTTTATTAGGGATATTAAGTAAAAGTAAATAACTCTTGATTACCATTTTCTCTAAAGTCTTTCCCTCCTACTCCCCAGCTCTCCCACAGTGGTTGCTGGCCAGAATCCCAGTCACATCTCAGCTGATCGTCCCTAATCTGAGCCCTAGCCGTCTCCCGTCCCATCCTGCTGCTGTCACCACTGCAATTAAGTCCGTCTAATTGGACAGCCTTCTGTCAGTGTGTGTGAGTGCGTACGCGCCTGCCTCCATGTTGTGGCCAGGCTTACTGGAGCCAGGTGGCCACGTGTTTGGCTCACGGGAGGCCATTTTTCTATCGATGTTAAACCACAGGCAATAAACAGCCATGTGATGCACACAGCGCAAGGTTTGATACGACGCCAAAGACTTGGCAGCGCATGCATGGGGAGGACATATATTAACCAGGAATGGGACATTTGGCCAGTAAGCGTAGGAATTTGGCTAAAGCATGTGTGCAGATATGACCGCAGTGGTTTGAGTTTATTCCAAGGTGTAAGTGGAACTGCGAAGAAGAGATAATGGCCCTGGATCTCAGATATGTGACCAAAACAACGATAAGCTGTAGTTGTGTGTTCACTGAGTCTCTGATGAGTAGGTTGGGCCTTGAAGCTGACATGGGAGAGGTTCTAGGGTCATGGAGCACATTATCACAAACAAAACTGAAAGACAAGTGAAAGTATTAAATCGTATCGATTAAAAAAAAGCAATATTCTGGCTTCAGCAAGATGTTAGGTGTGGTATAGTTGTGGTATGTCAGCTTACGGGTAATTAAGAGGCTTAAGTCACTCAACCAAAAATCACTAACAACTTGCAGAAGCTCATCTGCCATGATGTCACTAAAAGCCGCAACATTTTTCTACCATAACCTCTTTGGCGAGCAGCTCCCTCTTGCTCTGCAGCAAACCCAGAAGGAGCATCACTCAGATGTTCCCACAAACACTCGTCACTCTTTCTCTTTATCCCCCTCTCTTCTCCCCACGTCACACTCTTCCTATTACGAAGCTTTGTCTGGCGCTGCTGGTGATGTTTACCTCTCTGACCCACGGTGTCTGGCCAGTAAACAGTCATTTGGCCCGGGTCCTGGTCTGGACCGGCTCCATGTTTCTGCTCAGTGTGCTCCTTCTTCGTATCCGCATTACCACTGAACCACAGCTGGCTAATGAAAGTCAGGCCCTGACTGCCCACAGAACGCCTGCACACTAACTACTGGAGTTGTCCTGAGAGGACTACTGCTGTGGACAGATCACGGTGTAAACATTTAAAGTTGGATGGAAGACAGGAACATCAGGACATTTGCTCACAATATCAACATATTTTTGAACAGTATATTAGTCAATCCATTTGCTAACATGCTGTACTGAATAAAACATTTGTATAACATAGTAATTCAATCATGTCTCTGTAGAGCTGCTGTTCATTTCAGCAACAATACGGTACATACATTGATTTTGTGTGTATGTACATGTGTGCTCAGATCACACACTAAAACTATTTCCTCTGTTTTGCCAGGTGGGGTGTCAGAACCTGACAGGGGTATCCACCTCTCTGTCTTGTTCTTAGTAGTTTCTTAAGGGAAGACGTCCAGTCCAAAGTAAACATTCGATCTGAGAGCTCACTCAGTCACATGCAGCTGGCTCGACAGTAAAGACGGCCATATGTTGAGTTTTACATAGAGGGATGCAGAGTGAAGATCTGCTTTATGGCTAATGATATTCTACTCTCACAGCTTCCAGTCTGCGTCCCTTCCTGCAGCCCCCCCCCCAACACCAGGGCCGCCCGGATTCATGGGTAGACAAACAAAGACCCGCGCTCGGGCGGAAACACGTGCAGCGATCCGGTTGCATTTAATGGTCAGAGAGGGGAAAGAAAGGTGGGGTTTTTTTATACAGAAGATTGGTGGTGGCTGTCACTCCCCAGTTTGTGGGGTGCACACAGACATCCAACCTGTTTTCTTTTTAGACATGCTAGTCTTATATTGACAGGCCTAAATGGGCAGTTAAAATAAATCTGTCTTCCAATACCTATACCATATTCGGTCGCATTTTACAGTATGCAAGCCAGCATGCTTTTCTGGCTATTCTGACCCACAATCCTCTGCACAGTGGATATATAGAGGGTCAAAGTTCAAGGCACAAGGTTATGACGAGGTAGTATGTCCCAATTGAACGCATACTGCACGCAACAGTAAGGGCAGCTGCAGTATGTACTAAAAGTTAAGCGAAAAAGTATGTGATTTGGAACGTTACGCAATTTCATTTCATATTCATACGCAATAAAACAGACTTTTGCTCAATTCAATACATTCAGGGGTTTTGCAGCTACTTGGTCTGGAATGACCAGCAGCTTATGGTAGCTAATTTTGCTGTGTAACTGATAAGACTAAGAGGGTTCACTGACTTTATGACTCATCTCGACTTAGCGATGTCTCTGTATGGTATTCAGCTTACGGTTATCTTCTTATGTTCAAAGACAGACAGGGGAATTATCCATATGTTTAAATGTTTGCCTCTCACATCCACTGACAGTATCAGGTATGATGTACAGGCTCTTATCAAAAGATGAGGGATAACATGTGACGCAAACAGTTAGCTTGGAGATTCGTCAGCTGATGTCTCTGCTTTTGTAAAACGTGTTTTTATGCGTCCAGGCCGGCGACAGCCGTGGCTGAAGGTATAATGTTTTCAGGCTGTCTGTCTGGTCCATTCTGGTGAACGTATGTGAGGAATGCTTAGAGATTTTTAAAAATTTGGCACAAACATCCACTTGGACTCAAGGATGAACAGATTAGATGTTGGTGGTCAAAGGTCAAGGTCACTGTGACCTCACGTCTATCCCATTCTCGTGATATCTAATGAACCCTTAGAGCAATGTTTTTCAAATTTGGCACAAATTTGGTCTCAATAATGAACTGATTAGAATGTAATGGTCAAAGGTCACTGTGACCTCACAAAACAAGTTTTTGTCCGTAACTAAAGAAGTCATATGCTAATTATGACAATTTCACACAAATGTCTAACAGGATAAAATGATGAAGTGATGACATTTTGGACAGACATGGATGTAAACTGCAACTTGACTGGTTGGTGGAGGCGTAAAACTGCAAGGCAGTAATTCTAGCTTTCCTCTCTTTTGATTGTGAATGAATGAAACACATTTTCACACAGCTCTCAGCATCTGTTCCACTCGGAGAAGTTTGGAGAATGTGCACGGTAATAAATAATGGGCAATTCATTGATTTATTGAAACATCTGAAGTTGCTCAACAGTCCTTTTTTTCTGTATTTTTTTTCCAGATTGGTTTTTTTTTTTTATCTTTGTGTGCAAGTATTTGTTTCATTTTCTGTCTCCTTTCATTTGAAAGGCGTTGTTTCACCCTCCTTTTCTTTTGGCAGCCACGTCAGTCCCATAAAAGCAGTGGAATGATTGGCAAATAATTGGTGGCTATCACACCCAACCAAAATGGAGTCCAGCTTTTCACACAATTATTTCACACGCCCCGCAGAGACCTCAGTCTCCACAGCGAGGACATGGGAGCATTTTGTAAACGTGTTTGTTTGGGTTTTAATGTTGAGAAGAAGAGATTTTATGAGTCAAGAGTTTTTGTGACTGGGATGGCCATATATCAAATGTATACATACCATACAAAGCAATGAGACCCCCTTTCCCTTTGGGATGCACTGCTGACGCCTGCATGCTTTAGGAGGATCGAGGGCTAATCTAACAGGATTCCTGACTGGTCCAATTGGGAATTGCTTCAGTTGTAGCCATGCCTCAGTTTCAGCAGTAGTGCTTCGGTGCTGTGGGTACATTCTGCATTAAGGTAGATATTTCGGGTCTCTAATGCACAAACTCTTACCTTAATAAATAGCCTGAGAAAACACACATCAGGGTTTCTTAATCCAAGCCACACAAATTTACTTACATGTGCATGCATGCACTCTCTCTCTTTCCCACACACATAAATACACGCACACACGTGTTTGACTGGCACATGTTCTGTGATTTCTGTGGCAGATATCCTTCATATCCTGTCCAGTAAAGAGTGGAGATTTGTTAGTCTTTCAGATTCCTGGATGAGGGGCTAAATCCATACCGCTCTGGGACCCTGATGTTTTTTTTTCTTTCATTAAACCAAATCATCTCCAGAGCAGGCGGAGGAACCCCTTCTCAAAGCCACCAGGGACTTATGATCAACCCTACAAGCAAAACACTGTCTCTGTCAGATCATCACACATATCTGGGAGCAGAGGAATATATTCTTAATTTAACTTATTCGTTGAACAGATGATCAAAAACCTTACCCTTGATACCTGCAGGCAAAACCTGCTGAGGAGGAGAAACAGTGAATTGGAATTAACTGAAAATGAAGTTCATTAGCACTGCATGCCTACAGTGAAAAGCTCGAGAGCCCACGTAATAGGCATGAAGGTATTTTGTATGATTAATGGACTCGGTAGATGGGGGTGGGGGGCTTTGGGTCATGGGATCTGGGTTGGGGGTCAAGGACAAGTTCATGGAGATCATGGAGTTATACCACATTCACACTGCAAGAAAGTGTGTTGATGGGTTGCTCTGTTTTGATGAATTGTTGGTGATGCAAAAAGCCATGTTGTGGTGTTACAGTTAAGTTGTGAACAGAAAAATAATTCCTGTTTCTTTTGTATTTTTCATAACTTCCATTGTACTGATTTCTGTATAAACCGTATTTTACTAGAAGTACCTTTAAAAACACAGCTGTGATCAGCTGATTACCCTCTCCTAAAAGAAGCAGAAATGGAATATGATATTAATAAGTATGTTTTCTTAAGTGTATAATCACCTGAAAATAGGAATCATTGTGATTTTGTTACCTTAGAATGAACCGTTTATATCTACATACGAAGTGGGTCGACTCTTCACGTAGTCCGGCATGTTGCTCAGCCATGTTTCTACAGTAGCACAGATGTGACAAACCAAACTGTTAACTTTTCCTGCTTGGGCCGGAGTCGATAACGTTACACTCTGCCGTCGCCGCTGCTCTCTCTCTCTTGCTTCACCACTCACTTCCCACATGCACACACACACACTCTACGCACTCTACTCTTACAACAACTGCCTCTAGAGAGGGTCATTCCCGTTTTCGCTTCGGCCACTGTAGCTCTTCTACATGCTTGGCACATGGGAGAGGCTCCAGTTGGTTGCAATCTGCAACCTCACTGCTAGATACCGCCAGATCATACACACTGCTCCTTTAAATTCAAACTGGCTGTAGCCATTGGACTGGAGCACATTCTACCTATTTTGACGTAATCTTCAATGATTGTCTGTACCTTTTTATGAGTAATTGTTTGTTTCACAAGTTACTTTTCGCTCAACTTCACACTTGCCAACTGCACAATTGTTATATGAAATTAAATCATATTAATAAAGTAGATTGTTGAATCCAATGAAAGCTAAATGCTCAACCATGCACACACTGGCTGGGCTTCCCTCGTCCTCTGAAGTTAGTGCACCTTTGATTAAGTTGAGTGCAGGGACAAACTGTAGGGGCACAACATGAACGGGGAGACAATTATGGCATTACATTTGCAACATGCATTCCCTCCGGCCTCACACCCAATCTGGGCTTGGTCCTTTTGCAGTCTGGAGAAGAATTCCTGTCTTTATTAAAACGTGAGATTTGTTTGGATAATACCGTGTCATACGAAGGATTAGGCTGCCAGACAAAAGGGTCTGTTTAAACCTCCCAGGGCCTAAACTGTAGCTCTCTTTTAAACCAACATGCTCCAGCTCCCATGCTTAAATGCTACGCTTCATTATTGATTTATTGACACTGATCCACCTATCAAGCATGATTACATTCCAAACTGTATTGTGGCAACAGCGCGTTCGCACCAGCCAAGTGTGAGACTTGGAGGCTCCCCTGAAAGTAATGTATGTGCACACATGCATGCTTAGGATTTTTCAAGTGAAGTGCACACGGTATGAAGAGTAGAGGCACTGACAGCAGCTGTTGTGTGTTGGTATATGTTCTATGCATTTTAATGGCACGTATATAACCCTCTTCAGGAATGGCAGCAGGTCTGATTAATAGCTCAGCGTCTTGATATTACCACAACAACACTAGACAGATGTGTTGTACCTCGTCAGTCAATGTCATGCTTTCGTTTTTGTTACTTTTTGTCCACACGACCTTCATCAGGTAGGGACAACCATCAAAACAGTTGCATATACAGCCTATAATGTACATATATGCTGGGTAAATTACAGTATGCAATCAGGACCACAAAAATACACACACATTGCCATCCAGGTAGTTAGGTATAGAATACTTTTTTTCTTAAAAAAAACATAAAAAAATCACACCATCAAAAGCTAAATAGATAAGCGCAAAATTGACAATGTGTAAATTGAAATATTAAAATTTGATCATACATAGAGCACATTGACATCCATATCAAATAATTAGAAGAAGAATAAAATATGATTTTAATAAATATGTTTTCTTTAGTGTATAATCACCTGAAAATAAGAGTCATTGTGTTTTCGTTACCTTAGAATGAACCGTTAATATCTACATAAGGAGCGGGTCCTCTCTTCACGGAGCCGGCTGTCATGTTTCTACAGTAGCCAAAAACGGACAAACCAAACACTGGCTCTAGAGATGGCCATTCCCATTTTCCTGTTTTCGCGTTGGCCACTGTGGTTCCCCTACACGCTTGGCACATGGGAGAAGTTTTATTGGTTGCAATCTGCAACCTCACCACTAGATGCAACCATACTGAACCATTAAGTACGTGTTTTTTATTCAAAACCCCTACAATATGGACAGAACACACACACTGTACAACACGCATTCATTATAATTACATGTGTTCATTTTGTCATATAGAGTGACAATAGCAGGGTTTGGCTTGCCTCACTTCTGATTATGAAATTAGCTGGTTATCATTAATAGACTTTGTGACAAAGAGTGGGAATCACCACAAGCAGTGGAGATGGTTTTGCTATATGTGTGTTACTGAAAAGGGGAGGATTGTGAAGCTTCAACAGGCTTAATGTCTTCTTCATCGTCTTCTGTTGGTTATTTCCATTGGCCAGTGTAGAGTTGTGTGTCAGCTACAAGCATATGCTCCATTGCTACCAGTTGAGTTTGAATGAAAGAACACATACATTTTCCATACTATTATTCCAAGTACTGCAGTGAGGTTTACACTACAGATGTGTGCAGCTTGTAGGTGTGTAGATACTGAGTGTTTTCTTTGTGTATGTGTGTGTGTTAAGGAATGTACAACAGTGCACAGTTGCTACTTAAGATCTCCTCTCTGATCTTCAAGTGCAACAGTTGACCCTAAGAGCGTCTCACTTGTCCAAACTGGCCATCCCAATGACATCTTCAAGTTCTTACTCCCCAAGGTGAACCACACACACACACACACACACACACACACACACACACACACACACGCACACACACGCACACACACGCACACACACACACACACACACACACACACACACACACACGCATACCAACCCTATGGTAACCCTAGGTCTTCTGCAAAAATCCTGGGTTACGTTCAATGACAACATTTTTTGTTTGTTTTTGTACGTCCAATGCTAACCTCTTTAAATGTTTCACTTTCTACAAATGTTTGCACATGGCAACTATGGTATTGTTAATGTTTGGGAAAGACTTAATTTTTCCAGCTCGCTATATATAAAGGGCACACTACTTCCTGCACTGACATTAAACCTTGGCATTAGAAACTCGGGTCTTGAATGCTACGCTATATTTGATAACAAGTAATGTCAAATATCCCAGTACCTCAGCAGAGGAGAGGCCTCTAACACACACACACACACACACACACACACACACACACACACACACACCACCATGTGATTGGACCTCCAGCCTTCAGAGCTCTCCATGCTTCTCCTCTGTTCTGACCCTGTGCCAGAGGCTGTGAAATGAGATTATTATGTGTGAAATGAGGAGCCCTCTCACTTCTTCTTATGATCCAGGCAGGACAAATCAGGGTTAAAGACAGACGAAAGCGAGAGATAGCTGCAGGCTAACGCCGCACCATGGGGGGGTACAATAACGGGCTAAATACATAGAACTTTCTTTGAATCCCATCGCCTGAGGGAGAAGAGCTTATGCAGTCAGAGATAGAGATGATGAAGGCATAACCGTCTCCTCCAGCTTGGGCTCCTTTCATAAATGATCCCAGGTTGAACAAACATTCATCTGGGCGTGAAGTTGTGCTCCTCACCTCCTAACCTGCGATTCCTCTCGCTCGCAGCCCTCCGCAGCGTCTGTCTGACTCTGCTGCGACGGCATTCCCTGCATACCTGTGCTCTCAAGTGACGGGGGCACATGCGCAGGTCATAGGGCCACAGCGGGGAGCGGATGTATGCGTATTAACTCAAATCTCCAATGACAACCCCGTTTTCCCGTTATTGCGGATTAATCTTTCCCAGGCTTGTGAGGGGTATAGGGAATATGGGTCAAGCTGCTGAGTGAACGAAGGGTGATGGGGTGAGGCAGGGCGGGGGCGAAGGTGGGTATTTGTGCGAGAAGTTTCAGCCCTGGTCGAGTGTGACCTCTGACATCCTGATGCGGATCTGAGGCGAGCTCAGCGGAGGCCGCCCTCCTCTGACGGAGTAATTAGCGTGAACAATAACGCACAATTGGTTACAGTTGGATTAGCTTGAACTCATCTAATAAGGCATGCGATGCACCAAGTGGCTCAGTGAAGCGCTCAGGTTGGGGAATGATACACACTCTTTGATGTTTTAATGAAAGGCGTCTCTCTCCTTACAGTCCACCGGCCGTTTGATCGCCGTACGCGCTCTTGATAATGATAGAGGGATGAAGTTTCTGGAACAAAATATTGGATGAACAAGAATACTTTACACAATATATTTTACATTACCCACTCCCATATTTCAGTCTTGAGTTCCTTCATTAATTTGAGTCCTTCCTCTCCCCTGCCTTCATTGTGTTTACATGAGCGTCTCCATCAGTTTATTTGTCATTTCTTTGAGGTTAATCCCTCCCTTAGACGATGCAGTACAATCGCTGATGCCCAATGTGAGCCTAAATGTGTTTTCATGTCAAGAGAGAGAGAGTTAATACAGTTGTATGAATGTAGTAAATTTACTCTGTCAGTAAAAAACTTGGAGGACAGTTTGATTTGTTGCTCTGATCAGTCAAATGCACACAGATCTAACCCTCAAATGGACATGTTTCTATTCAAATGTGAATCACTTTGTAGTTTAATACCGAAAAGTTAACAATAAACAACTTTACATGGTTACTTCCAACTTTGTCTTGCCTTTTGTGGCCATCTCTGACTTTTCAGGCTGAATAAACAAGTTGAAAGTCCATATGCAAAGTTATGAGACTCTCTTTAAACTAACTTTTAAAAGCAAACTGATCAGCCTTGCTCTGTGTTATTCCTGTGATGCAATCATAATCAATTGTAATCTCTGAGCCCAGTGTTTCGCATTTTACTTTTGTTGACCAGTATTTACATCAGAGGTATCATCTGTCTGGTGGCCTGCACTGCCAAATGTATTGTCCCTTTTCTGCTCACACAATGTGATTGGCTGCTGTTGGACTGATTCACTCCCACTTCTCTCTCTGCACAGCAATACATTTAAATCTTTGGGCTTGGGGAGGAGAGCAGGTCATTCCAGGTCAGAAGGCTAAAGTGCAAATGGAGTCATGAGTCATTAGTGTTAAAGTCTCACGTGAGTTTTAAAGTGTTTTTTTGGTTTTGTTAAGTCATGTCTAAACGCATTAGATTCATGACTCACTTGAGTCCAAGTCATGTGACCTGAGTCCACATGTCTGTCATATACCTGCTTAACCACGCCTCGTCATCACATCAGTTAAAGAGAATCTGGACCTAATGCAGAGGTCCAGTGAGGCTATTCCAACTTTTAGTTTCTTCCACATTTGCTCTCTCGTCTGATGCTGGTCCAACAGTAGTTTGGCCAACCTGGCATTTGCCATTTATTAAGTGCAAGCCTGCACAGGATAGTCATTGTTTGGATGTTCATCTTAAACTTGAGGGTATAATTAACCTGGATTGTGGTGTCATAGGGTAGAATTGCATAGAGAAGCAGCAAATGACAATTTCAACAAACCTTTTGTCACTAAATAGCAGAGGATCAGCATCTGGCAGATGTTTTGATTCAGTTTGATAAATATCTCTTCTGTATATTTTGAATGCTTTTTTTCCACATTTTCCTCTGCATTATTGCTAACTCCCACTGTTGGTTTGGGGAGGGTGTGTCTCCCCAATACACATGATGACACCACATCACCTGGCTGCAAGCAGCTTTAGCAGGAGGGCGTAGCACGCAAGGATGTTGACGCTATCCTCCCCCAGACCCTTATCCCATCCCCACAGGCGCCCTGCTGGTGCAGTAAACACTTTTGTTCAATTAGACCCAAAACAAAAGCAGTTTGCCCTCAGCTGAACCTGGGTCCCTGCAGTGGTGGGCAAGTGCTTGTTCTCCATCGTCCACCAGGCGCCCCCCAATATTTCTGCTATTTAACAGAGGAAAGCTCACTGCCAGAATTCCAGTGAATGGAATATTTTTTTTTATCTATTCCAACTTTTTCAGGAGACATCGTCAAATCCCCACAAAGACCTCTGGATCCTCTTTTGGAAACAGTTTTACGATAAACTGTACCATATTTTATTTGCCACTGTCATACAATGCTGTGTAATTTGCTGTTCACCACCGTGTCATGGCACAGTGTTTTATTGTGCAGTACTCAAACGATGAGGCGATCACGTTGACTATACCCTCACAATCACTCCCATAAGGCCTCCTGTGGCAATTTGGTGTGTTTACTGCCCGAGCTGCTGATTGATTGCAGCTCTCAGTGTTTACTGTTGTGGAGCTGACTCCGGCATTATTAACAGAACCAAGAGGACTCCAGACCTCTGCAAACCAGCCTCTGGTGAGCACTCAGTTTGTTGGATGCTGGTCAGGAGCTGAAGACAGCTTCCTTCCCTCCTCTCTCTCTCTCTCTCCAGTTCCTCTCCGCGGGCAAAATGTGTGCCTGAACGGAATGCATTTGATTCATTTCAACTGTTTTGTATTTCCATCTTTGAATCTCCAGCTTTTCTTCACTGTATCGTATTAGCATGTAAAGAAGTAGCCTAAATACTGTATGCCTCTTAACTTCTATCAGATATCCTGAATAGGTTTCATCCAATTAACAATCGCAGCCAAAATGTGCTCAGCAAAGGAAATAAGACATTCAAAAGAAAAGAACAGTATCCCTGTTAAATGTGCAGAGGTTTAATCCCTTGCAGTGAGGGAATGTGAAGGGGCAAAGCATGCCAACTTGGTCCGCGCAGGCCGTTTCCTGGGGAAATGACTCTGACCAGCCCTTCTGGCTTTCCATCTGTGTGGATCAGGAGCATATCACCAGTAACACATGCTGTCCTCATTCTCCTACCTCAGGTCCACACTTTTGTTCCTGTATATTAACATTAAAAAGCAAGGGTGAAAGTAAAAAACTACATTCACTCTCGTTACTGCAACAAAGTTCTTTTTTGGTACTTGTACTTTTTGAATATCTTTTTAAATTGGTTGATTTAGAATTTCTATTTTAGTGCTTAAAGCTTAGCAGTCTGGAGGCTTTTAGTGGATACATGAGCGTCATTATTCCGGTTTTTGTGTGTCCACAATGGAGAAAAACTGCAGCATTTATTTTCTGGGCTTGTTGCTACAGACAGCCAGTTTGTAATACTGCAAAAATATAAATATTGCAATACTTTCATCAGTGGGCCATCACCATTGTGTTACCTCGTTCGGTGATATATAGTGACTTAAAAGACATTTATTTAAATGGAAAATCTTCGAGATTACCACTTTAATTAGGCTACTAAGTGGGCCTACTTTTTTTATCACAATACTTTATACTTAGCTACACCTCAAATTGTATCCCATACATAGTAAAAAACACGAACAATTTGTGATAAACTGTGAGAATGAAACAAAAGACAGGAGCCACATTCGCAGCAGCTGCTGCAGAGAAGAAGCTGCTGGGGTGTCTGCGGCCACAGGAGGGCAGCAGAGCTCCGTGTTCACATACAACGTGTACGTTAGCTGGCACAGCGTCAGACACCCGGGGCGGTGCTTACAATTACAGTACAAAAAAATGAACAACAATGCAATACAATTAAGGAGGACGCCATAAAAAGGTATGGTTAGCATTATTGTACCTCGGCATTGTTTAAAAAAAAGGTTGCATCGTCCTTAATTAATCACTGGTTTAATGCACCAATCAGCAAGCACGCAGCGAGTGACGCAAATCAGACGCACCCACGGTGTTACGTGAACAGGTACATCTCTTTTGAAAACGTTGTTGTTGAGCGCAGTGGGACAGAGAGGCTGAATGGACATTATGGGGACATTATGCTTTGAGAATGACCGAGCAGAGAAAAGAAGGACATCGCGAGAACAATTACTCACAGTATCCCATTCAGACAGGTGAGTACAACATCACCAAAGAACTGTATTGCCAAGAATTGAAAATTAATTGTTCGTTCCATGGCAACGTCAGCGCCCAGCTGCAAAGCGACGCTTCCGCCATTGTGGACTGAAAGCGACCACCGGTGTCTCGCTAGTAGCGCTCCTTTGCTGTAATATCTCTATGTGTGTTTGTGGCTGCAGTGTTTATATTGTTTATACATCTCTGTTGTCTACTTTGGTGATGTTTTATTCAGTAATTTTCAGTCAGAGTTCTGGTTAATTACAGTAAAAGGCTGTAAAGAGGAAGGTGGTTGTATTTATTATAGACCTCTTCATTGCCACTATGTTGCTAGAGCGGGGTTCTGCAACCTGCAGCTCCAGAGCCACATGTGGCTCTCTAATGTTATGAGAATAAAGTCACAAGTTTAAGAGAAAAAAAGTCGTAGTATTATGAGAATAAAGTCATAATATTATAAAGTAGTAATTTTACGTATTATTTCCTTTTTTTTCGTCAAGTTATGGCTCTATTCTCGTAAAGTTATGACTTTATTCTTGTAATATTACGACTTTTTTTCCAGTAAAATTATGACTTTATTCTCCTTATATTATGACTTTGTTTTTGTAAAGATATGACTTTATTCACATAATATAACGACTTTTTGCTCGTAAAGTTATGACTTTATTCTGGAAATTTCTGATTTCTTTCCCTCAATGTGGCCCTAATACTCCGTAGTACATTTACACTTTGACCCTCACTGCATTAGACTTATATACTATATACTTAGACTATAAACTGTGTTACCTTCCTCACAATGCTCAAATGTTTTGCGGGTCCAGACAGATTTTTTTCTTTTTTCTTTTGCCTAAAATGGCTCTCTTGATAGTAAAGGTTGCTGACCCCTGTGCTAGAGCAACAGCATGGTCCAAGTTTACTTCCTGTCAGCTACAGCATTTACAAACATTGGGCCCATTTAGACTGTTTATGTTGTCAAGTTAAGGGTCTATATTTGATAGTCTGTTGTATGTACATGCTGTAAAGTGTATCTATAGAAATGGAATTTATTGTTGGTTTGGACATAAGGGCTCGTGGCGTGATGTTGTTCCTCTACTGTAGACCTATACAGTATGTTGACATGTAATGCAATTTTATTGCAACTTTTTACTTTCGTAGCACAAGTACCTTTACTGGAAGTAAAGCTTTTTTAAAGTAACAGTACTTGAGTATCATTTTCTATTACTCTTTCCATCCCTGTTAAAAGTGAATGAAAGTGGGATTCAGAACAGTCATTTGCAGACATCCTATAATCATACAAATTATAGAGTGGGACAAAGATCGTGCTGATATGCAGAAAATAGCTACTTATCTTGATTACTTTGCCCTGGCGGAAAAAGCACTCAATAATTTAATACAGCCTGCTCTGTACAATTACAGGGTCAGGTCATATGGTACACTGGCAAGTCAAAGTGGAGAACTCACAGCAGAATTAACCAACCAAGGATTTATAATGTACACCAGTACTATTTAATTAGAACAGAGGTGTCAGGGGAGGACTAGCCTCTATTACCTCTGATTGGTGGGGCTGAAATTATTTCCATTCCTCCATCAATTAAGTTCAGTGGTAGAGGACCCATCTGTTTGTGGTTACAGTGCCTGGCTCTACCCTCCGCTATTCTTTTATTTTAATGCTGAATGGGCTTCGTTATGATCAGAGAACTTTGCAATTCATGCTTTGGGTTATAAAACACCATTCATGACAGTAAGCATATCTGTCTGTGTGTGCGAGTGTGTATGTGTGCTCATAACTGGAGGTCGACTCCCATCCATTTGGCAGTTTGAGAAGAAACTTATCCAACAGCACTGCATGGGAATTCATCAGTGATGATGTCGTTTACCATGCTTGACTTTCACACAGTGCATTCAATAGTTTGGTTCTGGTCAGACTAGGAATATTATCTGTAAATTCAAACTATCTTGTAAATCAAGTTTATGTAAATATGATTGTATTAATGAGGCCATCCCTGGCAGTGAAGAGAGGTCATGGTTTTACTATGGGAAAAAAGTTGCAGTATTGCTTTTTTAGATTGAGCATGCTTGGGTGATGAAACACACTCAAAGCAACTTGTTCAGCAAATGCTAAAGTTGAACTGAAACGGTGTCTGAAGCCGCCCACACGTGATCCGTAGTAGAATTGCTCTGCGCTTGCTGTGCCATTGTGTTCCCATGGGGAGAGCGGTGACACCCGCCTAGGCGGAAGCGCTACCCTTGGCGTGGCCAAAGAACGTGTTTTCTTAAGTCTGTAGAATATGATGTGTAGGCCAGGACATCTCTTCAGCACCACAATATTTGATTTAAAATAGTATTTTGACACACATTTCACCATTAACAAATATTACGATTTCGATAAAATTGATTGATTGCGCAGCCCTTATTTAGCCTAGTAATCAGAGCACTCACATAAGAACGTAGCACTATCAGAGCACTGAGTATTTTTTTAATTTATGAACGATTATCTGTCACAGTCAACAGGCGGAGGCGCGTAGAAACAACTGTTGCGACATCTTGAGCTACAGCTAGCAGGCAGCTGAGTTGTGTATTCCTGTTTCCACAGTAACGTGAGACTGCTCTGTGTTACCATTTTCAACTGTAGCCGGTGTTACGTTAATTTTTGCTCACAGCTAATAAAAGTGTTTGTAAATCCACAGATGCTTTCTGTTGTGACTATGACTTAGATTGTCATTGTTTGTTCGTGCTTGTTGCCATAAACGTTTTGTATCATTAATTTTTTTGTCATTCTGGAATTTGCAGAATTAGTTCTGCTTACGATGTTATATAACACTAAACATTTAGTAACATGCATTTCAATTATGTAGCATATTAGCCCGGGATCATTGAATCTTATTTTCTGTAGTAGTATTAGGAGTAAAGAAACCAGAAAATACTCACATTTAAGAAGCTAAAATCAGAGTATTTTCACACCGATTAATCGGTAATCAAAATAGTTGCTGATTTAATTTAATATTTGAAAACATTGATTTATCATTGCAGCTCTAGTCTGTTACGTCAAAATTCATTGACACCTGCTATAAACAATCCAGCCCATCCCTGATCACAATTCTCTGGCGCTGCTGCTGTTAATGTGGCAGCTTCAAAGTAATTTTAAAAGGGGTATTGCATGTCTCAATAATCCATATTTATGAAGTCAATTTTAAAGTTCCTGTTGATCTCACAGTTTGAGGACAAAGAGGGTTGAATGAGTGCATGACGCTGGGTGCACTGACTCACTGGATCAAACATGTTTGGAATTTTTGGCCGTTCACCAGGAGAGATGACTTTCGTTTTTATGATCGCAATCATATAACTTCTTGTAATGTGTCATCGGCTTGGCCCACAGGGGCGCAGACTTCAAATTTGGGAGTAATTGGTTGTTTTCGTCGCAGAGCGCTCAACTGTTGAAGGAGAATTTCAACAATGCAACGTTTATCATCTCATTGTTGTTTGTGTCATGGTACGCTAATGATTTCTGTATTTATTTCCTTTGCAAAGGAGTAGACAATAAAGACATTTTGAGACACGCTCAATCTATACAACATGTTACATGTGGCAGTTGGGTGCACACACACACACACACACACACACACACACACACACACACACACACACATCTATTCAGCAGATATCACACATATTAATATGTTAACAATTTGCACAAGCAGCTGTTGATTTGTGGTTCCTCCATATGGCTGTCAGAATTGAGAGAGAGAGAGAGATCATAGCAGTGCTGATGTGCTGATGTGCTTGGCCAGTAGCCTGTGCTTGGAGGAGTTGTGTGGTTCTGTAGAAGTGACCAGAGAGAGATTTTCGGTGATTTTCATTTCTAATTTGGCTTTTTCATGTGGCTCCAGAGCTTATGTAACAGCCTGGCCAGAGGCTGCTGTTACATCAGCAGCAACAGGACAGCGACGTCCTTGGAGTTGCGAGCACAGCTGAAGTAACTCTGAGCAGCACATGTTGGGGCATTACGGCAGCTAAATGGCGCTTGACTGTTTTCTGGGACCTTTTGGACCCATCATTGACAGGTGGGATTTGTTTCAATGGGTTTCCATCTCCATCAGATAGGCCCGGAGGTTCAAAGCCCTAAAACGATGGGCTGGCTAGGATGTCATCTGGTTTATGATGAACTGGATGTAACACACTAGTGGAAAGTACGATTTCTGGAAATCCTTGGCATGGACCACGAGTGAGATTAATAAATAATAGGGGATCTAATACGGGAAGCCAGGGCAGCATCTGGCTTTTGTTTGACCAGCAGGCCACAGAGTTGGCCCGTATCTCAGACCTCAAGTATCTCTGTTTATCTGCTCAGTTTACCTCTCTGTGTCCCTCATAAACAGCCAGCTGCGTCAATATGTGTTAGTTTGTATGTTTGGCTATCACTGGCAATGTGTCCCTCTGACTTGTGTCCGCCAAACCGCTTGATTTTAATGTGAAATGCACTGGACCTAAAGTGAAACTAACAACACTACAAGGGTACAATGGTTTGGGTTGACACATTTTATATTTTGATAAAAACAGATGAAATGAATGTGCAAATTCAATTACTGATAATCGCTTGATGCTTCCTGTGTACATTCTACTTTTACTGTATTTACTATAAGTCATCCTTTGGCATCTTGACCTGAACAGTGTGTTCAGAAAGGGTTTACTGTAATTCTATTTTAAACCATTTAAGTGGTAATTTCTTGTGACTGCTGACTGATTCAAATGATCTAAGTAATTCAATTAAATTGGAGCTTAAATGTCGATTAGTTGTCAACTATTAAATGAATCGCCAGCCATTTTGATAGTTGATTAATCAGTTTGAGTAATTTTTTAAGAAAAAAAAAAGGCAAAATATCTGATTCCAGCTTCTTAAATGAAGAAAAATCCAGTACAGTTTTGGAAATGGCTATCTCTGAGATCATACACAGAGATCATAATGTTTGATTTATGTTGTGCTTTTGTCTTTGTTTTCTCCTTCAAAGAAGTATTGCAGCATGGTGGATTTGTTTATGCAATTCTGCATAAAGTCTGACTGTTTCTTTTTTAGATCCAGTCCAATGCTCAGATAGACTATCTTTGTACAACCAGCCTCTGATGCAATCCTAGACAGAGCCCCATTGTGAAATATCAGCTGCCAGAGTAAGGTTCTCACAAGGAGTTACTTGATGTCAGCATTGCCATCACACCCTTTTAAGAGCACAGGGGTCAGCCATATCTGTCATATTAACCAGTGATGAACTGGGGCTCAAGCCAGGAATAACAGCCTCGGTAACTATTATTTGTTGCCCGTATATCTGAATCTGTGTCACTGTTGCCCTGAAACAAAGCACGACAATGAAACACACCCTCACCTTATTACAGAGGCTAACCAGATGTACTGTATGTCCAATATTTTTCATATAATCTTGCCAATCCCTCCTTTGTGACACAAGATTTACTGCGTGTGTGAGACCTCCATTATGCTCCTCTAGTGACCAGGACTCTGCAGCCTCTCCATCTTCTCACATGTAGGCTATACATCCCTCTCATACACGCAAGCTGTTTCTAATCGCATTGAGATCTTGGGAATACCTGCTTGGATAATTAGGAATTCCACTTGGAGAGAGGCCATTTGGAGGCAGGAATACTGGATCATTATGTCATCATTTCAGTGACCCCCGCCTTGATGGATCAGCTTAACATCAGACCTCAAAAAGAGATGGCGGAGAGCTGTGCTGACCTGTTACACCATAGCAACTGCAGCAGCTGTGGAGAACACAACAGAGGAGTGGCACTCAATCAATAAGGTTATTACAGATGGCTTTTCTAAAGAAATACGGAGGAAAGAGATGGAAAAAAAGAAGGTTACAAAATGAAGAAATACAAAGGAAAGACATAATGGAGAGAAAATGTATCGTTAAAGGTGAAGACAGAAAACAGAAGATAAAAGATTCTTGGAGCGAGTGAAAAGGACACAATGTAGACAGATGCATAAACCCCAGGGACAGACGGGGAGAGACAGAGAGAGAGCGCGCAGTGGCTAAACTAACAGTCAACAATTAGGTCAAAGGTCAAATTTACGACAGGACCATGGTGGTCCAAAACACAGATTGGGGGGCTCTGGTATCTTAAGAGGTCAACTCTGTTTGTGGGTGAGCGAACTTGTCAATTTGCATTAGTAAATAATTAGAAAACTGAACTTTGCATGTGTATAGTTGGCCTTGATGAAGACAGGAGTGTCTGGCAGGTGAAAAAAAAAATGGCTGCATGGGTCACGAGTTGTTTGTGAGTCAGTGAGCTGTGTGACAGTGAGTCTAACAGCCCCTCTGCAGGACAGGTCTCCACCTGTGACTTTGATATTAGAGCAGCGCTGAACTGGATGCTTTCAAAAAAGACTCCTCTGACCTATGAGACACAGAGGGAGGAAGGGTAAGTCAAAAACACCAAAGTGGAGATATTTCCTGGAAGGAAAGGAAACCAATTTGGAATTCCGGAATTCCAGGATTCCAAGTTTTTCCCACAGCGGCCCCGGAGCTGCAGGAATCAGATTGTCTCAAAGTGATCGGTCGGCTTCCTGAGAGGATGTGCATCCATGTAAAGGAGGGGGGAACATGATTTGCGTTCAGGAAGTCCAATGGTTGAGCTGTTCTTCTCACATTTCGTGTATAGGAACATAAACCAGAATGACTCTGCAGCTATTGTGCATATTTTCACATTTTTTCAAAAGAAGACGAAACTTTTTTTTGGACTTCTGTAGAAACAGCATCTATGCTTCAAGTCTCTGGGTGGACGTTTCCCATGGGTCATTTGATTGCCGGTGTTGCTAGGAGATGTGATGTCAACTTCCGTGATGTGCTACCGACTGCACGTAAAGCCTACGAATTATGGATGCAGTTTCTAAAAATAACTTTTTGACTTTGGACAGGTAGATGAAACAATCTACCGACCAAGCATATTTTTTACCGGCCAAAATGATAAATTGCCTTTTTGTGCCACGTATACATTTCAGATGTATGTATATGTTTCAGTACATTTCATTGATGTTGAATACAAAACTAAGAGAACTTAATCAATAATTAATTTGCATGTTTGTTTTGATCTTGATGTTAACAATGCAGCTAAGTTAAATTTAAATATATTTTTTATGTGTAAAAAGAAGCATTTTGTCAAAAAACAAGATTTTGCATTTGGGCCCCCAAAAAGCTAGAACCGGCCCTGCTAGCTGATGCGTCTTAAAGTTAGAGGAGCTGCTGGACAAGATGCTCCTGTTATGGGGAGAGGAGCAGCATGTTGCCGAGGAAAAAAATGCGATGGAGAGATCTCATTGCAGCCTTATTACCCATAGGGGATGAAGAGGAGCAAGTAGGTTAATATTAGTAACAGGATTAGAGCTGTAAAGGAGTTTTGACTCCTCATGGTTAATTTAACGTTATCGTTCGCTCACTCACTGTAAATGCAAACGTCGGCTGCTTATTGGTTAGCTAGCATGAACTGTAATGTTACCGTTAACATCAAACAGTCTAACATTAATATTTGCAAGTTTACCTCGTTGACTTACAGATGTCTCTTTCCCAATGTAAGTCTATGGGAAAAAAGTATTTTTGGGCACAATGGCAACATGTGACGGACACAGAAATTGTAAATCCACCGTTTTGCCACTATGAAAATTTGTTTGTGGCGCTCCTCCTGGGTGCCACGAACACTGATTCAAGACATTTTTTTCCATCTTTTTCAACAAGCCTCACTACTCTTAGTGCCCGCCCACACTGGTATTGCACCAATCAAATGACAGTATGGACACTTTGCTGGTGCAACCAAAAATTCACGCCCTTTGGAGAACCATAATGTAAGTGCCGCTATCATGACAGAAAAATGAATACAACTTCAGTCTCTTCTTTTTGTTAATTACAATTTTGCCCGAAATAAGTGCACAAGTCAAAAGAAATGTATTTCTTAGCAGAAATAATTTTTTTGTCATTTCAGTTCGCATTTTTGTTACATCCAAACTGAGTATTTGATCTCTGTCTGTTAAGTTGCTCAGGCTTTCTCAGTGGCACTGTGTTGGGTGGTCTTGTTATGACACTTAAACACACAAAAGCC
The DNA here is from genome assembly GCF_043250625.1 of Sebastes fasciatus. Taxonomy (NCBI): domain Eukaryota; kingdom Metazoa; phylum Chordata; class Actinopteri; order Perciformes; family Sebastidae; genus Sebastes; species Sebastes fasciatus. Next base: position 18,966,962 of record NC_133802.1, read on the forward strand.
CCTTCAGCAAGACCATAAACATACAAAGGGATTGCGTTGCCTCAGCTTTGTCATTGTCACCAATGATTAATACACACTCCTAGTGTGCTGTTTACTCTCGAAAACAATGAGTCACTGTGCTGGACAGCATCTTGCCTGAATGATTTTTGATTATTTGGAAAGCATGCTAAAACAAAAACTGTAATTTGAGGATGACATAATAAATTAATGTACTGTGACTGGGGGAGAACTAGAAGATGTGATCGGAGCACAAAGCAGACTGGGAACCACAGAGAGTTACAGAGCAACACGGGGTCACCACAAAACAAATAAACACAACTGTTTCCCCCTTCTTCTGGGAAAAAAGGTGCTGGTGCCCTCACTCACTATGTGCTACTAATCAGGAAACGGCTACATTAGCAGCCATGAACAAATTGTATGGTACAGATTTGCTCTTGCAATGTTGTTCTACAGTAGGCCCTATAGTGCAAACAGCATATCTGCAGCTTGATTTTAGCCCATGTTACCAATATCCCGGGGCATTTATCGAGCATATGGAAGCAGTATGTGAATAAAAGGCTTTTGGTTGGTTGGCCAGACATGAGAGAGAATACAATGGGAGGGATGAAATCTGAAACACTAATCTAGCTGTAAATTCATAGCGCGGATCGGTGGTTGTGAAAGGTCACAGAGTTGAGCTTGGACACCTTCGCCTGGAATTGCTGCGTCGTATTTCACACATGAATCGTAGTGTTGGGCAACCATGCAGCAAGGAATTTTACAGTTGAGATTTGTGAGGACATATTGCATTTCATACAAGCGAAAAATGTGTATCAAATGTCTTGAAGCTGGGTTGAACTCTGTGTATGAGTTGTAGGAGGGGAGGGGTTGTCTGGGTAGGAGAATGCGTACTTGAGGATCATTGTGTTTTGCTCCATTATCCCTGGGTGGGTCCTGATTTCTGGCAGGGATGATGAATATCATTCTCTTAAAAACACTGAAAGCCAACACCACAATCTCTGACTGCCCACAACTCAAACCCCTAAAGATGAGTACTGTCCATGTGAACTCCAGCTCGTTGTTATCCTCTGCTTTTCACAGTGGGACACGCTGGCTTGGAATTTCTTTTATGTGCCAGAGCAAAATGATATTCTCTGCATGTCCAAAAACACTAATCAAATTATGGCCACAGTCATTTGAAATTACTGTAATGTTCAGTGACATGTCTTACCAGTGACCTTATCCACTTTGACATTTGGTGTCTGATGTCTCAGCCCCTGCAGGTGCCAGGTGCCGTGAGGCAGGTGTGTTTGGAGTTTCATAGCAAAACGCTGCCAGAGGGCAGAGATTTTTAAAATGCTCGTCAGGTGATTTTCTGACACATTTTTTTCTACTAATTTCACTTCCCATCTGAAAAGGCCAAGCATAAAGGGATTACAGGGTACAGGCATGTCCAAATATCCCCATCAGCACCGTAGGCTCCAGGTGTCAGGCCACGTTAGTATCAGTCCCCCACCAATAAACACACCTGTCCCCCCGCATTAAGCTCCAAATCTAACCCCCGGCTTCCCGGGCCCAGGACAGGCCACACCTGGTTTAACCTGTCCACAGATGTTGACTCTGTTTGGGTGAAGGAGAAGGGGAAAGCTGCTGAAAAGTGGGATTGGACTCATTCGTTGGCTGAGTCCCAATGTTTGATTCCATAATCTAGAAACCGTGAGCTACTGTCTGAAGGAATTAGGAGTGTTCAGGGGCTGCTCTTTAGACTGTAGTTCATACAAATATATATAACAGTTAACTTTAGGGGTGTAACGATTCATCTACTACATCGATGTATCGATTTATATTCCTACGATCCAACTACATCGATAGGTGCTCGGCAAGTTATCTTTCACATGAGATATATATCGATATAAAATCTATTTGAAATGCAAATAAACTGTACAAACACTGTCTGCTACACCTACGTTCACAGCTATAACGCCACCGACAAATCCACACACGGTCTGTCGGAAACTCACTGAAGTTTCACTGCGAATGTGTGTGACTACGGGGAGCACCAAGCGACCAGCAGAGCTACAGGTGCTGAAGCAGCACAAACACACACACTGTTGGACAATCGCTATCGTTAATCCGGGCAGACAGAGTGTCGTCACGCCGGGCAGACACACAGCTGACAATCTGCTAAACTAAACTAAATGTGCAGTGAAGATTTTAATTGGGAAAGTGGCTGCATGTCCGCGACACTACACGCAGCACTGTGGCTGCTAAGTTAACCCTCCCAGACGTTGAACTGGGGACTGTGAACACATCATATGCTCCCTGACGGTGAACGGGGGACTCAGTTGTCTGTTGTGCTCATACACTGCAGCTGCATGCGAGCCACTAATCTTGTCGGTTAATGGTTAATAATCGGTTAACGAGGGTTAGTTATCGGTTAAGAACATTTTTCAAAAATAGCATCCCTAACCTGTACATGAAAAAAAATAAAATTGTGCAATCCATGGAAACCTAAAACACACAAGCACACCTACAGTAGATCAGTTTGTAAACAGTGTTTTCACCAGCCCTCCTTACCTTGTCATCATTCCTGTACGAGACAGTGGATGAGTTTAGAGCTTGGGACAGGTCAAATCCCAAACACACAGAGCAGATCTGCTGATCTCTGGGGCTCTGATAGGTTCCAGCTGCCCCCCCCCCTCCTCTCCTCTCTCACGGGTCCAATGCATCCCAGATGTCTCACGCTGACTGGCTGGACAGACTCACAGCTGGCGAGAGAGAGAGGAAAGAAAGAAAGAATCGAGGGTACCTGCCAAACCTGGATAGCTCTGCTGGTCCGTCACACTCAGGACTTTTATGGTTTATCTGTTTCAGCTCAGAGCAAATGAAACACAAAACACAATATTGCAGATAAGCAGCAGTCATTGTTGTATATACAATACAATACCACACGTCTTTCATGAACAAAGAGTAAAGCGTGCACATTGTGTTTATTTAACTATACTGTATTTGGAGATAACAATCTGTCATGGATATTACCACACAGATAGACACACCTGCGTGCACGCTCAGGCAAAAAAACAAACGTTTGTTTCTTCTCTTGCCCGTCACAGATGCTTTTTCTATGTCTTTGATTAACTGTGTGTTGCTTTTGTGTTTTGTAATGGCTCTGCCTGTACCAAAAGTTGAGGTATAAGTGTTTCATTGTCCTCGAGAAAACATTTCATTAGTTGTTGCTGCCACGATGTCTCCAGCAAGCAGAATGGAGACGGACCCAAGAGGCAGTAGACCGCCCGCTTACAGAGTCCCGTCACGCCGACACTCCCTCCTCGGCCCAGATCTGCCTCTCATCTGCGTCGCATAAAACTCCTGCATAAGCTGCACAACCTGCACACACACACACGGGCAGGCTTTCAGTCAGCCTTCGTCCCATGTGCCTTTGTCTGGAACAATCTATTAAATAGTGGAACACACCTTTACATTGGTCTTTTGGGGATGATACCGTAAGCACATTTCATTAAATGTTTTGACATGCTGTTGTTTTATTTATTACAGCAGTCCATAGGAAAGTGTTCGTCTGACAACTTTGTCCATTAGAGAAGGCAGTTGTGTCAAAACTAATAAGTATGGCCCTAAAAGCGTGTGCTTTTGCCCATTTCCTTAAGATCCAGTAAACAGCCGCTGACAGATGCTCACTTTCACGTCTTTTTACAGTCACAAGGGTGGAGGAAGAATAACTGGCGTTGGACTACAGTGTTCAGAAAATGTACCTTTCGGCTCCAGAAGGAAGCCGTGAAAACAAAATACAAGATGTTCACTTCTTTCCTGACGTTTTTCCTGTTTCGTAATCTGAAAGCTGGAGTCTTTGATGGACCTGAGAGAGGATGAGTAGTGAACTTATGGGACTTGTTAAAACTTTGATCCAGTGTCGGGAGAAGCGAACCTAAACGAGGAACACTCGCTCGCAGCTATTCACACCACAGGTTTTAAGGTTCCTCTGAGGTTTTGCGATCACCACCATTTTACAGCGATGCATACTTCACACATTGACTCATGTGTTTAGGCCTCGACTAGATGGTGGTATTCACGTGAGTGTGACCATGTCGGTCCTCCCTGGGATCCCTAGTGGTCTTTTAACAGACGACATTTGATGTCAGAGGCCCTGTCAAACCAGATGGCCCTTTCATTACCTCTCCTAAATCAGCTGTAGGACCAGAGATGGCAGCACATGGGAGCTGCTAATGACATGTTGACATGAAAGTAACGAGGAGGAATGCACTTCTGCTGCCTCTATTTCAATTCGAAAACAGATTTGTTTATGGCCACATTCTCAGAGGTTTTGGGAACTTTTTAGTGGCTGTGAGACACAAGTTCATGGGAATCCAATTACTGCAATCCACTTTTTTTTCCATACTGTTATAGTAAGTCTTTTAATTTCAACAGTAATAAAGGATGAGACAGAATTTTTCCTTTCATCCAATCATCATAAGATTTTTTATTAAACACCTAACCACCAACAAAATGCACTTAAAGACACACTCCATTGATTGGAGAGCTTTCAATTGACCGTTTACTAAATCCCTCCCATGAACAGTTATTGTCCAATCACACCTTAGCAGCCTTAACCAAGCAAGGCAGGCGTAGTTGTATGCTACAAAGAGTCAGGAGGGTGGTGTCTTTTTACGCCATGGACGGAGGTATTATGTTTTCAGGTCCGTCCGTCCATACCGTTCTCGTAGACACGATATCCCACGAACGCCTGAAGGGAATTTCTGCAGATTTGGCACAAATGTACTCAAAGATGAACTGATTAGATTTTGGCGGTCAAAGGTCAAGGTCAATGTGACCTCACAAAACATGTTTTTGTCCGTAACTCAAGAATTGATATACTAATTATGACAATTTCACACAAATGTCTAATAGGATAAAATGATGACATTCTGGACAAACATTGATGTAAACTGCAACTTGACTGGTTGACTGAGGCATACAACCGCAAGATGGTAATTCTAGTTGTCTTTTAGCCTTTCCAAAACCAAAAAGACGAGCAACATGTAAGTCTTCTCTAATATAAGCTGCTAAGTGAAGCCTAGTCATTTCAGCTACCTTCGATAGTGAGTAGTGTGAGATAGGGGATGTTTGTTGTTCTTCCTGCTAGTTATGGGAACGGTAACGGGAGTGTAAGCAAGAGGCTAGGTCTTTGTTGTTTTGGCGGCCGACAGTAGCCTGTATACTGTTCGCCAATAAATTGTTAGCGAAACGACTTGTAGCCTTCTTACTGAGGAACGCTACAGTACGCTTTCATCATCGTACTCTACTGTAATCTATTATCTATAAAAATATCTAATCCTGCAATAAATCCTTCCTGTTGAATGCCTAGTGAGAGAGGAGTTTATTGAACTCTATTGTAATACTTGAGGCTGTAATTATTATAATGATTTTACCCCTTTCACATAGAGTACATACTCGTTTTTCAAGTCACTCCTGTAGAGCCATATTTCTGTAGAGGAATGATTCAGCAGAAAATCTAAAAACATTTTCCCAGCGCTTGCCATCCGCAAAATACAAGGAAAGAAAAACACGATGATCGACACTGATAAATCAGTCAGAAACACTTCAGTGGCCTTATCAGTAGAGGCAAGAGAGGGAAACACAAACAGCCAGAAGGACAGGAGGGAGCTGGACTGCAGAAGAATGTTTTGTGATGTACAGATTCCTGAGATCACATGTAGCTGTAAGCAGCGGCTGCATGTGTGAAAGAGCTCTTTGTCTGCAGACCAGGTTCTTGGGTTCAGCTAATCAAATGGATTAGAAACGACTTTGAAAGCCCGCCCATCGGAATTGGCCATCCGCACAAAAACAAACACACTGTAGTGGCTGCAGCCGTCCACTTTCACCAAGGTGCCTGTTGGTGTTTGTGCGTGTGTGTGTGTGTGTCTGCATACCAGTGCACTGGACTGGATGACTCTTTGTGTTCTGGTCTGTGTGTGTGAGAGAGCTAGAAACGGGGGTCCGTTTGTATACGTGTTTAATCTCATGAAAGCAAACGTGTCTTTCAGATGCTGATTAGAAGCTGCTTGATTTCATTTAAATGAAGAAGAAGAAGACAGCTTGGACTGATAATTTCATCGCGCTGTTCCTTTTCTGACCCGACACATCAGTGCTGCAATCCAATGTGTTGTCTGTACTGGTTTCTGGCATTTTAATAAGACCCAGATCTCATTACTCTCTGTCCCTTCCGATGCTTTCAAGTGCAGCATCTGTTTGTAGTGTAATGTCGAACCCAATCAGTCGGCGTTATGCACAGATAAATGATGTAGATTGAAATGTTTCAGGCTGTTTTCAGAAAAAGCTTCTGCTTCACCTTGATTAATTTGTATTTGAGACAAAACACTTGTTTTTTTTTGTCCCATCTCCAAACAAACCAGTTATTCAATATCACAGTTATTGTTTTAGGAAAAATCTGGGAGGATTACTGACAGTCTTTGTGAATCAAGAGGCCAGAGTGTGACAGGAGAAGGGCTCTGGCTTATCTGTGAGGATGCAGATTGTAACACTGCTCCTGATCCTGAGGCTTGATTACTCAGCTCTCCCAAACTGGGAAACACCAGGACTTTCCACTCGATCTACTCCACGTGCATGCGTGTGTTTTGTATTTTATTTCCACTGCTGTTGAGGAGTTTCCACTGAGTGTTTGCTTAAGAGAAGAAAAAGGTCAAATTGTGCAGGACTCAACTTACCCTCGTGTTTCAGTCCTGGAATCGCAGATGTCTTTGTTTCTCCGCTGCTCGCGTTATACTCTGTTATGTTTTTACACGCTGGACACCCACAAATGTGCATGTATACAAGCATACAAACACACACACACACACACACACACCTCTCAACGCCCTGAGCTCCCAGGTGGCCAGCTAACTGCCTGGAAGCGATAAAGTTGGGAGGCCCCTTTGAGACATTGAGAAGAGGGAAAATAAGCTTTTTCATCCAAGCAATGGACTGATGCAGCACCACGCCATCAAAGCCCCAATGGGAGGTTACAAGTGCTGCTCTATTTACTAACAGCTCTCACATGGCTACAAATTGGATAAGATGAAAACAAACGCATAAAACTGAGCACGTTTTTATCAGTGTGACTTAAACTTAAGCTTAAATTCACTCCCTTTGTCATCACCACCAATGAGAGCTGCAAAATCCTGTCTTTACATTGTGTTATTTCATTTGAAAAAGTGAACCGACTACTGTGCCTGTGTTTAATCAACCACAATGTTGATGCTCTGAGCTTTTGCGCAATGGGATGATTTATGGTTGATTGCAATTCAATGTTTTTTTGCCATGTTTATTTCCAGTATATGATGCAAGATCGTTGTAATGAAACCCTGCAGGCACCACGCGATGCCGTTTTCACATGTTCTCACTTTCACTTTCTGTCTGCCCCCTCATTATTGCATTAGGAAATGTAAACGTGTCGCCCTGCCTTCATCCCTGATATTTTTTCTCTGTTTACTTGTATGCATCTCTGGTCTGCAGATGTGAGTATTTATCGGTGGGGATTCATCTACGTAGCTTTCTGATGTCTGTCATCGTCAACCTGACGGAGTGCAGAAGCAGGGCTAATCATCAGATAGCTGGATCCAACACTTTTGTCTTGGCTTTGTGTTCTTGGTTGACCTTTCTGGAGAACCCTCTGGATGAATACTGCAATTCATTATGATTATGTAAAGTTTTGTTTCAAGAAGAGGAGGAGAGAAATTTAAATGTGATAAAAGGAGGAGACAATGAGTGAATATATCGTCCAAGGTCCTCTAATTTGGAAAATGTGTCTCACTCCCTCCAGATGTCTAAAATGACGAATGAACCAAATTTTAAAATGAAGATATCCTCTCAGTCTCCTGGACCAGCTCTGTCCTCTTTAAGGCAACATGATGGCTGATGATTTAAGCTCCTGTTCTTGGCTATAATGGACGATTCAGCATCAACAGAGATAATATACTCCAATTACTCTAATAGACACACATTTCGCAATTGTGGAGATACACGTGAGCACATTGCAGAGTACAGTCACACATGTTGAGAACAGAGAAGCAAGAGAGAGATGTGAAGCAGCTAGACAGCACTCATTAGATATGTGAAACACACAATGGTATGCATGAACATAAGCAATCATGCAAAAACACACACACACACACACACACACACACAAGTATGCACTCAATGACAGACAGTCAGCGGTGGGCTTTGGGGGCCTTTTGGAGGCGCCAGATGGGACAATCTGCTGTAATTGAGGTAATCTGTCGAGGCATCCAGAGATACTGATGCAGCGCTGTGGGTTAGTCTCCAAAGTGAGCGCAATGAAGTATTATAAAGGCTGTCGCCTTTGAGCCAATTCTGCCCGTATTCTCCATGGATTCCATGTCTCATTCATCTCACACTGCATCTTTGTTTTTGTTCCACACACGAATACAGTGCCAAAGTCTTCGGTTACCGCTGGCTTTGTCTTCAGTCGCCGTTATCAAAGATGTCACTAATCCCGTGGATGTTCTGAACTCTGCCTCCTCTGCTACCAATTCTACCAAATTATATAAGGAAAGCTGTTCCCCGTCTCTCTGGCTCGTGTCCCTGTGGTCCCAGTGGCTCCCAGGGCCTCGCCGCGTCCAGCTGGCATGGCTTAGGCAACTGGGACAGCTGGGATCCTTGACCACCCGGATTACAGCAACCCACTTGCCATCACCAACAGCCCATCAAGACGAGGAGTTTTCCACTTCAAACTCTACGGAAATCTCTCCAAGTTCCCAGCCATCACTCCAATTGTTGTTTCATACTTGGACATAAAACAGAGCTCTTCTCAAATCCTCGACTTTCTGTAACTACTTCCTCCAGTAAGTGAGTGGTTTGGATGTATCACTGATTTGACTGTTAAACCTCATACCTGGCCATTAAGAAGTGTCCTCCTCGATATCCAGTGTGAGAGTGTTTAGACTGAGGGCAGGGTTTGGCATCCGGACTATGTATCCTCTGTGGATTTGGTTCCCCTCAGCGTGGCTGTGGATCTGAGAGTCAAAAACAGGAAAAGGCTTTCAGCAGTAACGCACCATTCCAAATCTGAGAAGCATGGGGCATGAAAAAAACTGTCATCTATTGAAACTGAGGGCCTCCGGAAACTTAGAGCTGGGATGTATTATGCAATCCCCCAGTTAACCATCTGTGTCAAGTTTTGTTGGTATAAAGAAAGTGTTGAATTGGAAATGTGTACAGCCCTTTTCAAACATTACTAGCTTCATTTATCTGTTCAAGTAATTGCTTTCAAACATTGGTTGTATTTAAATGTCAGTCCTGACGGGGGGGTTTACGGGTAGAGCTGCAACACTCATGCAATATCTGTCATCTGGCACATAAGTGGGTGGAAAATAATGATATCAAGGAAGAGGAGAGTTCTCAGTTCTCTCACAGGATGCAACAGTGATGGATTTTAAAACAAATTTTGCAGTTGAAGCCCAAGTCAATGACCATAATGAGCACAATGGACGTTCGCCCCCGCTTATCACTAATGAATCCCCTGATACATTCTCTCATTAATTTAATTATTTTCGGACAGAACATAGAACTCTAATTTAGACAATTATCATTCTATTTCATCGTCAAACTGAGGCTCCACCTCTCAATTATCATCCAATGATTTCACTGGGGTTTGTTCGTGGGTTTTTCGATCATCCAATGATCCTATTAGTTGAGGAATATTTAAACCACCTTACCTGCTTTATGTCTCCATGCCTCCACTACTCCCAATCCCCTTGAGCTATCTAATCAATGGCACCAGTCTTTATCAAATAAATCATCTGCCCTCTTGTTAACTTTCAGTCTTTCCTGATTAAACAAATGCATTCAGCTACTAAATAAACCTTGTGGTGACATTGTTTTGTCAACTATTGTTTCCAAGGGTCAAGGACAAACTTTCAGTCTCAACTTTTAAAGGTGCAGTGTGTAGGATCTGGTGTCATCTAGCGGTGAGGTTGCAGATAACAACCACCTGAAACTTCTGTGTGCCAAGCATGTAGGAGAACATACGGTGGCCAATTTGAAAACACGTAATGCCCAAACTAGAGCCAGTTGTTGTAGAGTAGTGTAGGTCATTTGGAGAATAGCAGAGCCAGTGTGTAGAGTGTGTGTGTACGTGGGAAATGAGTTGTGAAGCAAGAGAGAGAGAGAGAGTGGTGGCGAATGTGTGAAGGGGAAGAAGTGAGCTAGTGGAGCATAAGACAGGGTTAGTTTAGCTCTGAGAATATCAAGTGAATGTACAGTGGAAGTTGCAGTTTGTGCAGAAATAAATGCTGCAGCTCCTCAAGACCAACTGAGGATTCCCGTATCTTGTTTCCCGGCGGCTCAATGGAGTGACGGGGTTAACTCAGGAGCGAGTAATGTTATCGACTCCGGCCCAAGCAGTAAAAGTTAACACAGTGGTTTGTCCGTTCTGGGCTACTTGGCAGACGTAAAGAGGACCCGCTCCCTATGTAGATATAAATGACTCATTGTAAGCTAATGAAAACACAACAATTCATATTTTCAGATGATTATACACTAAAGAAAACATACACAGTATGTATTAATATTATATTCCATTTCTGCCAATAGATCCCCCTAAATGTTACACACTGTTCCTTTAAGCCAATATGGACGGGAGGTCCGTCAAGAAAACTTTAATTTTGAACATCTACAATTTCATGACAGCTGGGCAAACTGCCTCTGCTGAGGAACATTGTGTGATATGACTGAAAGCTGCAGAACAGCTACAGCTTTGTCAACATATTTTCTTTTCTTTGTGCAAACCAAATCATAATTGAGTGATAACGAGACATATTTCTCTCTTCGAATGAACCTTGTGCGTGCTGTAGCCTTTCCATTACACAAGCATTCAATTCGGACTTGTGCTGTGCTTCAAAGTGTTATGAAAATGGACATGGCCAACTTAGTAGCCATTGGGACTTTAACTGAAAAGTGACTCGGGGGGGGGGGGCTTATTCAAACATGAGACATGTAAAATTACCAGCATACTTGTGTAATGGTGTGTTAAGTGTGGCCTCTCTACACAGTACATTGTCTAGTAAATCTTCCATGTTTAGCCATCAAACAGTTAAAGCGTTATAGACAGAGAATGTTCCCATCATGTATGTTGTTGTTGCTGCTGAATGCCCTGATTATCTGGTCATCTTGTACACACTGTCCAAACATGAGTCAAACGTAGAGCCATGAGGTTTGCATTCTTGCCCTGGTTTGTCCTTGGTGGTCACACATGGGCTGAGGGCTTCGATGAAGTGACCCTGGGCCCCTGTTTGGCATGGTTAGGGGCCTCACTGTGCAGACTAGCAGACTCCTGTCTTTGTTGTGTGCTGTCCTGTGAGAAAGCCCAACAGCCAGGGTCTAAATGTTAACCCTACGTGCCGATGGTAAACACCAGCCAAATGCCAAACAAACAAAAGCGAAACAAGCACAGAGGTCCTATACGATCTCTGTAATGAGCCCCTTTCTCTCCGTCGTTCTCCTTCACTCCATCCCCTCGTGTCCCCTGGAAATCTTCATCGGTTAGTGTGCTAATTTAACACTGGAACATGAAGTGAGAGGCCAGTACCAGCGACGACCCAGAGTTCATTCACATGTCTGATAGAAATCCAACTCTGCTTTGTTTGCATATTTATTCAGGATCATTTGGCCCCAAACCATTGGATTTTCTCGTCCATGTTGGGTTTGGTTCACCCTTTCCCCTCCGTTTACTGTATTCTTGAGAGCCTCGGGAGCAATTTGGACTTGAACACACGCCTCTACTTTTCGCCCGTTAATACCCTCTCAGGAATCACGAGTACACAATTTAACACAGTCACACGGTGATGAATGTGTGGTTCCACAATCACCAGCACAGCTGCTGCGGTGGTTAATAGTCCGTGGCTTTGCTCTCTCTTTCATTTTCTCTCTTACACACACACACACACACATACATAACTAATCCAGTGCCAGGATTTACCAAGCCAAATCCTGGTTATGAGGTAGTCTGTGGCAGGACTCCATTAGTTTTGGCCCCAGCGGGGCCACTATGTTCCGGCCTTGACCAGCAACACTGGTTCACTAACCTCTGGATCAGCGAGCAGACTAATGCCTTGTGGATTTGCATTGATCGACGAGAGTAACCACAATCTTTCTACATTCCTGTGTTGGCCTGTAACCGAGACTAATCCTGTAAGCCCTAATAGATATTATCACTTTACCCTGAAAACCACACGGTATTTAATTAAACCCGACTGCTCTGATCCTGCAGCCAAGTAGTGGTGTGTTTAAGAGCAGTACCACTCACTTTGCATGTATTACTTTTCATGGTGTAGTTAATTATTAGCAAAGACAAATCTACAGGTGTTAACCGAGTAATACTTCATTATTAATAATAATAACATCGTGTGATGTTATGTCTCTCTGCTTGTTGTCCATTCAGAACTTTTCTTGTCTTTCTTCCTCTCTGTGTTTTCCTTCAGATGACTACGCCTGCTGTTTTAGAGCTCTGCTTTTCATTGGCTTTATGAGACCAACTGTAAATTCCTGAGTGTGTTGTGTCTCTCAGTGGATTATCCAGCTTTTCCTTCACCCCACTAAATTCTGCCTCCCTCCACTTAGGCTAACTGCCTGGCAAAGTATTTGGCCCTGGCACCCCTTTTACACTTTCTGTTTGGCTCGTGAAAACCTGGACCACTAATTATGTGGCGATAATTATTTCTGAGCACAGCTGATGAAGGGTGTACTGGTTGTGGCGAAGGAAGCAGGACTCCCTTGTAGTCCATTTCCTTCGAAAGGTGTGTGGCTAAATGAGCTCAGAAAGACTCAATGTGTTTCACAGACACAATGTTGAATTAGGGCTGTCAATCGATTAAAATATTTAGTCACAATTAGTCGCATGATTATCCATGATTAATCGTGATTAATCGCAAATTAATCACATTTTTTTCTGTTCAAAATGTAGCTTATTTGTCAAGTATTTAATTCTTTTATCAACATGGGAGTGGGCAAATATGCTGGCTTTATGCAAATGTATGTATATATTTATTATTAGAAATCAATTAACAACACAAAACAATGAGAAATATTGTCCAGAAACCCTCACAGGTACTGCATTTAGCATAAAAAAATATGCTCAAATCATAACATGGCAAACTGCAGCCCAACGGACAACAACTGCTGTCAGAGTGTCAGTGTGTTGACTTGATTATGACTTGCCCCCAACTGCATATGATTATCATAAAGTGGGCATACCTGTAAAGAGGAGACTCGTCGGTTCCCATAGAACCCATTTTCATTCACATATATTGAGGTCAGAGGTCAAGGGACCCCTTTGAAAATGTCCATGCCAGTTTTTCCTCGCCAAAATTTAGCATACCTTTTGAAGCGTATCCTTCGCGACAAGCTAGTATGACATGGTTGGTACCAATCAGGGCCGGGACAATTCACCTATCTCCCAATTCGATACTATCACGTGACTTGGGCGCCGATTCGATATATATTGCAATTTTTAAGTATTGCAATTCTACAAGAATTGCGATTCCATATTACGATATATTGCGATTTTTGTTCAATTTTTTAACACTAGACCATGGGAAAAAGTTAAATCATACACTTCTAGGGACTTTTACTTCGGAAAATATTTAAATTGAAACCTTAAAATGTCCAATTTTCAGCATGTATGTAGTCAAAGATGTCCTGAAGTCAAATATATCTGTCATTGTCAGGCATTGTTCATTTTTTTCCAGCAACCCAAAAATCAAAGAATAGGGACATTTCCCTCACAATTTAGTGGTATTTTCTTTTTAATTTATAAAGGACATGTTTTATACTTCTGGTGAATATAATCCTATCAATTTTATTCCATATACAGTATGTATTTTATATATACAGTTCCATTTGTTAAAACCTTATTTTGAAAACCAGATGTAGTCACACGTGTATACTTCCGCTAACTTCGCCAAGTGCGTCGCTAGCTCTCCCCGCTAGCTCCATTCTCTTTATACATCCATGGTCAGCTCCATCGTGGCTGTTTGAATGCATTTAACATGAATGTCAGTATATGGGTGCTCTACAGTTGTAGCGTCGGCTGATTTGACCACAGCGATGAGAGTGATGGCTGGCTTGACCGCACGTTACCGCAATACGATAACGTTTGCTGTCCATGATGCAGCTTTAACATGGGAGGGTGCAGGTCGAATCCATGTGGAACCTCCGCCTATTTCTACTTTTTTGTTTTGGGTCGCTGCGGCCGGCTGTGGTTTGTTTTGAGTGACGGATACGGAACGGATATGATGTCACGTAACTCAGACTACAACAATAAAAGCAGTAACTTCCTTCTACCTCCGCATAGACTCAAATGAAGCAAATATATCGATTCTGGCATTTAAAAATCAATTAAAAAAAAAAAAAATTGCGAAACATAAGTGAATACAAATGTTTTTCTCACCCTTGTACCAATGGATTCCTTATGTTTTCTAGTTTCATATGATACCAGTATCTTCACTCTAGCTGAGCCTGCTACAACCTAAAAATGCACAAGTTGCGTTAAATTAGTGGTGGTAAAACAAATTTGCCTTCACACATTATTATTGCATTAACTTTGACAGCCCTAGTGGGGAGTATAATTTTAAAAAATATATATTTTTCCCCAAATCATCCCCAAAAAAGATAGATAGAAGTGACAGTCATTCTATGAAGTGGTCTCGTGACAACTACAGCATGTAATGTGGGATTAAAGATACCACAAGAGAGCATAGGCTGCTTCAGCGAAAGACAAACAACATGAGAGAGGTATGTGTCTCTCTTGTGATTGTGGTTTTGTTTAAGCCTGCGCCTAGAGATGAGCATGTGTGAGCCAGTACATTTTGTGTTTTTCTCTGTGAGTATTTGCATGTGTTCGTGAGCCTGAGTGCATCACCACGTGAGCAACAGAGAAGGAGTTGAGGAAATGCAGAGGAACGGAGCCAGCCGTGGTGACTGAGAAAAAAGAATAATACGGCGAGGTAGAGTGTGTGTTTGTGATACGCTGGCCGAAGGAGGCTCCTTAGACATCTGTTAATGATTTTGCAGATGTGTGTTGGGGACAGAGTGGGGCGAGTTTCCCTGTAACAACAGAAGCTGCATTGTGCTTTGTCTAATTTAGATGCATTATGTTCTTTTTTTTTGATACCCAGGAGCTCAGAGTGTTGGCTCGCAGTGCTTACCGAATGGTTACCATCACTCAGAGTGAAATGCCAGTGCGCTGATATCACCATAGTGTTGATGTGTGCATGAACGTGCTCACAGGCACACACACACACAAACAAGAAGTAATCCCTCATATAGTGGTAGTGCCCCAGGTATGTCCTGTAACTCTTTGAACTTGCAGCCACAGCTTCTGTCTAATAGAAAGGAGTCAAAGGTCAGTGCTGAAGTCTCTTAACAAGAGGATATGACATTTGAACTGCAGACACGGGACATATTTGACTTGTAAAAGGGGATCTGTGCAAAATTATGCCAAAGCTATATAGCTTTTGAGGTTTTAGTATGAGAAAGATGCCACACTCAAACCTCATATGAAGAGGCTTTGAATGGCATTCCACTATCAATGAACTGAAATCTGCCCGTCTCTTTATTGCATGATCCAGAGAGGAGGAGAAAGCATGAATGAAAGAGGTATAGAAAAAGAGGCAAAAGAGCCGGGGTGGAAGGTGAAAGAATGCCATAGACAGAGACGGTGGTGGGAGGGGATGAGAGGCTTTGGAGAGCGAGGGACTGAGCAGTTGAAGGGTTGACGTGTTTGGGTCTGATAGCTCGACGTGCATCACTGATCCCGGTCCGCTCCCAGTCCATACACGCTCGTTCCCCTATTCTAACTCCGGCATTCAGAAGCACTTTCCCACTGGGAAGGTCAAAGCCCCATTAAGAGAGCATTTTGTTGCTATTTTGTGTTTGTTGTGGGGATGGCGAGCAGAAAGGGCAGCCTGGTAATAGAAAGAATTTGGTTCTGCAGCCCCTCTCTCTACCAATTCAGACTCCAATAGTTCCCACTTGGGTTGTCACTGCTCCCACACACTCGGGCTTTGATACTTGTCTAGACAGAGAGAGGTTTGTGCATCCATATGGAAAGTTAGTTCCTCTGTTTTCAGCCCACTTTTGAAACAAGTTGCTTATCAGGCTAAAAAAAAGTGTACAATCTTCATGCTTAAAACATAAACAAAAAGCACTTCTGGCCCACTATTTCATCCTAAGTGAAGAGTGAGCAAGTTTGTATCTGTGTTTGAGTGTGCATACATATGTGCTGGCATGCACATACATATGTGCTGATGTTATTCTTTTATGTTTATTGGCACAGGTGCACGCTGCAGCATAGTCCACGACTTTGAAGATGCCAGATCAGGAAGTCAGGAGGAATAGGAGGGGTTCTGATGAAAGAGAAGTGGAGGACCAGCGAAAGATGTAGGTGAATGTTTTACTTACACCAGATGGAATCTACAAGTGGTTTTAGTTGAGCCTGATATCACACTTATTCTTATTCAGTAAGGATTTAAACATTAGCATATGACTGCAGACATTTCTATTAACGTTTATGGAGAACAGTTGCTTTACAGCTCTCCGTTCTGCAGGCCTGACTCGTGTCCTGTTCTGTCTACAGTCATTAGTGTGTCTAATAGTGTTTCTGTTCGGACGGTAGCTCTGCTGTTTGACCCCCACACTGTGAAACCTCCTAATTGCGGTTAAATTGTGACGGGAAACAGATGCAGCAATTAGACTCCTATTGGGTTTAGGTCGTGGAAGAGCTGGGGAGTCTTCGGAGCCAGAGCGGGAATCTCTGTCCTGAATCAAAATCACATAACCGTTCAATTTTCCTGCCAGTACGTCAGTATTTATAGTACGCAGACTCTGTTCTTCATAAATCTTGAAATGTAGCCAGACATCTCGGTTATGTCTGTAGCAGCACGGTGAGTGGCACCAGGAAGTGATTGGGCGTGACACAGGAAGCGCTATTTTAGTTCTTGGTTTGTGCTGTTTGAATAAAAAGACAGAAATACATTCATCATCTCCAAGGACCAGGAAATGCTGCACAATGACACCATACATTAGCCATTTTTATCTAATACTGCATTACATAGTCAAGAAAATGTCAACATGATTTGTCATGTTAAAGCTTAAAAAAAGACTCATGGGGTCAGTGTGGTAGCGGTGGCATGCACGCACCCTTTGTGTGTGCATAGGTTTGTACTTGTGCATGTCTGCCTGTAATTACACAGTATCTCTCTGTTTGTTTCAAAGTGCAGATCTAAGGTTAACATCCCCAGATTATGAGACCTAAGGACTTTGATTGCAATCTGTGCTCAGCCTGAACCGCTTGTTAGCCTGTGGTGGACATAAACAAGAATGCCGTAACTTAAGCCACAACATTCACTGGAAAAAACTGATGTCATTTCCCAGACCCAATACTTTGTTTTTTAGCCCTTTTTCACTTTCTCTTGCACCCCACTGGAGTCTCCGGATCATGGTCTCTTTGTGGTGGAGTTTGACATAGCGATGGCTGCTGGCACCAGCCAGCGTGGCCTCAGCTGGGTTCCCTGGTTTTTCTTTTATACCTAATTGCTCACCACATATGTGACAAATGACGCCAGATGCCATAATGGAGAGAAATCCAGCTCTCTAAGATTTATTGGCTCCAGAGAAACAGTTGGCCTTATTTATAGAAACCTTTTTACTAGACCTGGCCCCGGGGAGCGGAGAGTGACTGGACCGAGTGCCAGTACAGCCTGTGGCACGTGTGAACCATTAAGTGTACTGGGATTATTCAGTCAGGTGTGTGGAGCAGCAGGTTGTACCGTGTGACCGTGTATTTGTGAGAGGCGATAAATCAGAACATGTTCACTCAAAATAAAATTTAAAGTGTTGGTAAAGGCATCAGTATGTTTCAACCAAAATGCTTTTCAAGCATACCCCAGCTTCAAGTAGTCATGAAATTGAACTAATATCACCACTTTTCACCCTTTTCACATTTTGACTTGTCATAGCAGGAAAAGCACAAGTGTTACTAATAATATGAGGAAGGCTGTATTCCATTTGTACTTATGGTTCTGTACGTACTGTATTGGGTGTTGACGTACGTTCAGTGTGCAGTCGGCGCGATTGCGGGGAGACAGATGACACATAAAATGCCAATAGTGCATCATTCAGCAACACAGACACAGAAATCAACATATTCCCATACAACTATTCGTATGATATCTTACGGAAAATGATTCCTCGTTTTTTGTACGTTTTCCTACGAATGTCCAGCAACACGTGTCAATTTCCGCTCCTTTTCAAAATAAACTTCCATCTTCACAGGAAACAACTTGGTTAGGTTTAGGCAACAAAACTACTTAGTTAGGTTCAGGAAAA
Source organism: Sebastes fasciatus (assembly GCF_043250625.1). Lineage (NCBI taxonomy): Eukaryota > Metazoa > Chordata > Actinopteri > Perciformes > Sebastidae > Sebastes > Sebastes fasciatus. The sequence goes on from NC_133802.1 coordinate 18,985,358, forward strand.
GATTGTGGTTTGGGTTAAAATAACTCAGGAAGTGACGTAACTTAAGTACGGATGTTAAGTGACAAATATATAAACGTTAACTTCTGGTTTCACACGGGGTACCAACGCTGGTCTCCTGGGCAAAAGTGTCTTTTGACCCATCCACCAACCCCAACCTCCTCCCCACGTTTGTCGCTCTTTATACTTCTTGGCTCACAGTTATGTGGAATACGTACAAATTTATTTCAGGGGATGTAACTGTAGCTCTTTGATAGTGCGTGGGTGGCATGTGTGTTCTTGAATTATCTATCTGAAATGGAAAAGTCCAGTAGTTGAATTGTCACAGCCAGCAAATGTAAAGCTGTCTATTATCTTTCCATTTGTGCGCCTTATTTCCTTTAAGTGTTGCCTGAGGTTGAGCATCTTAGTGTCCAGAGAAATAAGAGGGAAACACATGATCTCTGTTCACATACACAACAAAAGATCAGTGACTGATTCTACCTCAGAGGCTGGCGAGGAGCCTCACCTGGTGCAGTGTTTGAACTGCAGGGCGGTGCGTTTGATGCCTCTCTCTCGTCTCCTCTATCCTGTCTCAGCTCCTCAAGGTATGCAGGCCAGGAGTTCTTGGCATCCGCATCAGCTTGAGACTGCAGCCCAGATGAGCCCTGCTTTACTACATGTCTGCCGTGCTGCGCTCACAGGAAATTATAGGAGGAAAAAAGCAGGGCTTAAACTCAAAGACAATTTGGCCATTTTGATTTGAAGTTTACTGGGTTGTCCATTTAAGCTGAATAACAGATAGGCGATGAAGTGTTGTAGTTATTGCACTCGTTTTCCACTTACGTGATGAGGAGTCTACTGAGACGATGACTTGTGGTACAGAAAATAAATACTCTCAGCATCCCATTTTTCCTGCGAATGCTCAGGAAGTCATTTATGAAACTCGTAAATGTCACTGACAGCAGGCTGCTGTATTTTCTGTTAAACAACGCTCTAAATGTTATGTGTTCTGGGAGTGCTGCGTCGGTGGTGAAGGTCTAAAAAGAGAAACAGATTACAAGCAGGGATGCCAATTCCACCAGAGTGATAAAAGCCTTCATCGTGGTCCTATCGCACAGCACGGTAAATCGCCCCCCTTACGGCATGGAGCTCCTGCCAAACGCTCTTCTTTCCTTCTTTCTTCTTCTCTGTCAGTGTTGTTTATAAATCATAAACTCACCACACAGGCAGAGAAGCAGGACTGCTGCGCTCTATGGACACGTATCCTCTGTGCTCCCGGTGCGCCTGCATGTGGAAGTAACAAATTCGCTCTTGTGAAAGTTCCCAAAAGGAGCCCAATGTCTTAAATGGAAGCTTTTTTAATGCCCAGAGCATGAAAATGACGATTTCTTCAATCAACAACCTGTTTTTAGTTCCTGACTCATAAAATTGTGAGTGTGGTTTCTTATTTAACGAGGATTAAAGCATATCCTAAAAATGATGATCGTATTTAGCGGCCAAAACTTAAACCAGCATTGAACTGCCTAAACCCATGTTTGATGCTAGCTGTTGATGTTGTTGAGTTGGCAATAAAGCAGCTGATTTCACCACTGTATTCCTGGTGGTCCTCAAAGGCGATCCTAGGCTCTCCTCCTTAATCAGGATTTCTTCTGTGTTATTCTTTGTTCTCATCGAGGCTCTAAGTTGAGGGGGGTGTTGCTTTTATTTATTGTTTCATAATGTGGCTGTTGTGAAGCTCTGCAAGACTGCAACTTTGATTACAGGCTGTATAAATAAATCTAGCTTGACACGGCTTAAACCATGGACACTGGTTTGGGAAGATTGTCAAAACACATTTTCAGAATTCCTGTAGCAGCAAATGATGGTCTGAGCAGCCTTCTGGTGGTATTGATTTCATCAGGAGTTTTTTTCCTTTTTGTTTTGTTGTTTTCTTGATTCATTTTTTAGTCACGCCACCGATGTGGATCTAGGGAAGGCAGTGGCAGTCGGTCTTAAAGGGACTATTTGTAACTTTCAGAAATGCTTGTTAACAGCGACACCTGTGGCCGTTAAGTCAACGAAAGTCAGCGTCAGGCTCGCGCTTGCTCGCTCTAAATTTGCCATTACTTGCTGTTTCATAAATGTTGGCGCAACTCAACCGGTTCCGCACAACGTGATTGCTTGATGCCTTTATTCACGGTGCAAAAGCTCAGAAAATAGACTTCTTTGGGGAATTATTTTTTTTCGCTTTTCCGCTGCATTATATTCACGTTGTGTAGTATTCATGACAAAAATACCAGTCTGAAAAAATATATTGACGTGCAAATTAATCACACGGTGTGTAACGTCCTTAAGTCTTGTTAACTTTAGGTTGCCTATAACTTTTCCACAGTTTGTGTGTGTTTTGAATTTAACTATGTGAGACTCATTGTCTTTTTTCCATGTTTGATATAACCTCACTTCTTCACTGACGGTGGAATATATCTAGCAGCATTCAAGTTATGTCTATTATTCAGTATCTGCTTATCAAGTATTTTTGTTTTCAGTTTCGGAACTTGTTTCTCTCACTCTCTGCATTGAGAGACCATTTGTCATTAACCGGTTGAGCTCTTTCTGTTCTTGGAGACTGAAAGTAAGTGGCTGGGTGTTTGGAGTTTTGTTGTTTTTGACTGACACTCCAAAGGGCTTTTCAGTCGGAGGCTTTTTACAGTGACGGGCCACGAGAGACCAGTTGGCACCAGTCATTGATGCTTATTGTGATTCTTGGAGCATGGTCTCATTGTAAAAGGTGGTTGTGCACCGTGTCGGGGTGCTTCAGAGGGTGGTGACACTGGCACCAATCGCAGTTAACACACTACAGAATCGGATTAGAAAGGGAGCCTAGCTGTGGCTGGAGAACAACGCTGGACGGCCTCAAGAATTAAATTCCTTCATGATGATGGAGTGATGAAGGAGGAAGGGGCACGGGAGTCGGTAGGCATCTGAAGGATACATTCACTGTGTATTCGGAGTGGAGGAGAATAAGAGATCGAGGAATGAGACCCGACAAGTTTTGTTTCGGACAGATGAGTGATATTCACGGATATGGGCAAGGAAAGGCAATGATGGCTTTAGTATTGTGAGTTTATGACCCTTTAAAATGTTCACCTCACTTGAACCGTTAATAACCCCCCAGTGTGTGCGGGAAAAACACACACTTCCAACTTGCACAAATGAGGGGCACACACACAAACACATATATCTTCACACACACCACACAAAGTGGTGAGAGTGATTGGCTCATTCCTGTTGTTTTCACCACAAGCCACACGAAAGAGAACAAACACAAAGAAGAACACAAGGCTGCTATTGTGTGCTCCAGCCTCTACCACAGATAAGAAAAGGGGGCGAAAATAACTAAAGCATTTTTATTTGATTGATTTATTTCCTTTTTAGTCTGATAACCCAATCTGAAGTAATATGAGAGCACAGTACAGCACTACTTCTCATACCATAATATGAAAATAAAGAGAGATCATCGGCCACTTAAGCCATAGAAAAAAATCCTAAACCCGCTGACCCTGACTGGGCCAAATACTGTGGAACCCCGCTTCAAGTCTCTCCAAATATCAATAATCTTCCTTCATCATGTGTGTCTATTTTGCTTTTGGAGAAAAAAAAGGTAAAGAATCTTATGCACATGGAGAAAGTTATGCCCGCTCACACACCCTGCAGTGCTATCATAAGACACATCGGCCTGGTGTGGTGGTTTCTCTGGGAAAAAAAACACACAACCTGTACAGTACATACCAACCTGAGCCGCGGATACTGGCTGACTGAGAACCAATAATATTTAGACTCACAATATACCCAAAAGATTTGCTTTTGTTGTAACCGTGAGCGCTGTTTAACCTTTCCTTGTTTAGGGATAGCGATAAAAACGTATCACCGGTGACTAATGAATTCATATTTTACACAAATGATACCCCTGAATCCAATCATCAGTGCATAAAGGAAAGCAGTATAACCTTGCATATAACCATTGCAGCTAAATTTAATGAATAATCAATCAGGGCACGCATTTCTGTCTTATGACTATATGAAAAAAGTCGGAGTGGAAGCATAGGAGCAACTGATGATGATTTTCTCCTTTAGTTGGGCCTACATCACGGCTAGTTGGCAATACAACCAAAAGTTCTACCAAAGTTCAGTATCGCTATATATAACTGTGACTAGTGGTTACTGGCAACTCAGAAATTTATCCAGCGATATCTCTCTCAATTTTACTGCATGAAAAGATAAATGCACCGATGGAAAGCTGAAGATCTTCCCATTCTAAAGGTCAATCATGATGGCAAGGGTTTGAAGTTTGACCCTGAAGTGACCATGGTCCTTTTTTGGGGGGGATTTCGCGTTTTTCTCAGGTTAAAAGCTTTTAACAAGCACCCTTAAAAAATAAAGAGGGGGAAAAACATGTTTGTGATCTTCTGACGTCTAATCTAATCAGCTTGAACACATCTTGGAAATCATCAAGAGTCATGAAATCAGTTTTCTGCAACATTTAGGAATATTTAGTGCCTATTTGGGGGCCAAATTTGTAGTGCCCCGACATCTCTATCTTTTCATGACATATAAACTTAAATCTGTGCCAGATTTGTTGCTTTTATTGCAAAATGCACAATTGTTATCCTTAACTTATGCTTAAAGGGCAAACACTAAAACAGTTTTCATCTCTCAGGGCAGAGTAAAATGAAAAAAAATATGAACAATGAGTTCATTCAAGAATCATTGCAGAGGAAGTGGGGGAGAAGTTTGACTTGGTAAGCGCAATCCTTTTCTGTTTCCTTTTTTTCCTTTATCTACGAAAAAGCTTAAACAGGTGGTAGTTGACATTACTAATACTCCACCCTTGTATTTATATCGTTTGCTGCATGAATAAGAGGTTAACACTGGGGTCTGTGTTCAGAAAATCTATGTCGAATCAACACATCAGTGACTGTGACTTCACTGTAAAGTTTCTGTCACTCATCTGGATTTATCGTCATTGTATGGTTGGTGAAGTAAGAGCCACATGCAGCTTCATACAGGGCATGCCTTGTGCTGCAATAACGCAGTGTTTACCTTCTGGCAACTCTGGCTAAGATTAAATGATGTGTGTGTGTGTGTGTTTGTGCATGCACACGCATGAGTCGTGCACATGTGCTTGTGCTTGCCGGTGTGTGTGCGCGCCCGTCACTCAGCCTTCAGCTGGGCAAACCTGGAGGGTTGCGTCACAGGCAGAGAAAAGAGCAGCCCTGGCCAGTAAACTAGTCTTTAATTGCTTTGCAACTGAGAACACATTGCCGAGGAAACAAGGGGCTCATTGTGAGAGCGTGTTCATCTCAACACACCTCATATTTTCTGCAGACCACTGACCCCCACCGGCTCTGCAGTCTGCAGCATTTACAATAAAACACAAAGCCAGCAATTAAAGCGCTAAGTGTTTGCATGCACAGTCACATGCAGGCACCCTTTAACACGTGTGTCCGCGCTTCTATATGCTGATGTATTCCAACAGAAGGTCGGGATGCTGTGCGCCGCTGCGATGTTTAAGCGCTGAGGATTAATGTGAAGTCAGCGTGCTTGCTGGAGGATGAAGAACAACATTGAGCTTCTGTGTTTCACTCTGAGAGAGCCATGCGTGATGAGGTATTAAAAATGAGCGAGATTGAAATGTGTGTGTACGTGTGTGTGTGTGTGTCATGATAGATTTTGGGTTGGGTGGTGGTGGTCTGGCTCTGATGTATACCAGATGTGGACTGGATGCAGACTATCGTACCCACTGGAGGGAGAGTGAAGCCTGTGCGTGTGTATGTTGGTGCATGCAGAGCGCCAGCATTGATTACAAATCCAATGTAATTTTGCTTTTTTTTTTTCTCTTTCTTTTTGCAACCACATTTGGCAGAGCGTGCTGGCATATATGAGCTCATGCTTCATATGACTGACCCATAAATCATATAGACTCCATACAGCCGGTACTGTCGCAGGGCTCAGCCGTTTGAGAATACAGATATTATTACGGTCATTTAAAAGCTGTGTTAGATAAACACGGTCATACCGTTTAACCTGTAAACCTCCAGGCCAACTGCACACTACATTTCAGTTGATGTAGAGATTAAGATCATGAGATTTCTTTTAAAACCACTTTTCTCAGGAGGGCCACCGGAGAAAAACATCTGAAATACTTAATGTAATTTCATAACAAAACCGACTGAAAATGAGCTGAAATTCTTTGCAGAGCTTCTAAATTAGCTAAATCTGATCAACCTATCATCTCTGGACAGAGTACATCGGTGTGTACAATGCTACATGTGTATGAGCGCCAATCCAGATGCCAATCTCTTCCAATTTGTTATATTTTCAGAGAACACTGTTGGAAGAGAAAGAATAGACTCATTCAAGTGGTCAGATGTTCTCAAGTCATAAAAAAACAAAACAAGGATGGCATGAATGAGTTGGCATAGTTGTGAAAAAAGTGAGCAAACTCAATGTTTGTACTCTGCAGCCTGGAGACTATTCTTTGATCTCATCACTCTTTACCAAGCCAATCTTCTCTGGCTGTGGGCCGAGCACCAGCCGCTATGTGGCCCGTTCTCCCACTGGGCAACTCCAACTACTGAGGAAAAATCTACTGTATAGAGAATTCAGATGCATAACTTTAAACTCTGCAATCTGCTGACACGCCAAACCTGACTGAGACACAGCAGCTATGCTGCGTTAGAGTAGAGTCTCTTCTTCTGAAGTCTTATTGATAATAAGCAGATGACCATCAGTATCATAGTGCATGTATGAGTGTAGCTGTATTTGCACTTTAGATATAGTACTTTAAAGCTAGGTTTGGTAATCTTCTTCAAAACATTTATTTGTTATATTTGTTAAAATTCTCATTACATCCCGACAGCAATCAATAAATCATATGCTCTGACAAACATTTAAAAAAAATCTGTAACTGTCGCAGGACTGTAATAATCCCGTCCAATCATTTCATTCGGCCCAAATGTCATTGTCCCAGATTTGTCCCAGATTTGTCAATTTGTCCCAAATTGTCCCAGTTTTAACCACAATTAAAATAATGATAGCAATGGTATTCTTACATTGATGTTTATTATGTTCTGTCTGACTCATTAATTAATTTCTGCACACGAGATAAGTACATAGAGAGCCAGCACAGTGCACCCCGCTGAGGTCTCTAACTAGAGTGATGTTGTGTCAAGCCACAATTACACATGGCACAGAACTGCAGACAGACTGTTGAACCACAGAACCCCGCCGTGCTTTTGCGCACATCAAACATGTCGTTTTGATCATTTTTTTCTACACAGTTCCTTCTGTGCATCAACAGACATGTAGGCGAAAAATTACTTGTGGTGGCAGTTTCTGTTAAAACAAGACAAAAGCTAAGGTCACAACTTGTCTTTCAAGTAAATTTAATAAAAAAGCATCTGCAGATGGACTCATGAGCACAGCCACCTGAGTGGGCTGTGGCAAGTGAGCCCTGAACACAAGAGTAGTCAGGCCTTTATACATACTAAAACATAACACACAGATAAGTGCAGATTCGTGAAAAAATAGTAAAGTGAATCATTATCCTTAAGTCAGCACAGAACAGACAACAGAGCATCACAAGACATAACGAGTACTTCAGCCATCTGTTGTTTACAGTCACAGAAGACAAAACTGTCGGGTCACTGTTTTAATGCTTATGGTGACAATGTCTGCTAGATGTGAGGCCCTGAGATTCTCTGAAGGTACAGTGTTAACTTTGGCCTACTCAGATATGAAAATTTCCATTACACACTTAAAACTTTTTGCTGCTCTTATAACTCCCTCAGGACTGTCCCTTCCTGTCAGTCTTTCACCCGGTGTCTCCATCCTGGCCAAAATGTCATCTGAGCTCCACATGTTTAATTATAATAGCCCACAGGTAAATGTGTAGCTGTGGCGACTAACATGATGTGATAGATTGTTCGGGTTCAAAACTAAAGTTGAAAAATAATTTCCGTAGTCCCAGACAACAATAACTTTCCTCTGAGGAAAACTCTCTACGGGACTCCCAAACTGTCAGTGCGTCATTAGGCGGATAGCCCTGTGATTAAAGGGGGTGAAAGTAGTGAATGTGATAAGTTATGATTGTCACAGCCTCTAATGCACCCCCCTTTAATAATGCCTTCTTTTTGATCCCCGAGTTGTAAGTGTTGCCTACAACTTTAATGCTAGATTTAGTGACGTTTGGCGCTAGTTAGCAGCTAATGCTGCTAGCTACTTTCATTGGTAAGGAGTTGGTGACACTGGGTTAGTTTTTTCGGTTGGATAATTAAAAAAATCTAGCATCCTCAGTTTCTCAAGATTACTGACCATAGCTTTAAAAGCAGGCTGAGTTAAGACGTCTGTGTATTAATGGAGAGCTGAGTAGGAATTGGGTGGAGAAAATGTAAATGTATATCTATCCTCTGTGTGACAAAGACATGCTAGAATTCCCTGAGGATAATATTAGGATTAAAATGATTATTTGAATGAGCTGTGTGCAAGACAATAGTCATGTTTATTTAAACTAACTGCTTACATTCCCAATATGTAACATTAGCCTCTACTAGAGTCATATCCAAACAACACTATGGGTAAATATAGACTACCCATGATCGATTCAGCCCACAAGTATAAATATTAGCATTCATATTTTCCTGCCTCAGCTGCATGAAAGTATCACAATGCATCATAAGGCACCTGTCAAACAAAATCCAGAAGAAAAATGACCTCAGCTACTACCAGGGACAGACTAGGAGTGAAAAATGGCCCGCTCTTCTGGCTCAGCAGCAGCTCATTCAACTTGATTTTCTCCCCTACTCGAACAGGCCACCACTTCAAATGAATTTACAGTTAATGCCATTGCAAATACTGCACGTATAGAAGAAGACGCAGCAGCCTGAAAGGAGCAGAACAGTCAGCAGACCATCGCAAATCTGTGGGAGAGCAATAAAATCCCATGAAGTTTGTGATTGGCCGGCTGATACTTTATGATATACAGCCAATGGTTGTTGTCTCATAATGCAAACAGCAGCATTGGATGTAGAAAATAAATGTTGTCAATGAATATAATCAAAGGTTTTGCAAAATTGTCCAATATGAACGTTCTTGCCTGTGATATTGGTGCAAAAATTAGTGCAAGAATTAAAACTTGATTAACAAAAAAAAAAAAAACACAGAGAGCCCTTCATTGCAGTGCATCAATATCTTGTACTTATTTGCTACTCGCAGTGTCAGAAACTAAAATGAAGCGTTTAAACAAAGAGCCACAGATTTTAGCAGACAACAACCAGCTTTCTCCGATGAAAACTCCAGGAAGTTTACGGGTCATCTCCGGCTCACACTGGGACTCTGTTTCAGCAGCAACAGTTGTCACATTCTCACAGCCGAGATGCTGCTGCCACCACAGACTCAATGAGGTGCCTCTCTGTCTCAAACACATGTGGCCCTCTCTCTGTAGCCCATTCAAACCCTATCGCACTTATTTGAACAGACCTGGACAGACAGTTAACACCGGCATACCTGACATGGAGCGACTTTGACATCGAGAAGAGCTTTGTCGCAAAGAGAAGAGGAAAAAGTGACTGTTGTGCATTCATGTGCGCACTCTGAAAGGCCATTCCATTCCCACACCTACATCTTTATGAGTTCATATCCTCTTGGTCCTATTGTGGAGAAAGTAGCTGTTTCCATCACAGGAAGGCCCCTTTGACCCCTGTGAAAATCCTGTGTTTGTCCCCCTTATTTGAGGGTGTGTAACAGCTCAATCCACAATGGCTACTCCTTGGTGTGTTGTTCAAAAAACATCACCTTTTTCCAACTGAGCTCCGCCCACTTCAACCCAGTGAGAAGCGCATAATATAAAAAACAAGTACAGAAATCTTGCATGTGAAATAACCAAAATCATTCTGACTCTAGTGAGCCAAGCCAAAACAGAATACTTCCTCTCTCTTGGTTGGAAAAACCACCAGTGGGTCTTTAATGCCCGCAGAGTGGAGAGAGTGTGTAATTTATCACCGTCCATCCTGAACTGTTGTAGACGGAGGCCTGATTTTACTGCTGGTGTCACATGTTAACGAGCAGATTTTATAGTGGTAGTGATGGAGGGTCATACCACCAAGGAATTAACACACCAAGTGGCTTAATTGCATGTTAATTTCTTTTAGTTTGTTTTTTTAGGTGGTTTTAAAGGAAGTGTGTGTAGCATTTAAGGGGATCTATTGGCAGAAATGGAATATAATATTAATAAGTATATTTTCTTTAGTGTATAATCACCTGAAAATAAGAATCATAGTGTTTTCATTACCTTAGAATGAGCTGTTTATATCTACATAGGGATCGGGTCCTCTTCGTGGAGCCGGTCGCCATGTTTCTACAGTAGCCCAGAACGGTCAAACCACTGTTCCTGCTTGGGCCGGAGTCGATAGCCTCCGTCACTCCACTCAGCCACCGGGAAACAAGACACGGGAAACCTCTGTTGGTCTTGAGGAGCTGCAGCATTTATTTCTGCATAAACTGCAACTTCCACTGTACATTCACTTGATATTCTCAGAGCTAAACTAACTCTGTCTTCTGCTCCACTAGCTCACTTGTTCGCTCACACACATTCGCCGCCGCTCTCTCTCTTGCTTCACCACTCACTTCCCACGTAAACACACACTCTACGCTCGGACTCTATTATTTTCAAATGACCTACACTACTCTTACAACAAATGGCTCTAGAGAGGGCCATTCGCATTCTTAGGTCGGCCTGTGTAATTCTCCTACACGCTTGGCACACGGGAGAGATTACAATCTGCAACCTCACTACTAGATGCCGCCAGATGTTACACACTGGTCCTTTAAGTGAAATGCACTAGTAAAATATTGTTGCTTTTTCGTACCTTACAGCTGAACTGCCTCACTCTCTGGCTCTTGCATATCTTTTGACACAGAGTTTTTGTACTCGTGCACCAACTCTCTTGGTCTCACCTTGGGAATAGGGATATAAATGATGGCTATTCGCCTCGTCTTCATTTCTGTATGAAGATTGGGTCGCTTTCCAGGCCAATGGCACATGTACACAGGATGCATCCTTTTTCCCATTAATTTGATTCGAGAGACGGTGGCGTAGCGTTGGCCGCTCCTCATTTGCATAAAGTTGAGGTCTAGGCTACTTTATAGCGTGACTCGTCACCTCTGGAGACTCCCGAGAAACTTTTTAACTAACTTTATCTGAAATAAAGACAGATTCAGCAACTGCGTGGCTTATTTCTTGCATAAAATGTTTTCAGAAACATTTCGGTGAACTATTTTCGTAATATACGAGAAAAAGCTTCTTAACGAACTGCCACGTTGGTTCCGGTTTGAAAGCTGGGAGCAGCAGCCCACGAGGGAAAGTGTGCGTCCAGTCAGGTGCGTGGAGCCTAGTGGCAGCCCATCAATCATCCAATGCTGGGAAGTGAGGCGATCCCTCATGATAAAAAAAACGCCCCTATGGACACTTACCACAAGAAAGGATCAAGTGTCCTTCTCATTTCTAAGTAGCTGATGTCACTAAACTGGAGTCCATCCATTGTCTCTACCTCTCCCTCACTATGTCTGCGCCCTCTGTGTCTAAATCTGATAATAGTGTGTCCTGTAAAAATCCTGCAGATAGCAAACGATGGGGATGGTTCACAGCGGGGTTAGGGCAATGAAACTAATTGAATGGTGTCCTGTTTCTCTGAGGGGATTCATTAACTTTGTCTCTCATCCCTGCAGGACTGTGACTCCACATACTGATGGCTCCTATCAGGCACTGGGGACTAGAGGGAAAACTGGATGGCTGTATGTCACTTGGAACAGGAGACGATATCCTGAGTCCAAAAAACATATAAAGATGAGGAAATTGCACATTGTGCGGTATAATATTTTTGGTCACTGTATTCAGTATAAAGACTAAAGTATTATATTAGCCAATGCTCAAGAGGATATAGACGTTAAAAATGTTGTATGAATTTCATCTCAGATTTCAGAGTGTGGAATCAGTCAGGAGCGGATAAGGATACGTATCTGAAACAACTCACAGATGTAGCACAAATGACATGACAAGTCCAATATTGGCAGAATGACCATCTATTCTACATGAAGCACAAGGAAATGAAAAGACTCTTGAGCCAAAAAAAAACTGTTTTGGTTCATTAATTAATAACTCAAACAGAAAATTTTATTTTTGGCTTACAGCAAATATTCCATTATTACTAAATGTTGATTCTCTGTGTTATTTTATTTTATATGTTTTATTTGCTCTTTGATGAGGCACATTTGATTCTATTTAATGCTATAAATTATCATAAACTCTAACAGTGAGAGATTCACAGATATCTCTCCTTTTTAACATCTGGACAGTGTGCGAGGTCAGACATCTGCTTAAAATTGTGCCAGTCATTTCTGTGAAAAATGATATTTCATTTCAGAGCTCTCTGCCAGAATAGACAGAGATTTAGAACGTTTCCTTTTCACTGTCTCTCTGCTTTTGCGAGGTGACAGTTTCTGGAGTGACAGGATGAATCTTCAGCAGGAGGCTAAACACTTCAGCAGCTTCACACACCGTAGATCTTTGAATCTGTGCAGCAGAAACGGACCAAAGGTTCTTCAACGATTCCTACACACACATCTACCATCTCCGTGGCTGGTTGAGCACTCTTGGGTCTGAAATACTATATATTTTGAAACTCTTCCACTTATGTGATGTGTCTCTTTGCATACCGTGAAACTGTGTGTTTTTCTTTCACACTGACTTGTAAATGAAGAGTAAATAAAGCAGGGTAAATGGTGCGCAGTCCACACACAGGTGTGAAGGACACTGCAAACCAACCGTCCAAACAAAGAGGCCGTTTCAGACACGGGCCTCTTCCTTCTCATGGTATGGCTTTTAAAATCAGCCACACTTGCTGTAGAAGTCACGCTTGGGCTGCCCATCTAGCCATATCAGAATTTACAACAGCAAGATTTCAAATCATTTAAACAGAAACCGCTGTTTCTCTTCAACTTTTGCTGTATATTCAAGCGGAGTGAGAAAAGTCACATGGCAGCTATTCGGCAATTTACACTCAGCAATAGTAGTAGTAATACAAAGAGCGACAAAGTACCTGTAAGGAGTAGATTGTAGTGGATGAATGGATCAAGCTCAGGACTTTCACTCTGGAGACCGAGTTCCGTGAGAGGCCTATTTTTCACTTAGTTGACTTGTTTTCTGTTTTTTTAATTATTTTTTTCAGTTACAGTTTGGTTAGGTTTAGGCACCAAAACTACATGGTTAGGTTTAGTAAATATACACATACAGTATCTAATGTGTGCTCTGGTCCGGTACAGATAGCAATGTTGGTTACGGACAGCTGGGTGATTGTCTCTGCCATGCTATAAACACCTGGGTGTAAATAGCCACATTGGCTATTCCGCCCCAGGTGCAAATACCATTATTGGCTACTGACACCTGGGTAATAATAGCATCTGCCATATTTAAGTCTCAAGAGTGTTCAAACTACCATGGAGATGTAGATATATCAACCAATGTGTGTTGTAATTATGGTTCTTTATATCCTGTCATCTTTTTCTATGTTCACCCCTTTGAGGCTCCTTTCGTCCGTTTATGCTGCACAGATTAGAAGACCAGTGCTCGCAGAGGCAAAGTGAAGTTGCACAGTGCTTATTTTGCACATCATTTTCAACTTTGGGGAACTTTGACAACAAATTTGTATCATTTTACAATTTTAAACCATCTTGAGAGTGCTAATTCTTGAGGTATGGATAAAACTGTAGAGATATGGAAATCAAAAATGGAGGAAGCTGTCAGATTAGCTGTGTTGCACCATCTAAGCTTTTTCCATTCGTTTCCATTTTACCACAAACAAAACTAGCTACGATCAACATTACGAAAGTCACTGCATCAACAAGCTTCCAGCATCATCTATTTCCGACCTATTGAGGATACGAAAATTCATTTTGCTGTGCCGCTCCCAGGCGTAACCGGGCTCTAACACCAGAATTGCCAATAGATGTTTGGTGTATGAAAAAACTGAAGGAGGTTTGTGATTTTAGTTTCTTCTAAATGAAGAAAAATTGTAGCTCCAAAACAACATTCTTGTTCCCCTTACAATAAATGGTTAGAGACATTTTTTAGGGCTCAACAAACATTATCGAGACACCGATCAGACACTGACGCTCTCTTGTTATAGAAAACTGAATTAATTTGCCCAATTCCCAGGGCAAACCTTCTGAAAGACACAGGAGGCAGTTATGCATGAATCCAAGGACTACATGGAAGTGCGGTAGGACTAAGCAGGGGGTCGGGGTGTGGATCGCAACTGAAGCTGTGGCTGGGATTTTTAATGAGTGACCGCGGTGAGGCAAGGAGGAGGTCCATTGTGTCCAGATCTGCAGCGTCTTAGCTGGCTGCGGCCGCAGCCAAGCCACATGGCACTGCACACTGGGGCCGCGCTTTGATGTACGGCTGCTCCCAGAGCAGATGGACAGAGAATAGGAGAGGGTAAAGAAATAAAATCATTAAGGGATTAAAGAGACAAATGCGTACATTGTTGGAGATTGGAGAGAAAGTGGACAAGACCGGGAGACGAGATGGCAAAACAGAGCTAAAGCAGAATTAAGTAACAGAGCTTTTATTGTGCTTTGAATCTGAGGGTGTTTACATTTATGTATGAGAAAGAGGAAAAGAGTCACCAAATCATATTAGCAGTTAGTCCTCCTCTTGTGCAGAGCAGCCAGGCTGGAGTTGGGGTGGGATATGCAAATACAGGCTGTCTGTCTGCCTGCCCCTTCAGAGGCAGCAGAGCAGCACACTGCTTCTTGCACACACACTCATGCAGAGTGCAGAGAACTTGGAGGCTCAAGCCCAGTAAGCAGGTCTCACACACGCGTGCATGTGTATGTATACGGAGCTGAAACTTTTCCGAGAGACACACTCAAACACTTTTCCCTCCTCCTTTCCTCTGTCCTGTTCTCCTCTTTCTCTTTACCCCTCCTCCAGCACACCTTTGTGTTGTTTTCCTTGCCCCTCTTCCTCTCCCCTCCCTCTTCAGCCTCACTAGTTTTCCCTCCGCTCTGTCCGATGTGCTCAGACTGTGGCTAGTGTGCGAACCGAAGGCGTGCAAAGGGCGAGATGCTGCTGATGCTACAGCTGTTTGGGCTCCATGTCTCCTTCAGGGCCCACTGAAGAAGACAAAACTGCACGTGAGCCGGGGAACTTCAACACAACACTCTGAGGAAGCTACAACTGTCACTTTTTTACCCTGTTTTCCTCAGCAGCCAGTTGCATTTTCAAGACTCTGGAGTTGAGCTTTTAAAGACTTGGAGGAAAAAAACAAAAACAATGAGGACCCAGTTGTGTCATCTGGCTGCACAGCTCTTTCTCTTAGGAGTGTGGCTATCTGTGGTGGACAGTAAAGGAACTTTCTACGGGGGCCATGGGGGCCATGTCAACCCTTTCTTTGGAAACAGATACAACCTGTACAAGGCTGGACTCAACCCTCACCATTCACCAAACAAGCCCATGACCCGTCACAAGTAAGTGCTCCGTTTTGTCACAGGCGCTAATGCACGTTTTATTCCTCCTTCCCACCCTACAGGGTATTGAATTCAAAAAGGCATTCCAAGTAGCTTGAGTGCTCGCAAGCGGGACCCACCTCATACTGTATTTCCCCTGAGAAACACATGTCACCAGCGAGTTGCAGAAATATGGTTTGAGTTAGGGCATCGGCTCGGTAACGGATCCCTGAATTGACTCTCTGTTTCTCCCTTACTCACCCATCAGCCCTTTTCTGCGGTTCACACCTAAAACCATCTGTGGCTGGAAATAAACATTAAGGAGCAAATATGACACAGTGCGTTACAAAAACAAAGGCATCATTATGGTCTTCATGGTGCGGCGAGGGGGGGCGTTGAGCTGATGACAAGAGTATTGATCCCTCACAGCCGCCGTGTGTTTGTGTGTGTGTGTGTGTGTGTGTGGTAGGGAGGAGGGCTCGATTAGAGGCCAGACTTACAGTACAGCTGGGCACCCGCTGACAGAAGGGAGTGGTTCGACTAATCTCCAATCAATACATGAGCAATAACACAGCAGTCTCAACCGAGTTTGCATTGAGATTGCTGTTGAAAGCTTGTTTTTTTTCTCGACCTAACTCTTCCAGTATCAACAAGTAGAGGCGAAGGACCTTCTTCTGTTTCTAATCAGTGATCTGTGATGTATGACTGATATTAAACCACATGAGCAGAGGGGAATAACAATCCCAAGCAACGCATTTTAAAGCCATGCAGCTGTGAGATGAAACAGAGCCTTGTGGACATATTTTGCCTGGATAGAGATGGCTGATGTTTTGGTCTGCAGGGCTCTTTTTTTCAGTTTTGTCCTCCCTTTCCCCGTCTCTTTTGCTTGGCTTCCCCCGAGAGCTGTTATGTCTTTGGACAGTTCCCCAGCTACCTGCTGCTCCGCTCAAACTGCCACAGAGCGCTGCTTATCGCCCAGCCCTGCTCAGTCTGCCATGAACCGTCACCTCCAGGGAACAGGAGGCTCTTTAGCATCCCTCTCCACCTTTAACGTTCTCACCTAACAATATAACCCACATCTATCCCTCTCCTTACTTTCATTTCCAGTCAGCTTGTCATCACATGTTTACTATCCCAGCACTTTTAATAACCCAAAAATCACCACTTATAACTTCTCTCACTGCCTTCACTGTATTTGTTCCTCATATCTGATATTTTAAACTTCCCTGTTCATATCTACTGGTGGCATATAACAGTGGCATCCATTTAATTTATGGAGATATGGAGAAAATCAAATATGATATTTTTGAACAAATACCACGATATTGATAATGCGACGATATTGTAGGGTTGACTATTGGTGCTTTCACAAAATCTTTACACCATGAGATTTTTAATAAATAATCATTAGCAATGTGGATATAATGACTAAGTGTGTAAAGGCAAATAATAGAACAGATAGCAGAAAATTACTTTACTGTAATGCAGCCTTTAAAACCAGGAATAGGATACCAAAACGATATCCAAAATCTAAGACGATATCTAGTCTCATATCACGATATCGATATAATATTGATATATTTCCCAGCCCTAAGACTGACCAAAAAAATCTAAATGACAGATGGTCAGTAGTTGCTGGTAGCTGGTAGCTGGTAGCTGGTAATAGTCTCCCACATGTGTCTGTCTGTGTCCAACTATAGTGTTTATACAAGAGTTGCTGACCCACCTTGGACACAGTGGGCTCAGGGGACGTGTCAGTGTCAGACCACCACTACAGATATATGAGCTCAGTTGTTGTCAACCTGACTGGTCAGTGGAAATAGAGACTTAAAAATAACACACATGCTATGACGTCTGTGTGTGTGTGTCCATATATGTATGGGTGTATGTTTGTTTATGTGTCATTTTGTGAAGGATTTCACTCATGTGCTTTTACAGCTTGTAAATACGAGCTCTTGTTTCTTACTGACCACAGAGTCACATGGTCGAAACACGCCTGTTTTTCAGAGAGATCTTTAAAAATTCTCAGCTGTTGCTGCGCCGCAGACTTTTTTTTTCTCTTCATGTTGAATCATCTGTGTTTTGGCAGCAAAGCGAGTCATTTGATTTCACAGTCATTCCTTTCACTCATTGCAACCACTCGCTGCAGTGAGAAAATATACAGCCCTCCAGTCACTGACTGTGACATCTTAGACAGTTACAATACTGCAACACTACTACATTTTCACAATGTTGACGTTTTTGACGTTACGTCTTCATTTCCAAGAGCAAGTTATGAAAAAAATAGAGAAACTCTGGTTATTAGTTGGTATGCTTGTCAATTGATGCTAAACATAGGAAACTAATTTGTTCTGTGTAACACAATCCTAATGTAATTGTATGAATCACAAAGGAAAAAGGCTTAAAAAAAAACTTAAAAATGTGTCTAGCACCCCACAAGCATCTCTCACCATGCTGCACTATAAACATACCACTGTACCACAAAATGCACAGCAACAGGTGGAACATAAAAGCCATATACCCATCACTTGGAAATGAGCGTTGAATGAATCAATTAGGATCCCAGCAGATGCCACATACCTTCACTGATCAGATTAGAGACATATCCTAAGGCTTACGATGATGCATGGGACAGAGGCCAAGGGGGGAAAGGTCAGCGAGTTGGCAAGAGGTCAGAGGTTATTGGTTACTGTTGTAAGTTTGTGTTTAGTGTCCAGTGGAGGACAAGAATGGAGCCAGTCTCCTGCTAAGGGTCACAGAGGCTGGGCAGTAAACTCCCAAGCACCTCACCATCACCTGCCGTACTGCTTTCACTGACCTTTCTGCTAAAATGTTTGGCTAATGCACTATACAATATTAAGCCTCTCTCACACATAGTTCCAGGTAAATCACTGGGATAACCTTTCAGGCACCACTAGTGATTTTCACTATTCACACATGCACTACATTCAGGAACATTTCCGTCTTGCACCTTTTCACACATGCCATGGCAATGCCGGAATAGATAAGGCAAACGTGCAAAAACATACAAAAACTCTTACGAGACTTTTTGTCTGACGACCTATCCTAACCTTAATCATTCAAGGTCAATGCTTAACCTCAACCATCTTGCAAGACTTTCCCAAATTGTGGGTTACCCTCTAGACACAACCTCCAGCAGATGGCGGTAATGCAGCACTTATGAATGTCAGCAGTCATAAAACTCAACAGAAGAAGATAGGGTATCCAAGGCCGGATGTACCTGTACTTGGCAGAAGACTTATTATTTTTAGAAACATGGCGGGCGAGGAGCTTTTTTTTACCGGGTGCCAATGTTCTTATATTCAACAAGTTTGCGAGACAAGTCAAATCGCGGATTCAAATACGTCATCAGCGGAGTATTGTGATTGGTTCCACGTGACAGCGTCTTTCGTCAGAAGGATGTAACTTAAACTTTATTAGAATCATCATGTACATACAGATATGAAATTTGACCTCTGCATCTAGCCCATCACAAGCATTTAGGAACAGTGTGCTGAAACTTGGGGTTCAGTGTCTCATTCAAGGACACTTCGACATGTAGACAGTACAGGGGATCGAGGGATCGAACCACCAACCCTGTGATTAAAGGACGACCCGCTCAACCCACTGAGCTACAGCAACCCTTTACGTGCTGCTGGTCCTTGTTGGCAATGTTACTGCTTTCATTCACAACACAGCCGCACCAGCATTTTCCCTGAAATGTTACGAGGTCTTAAATTGGGAAATTGGTGGTACAGATATCCCTGAATATCGATCCCCGCTTCCATTCACACTTGGTCCTATGCAGGAAATGTTCCTGAACGGGACTTGAGCCAGAAGTCAAACCATTCGATTTACCAGTCGATCTAAGTTCCAACCCTCGTCTATGGTCATGAGCTTTGAGGTTATGGATGCAAGAGGTCGAATGAGTTTTTTCCGTTTCGGTGGCTGGACTCAGCCTTAGAAATAGGTTAAAGAGCTCAGACATCCGGAGGAAACTCAAAGTAGAGCCAAAGCCCCTCGACCTCTTTTGTCAAACCCTGACGTTAAACCCGCAAAGGTCAAGGTCTTATGGGAAATGGTGTTCGTTAATGTTACAAAATGTCAATGATATTTTAAATGAGGTTTTCTTATTTCTTCCGTTTTCACCTCGGCTCTCTCTAAATATTTTATAGGGCCTATCGTTATCAGAAAATGCGTTGGTTTGGTTTGTTCAGCAGCATACAACATTCCCAAGCATATTCGGTACAATGAGCCCAACAAATCTAACAATTCCATTTGAAAACCCTTTTATTTCAGCAACACAGAGAGCTATTCTTACTCAAAGAAGATTATGTGCTTTGGGAAATGCCTGAGGATAAGTCATTGGTGTGTTTTTTCACTACCGGTGTTTGAGCCTCTTGCCGTACTCTGAGAGAAAAATAGAACAAAACTACATAAAGAATATATGATTATCCAATAAAGTAACTTATGTAGTTATCAAATTATAACTATAATGATCTATAATGAATAGGACCTAAATTGTAAGCATATCTACATGGTTTTATTGCTGCGGTGAGGATTAGAGGCTGATTGCCAAAATGTAAGCACATGTAAAAGTAATGGTTTGCCTTTAAGCTACAGTATAATAACCAGAGCTGGCATTGGAGCTGACTCTGTCTATGAATGTCAGAGTGATCCCCTAGGTTCGAGAGCTGGGAATATCACGTCTTTCCTTTAACCCTAATCAGTAGCCACAAGAGCAACGTCAATCAGCCCTGCACCATGGGACCTTCAAGCCCTGCCAGTTGGCTAGAAATAGGTTTCATTAAAAGCATATATGGAAAGAGATGGGCCCTGGAGGAGAGTTGTTAGCCCACAGACACGGTTGTTAAAGATCCTATTAAAGATTGCATGCTTTTCTATCTGGGCTGCTCCAGTCATAAATCTGTCAGAGGCAACAGCAGTGGCCTGGGTTCAAACGGTCAGGAACACTGCAGGTGAGAGAGCGGTCAATAATGAGGAAGGTGATCCCTTTATCCTGCCACTTTTCCTCCATTAGTGTGACACTGCGGAACTAGAAAGGCCGGAGATGTCAGGGTCATGATGAGGCAACGCAGAGGGGCGTTGTGAAAAATCAAAAGAGGAAGAAAAAAGAAATTAGAAACAGAGGCAAGAGCGGGACTGGTATGCTTAGATAAGTAAACAAAGATTACCTACAGTTTGCAGAATTTACAGAAAAAAGGAGAGGGAGGTTATGAGAAAAAAAAAGGGGGTCATATTGAAAGGTGAGTTATTTTGCGCTCAGTAGAGGGTGGAGGTCTAGCAGCAATAATATTTGCCAAAAACGCTCCACATGAGAATCTGAGATGGGAATTCTGCTTTTCCCCTGGGAGGCTGTGAAGCGATTTAGGAACTGTAATCCTATACTGGAAATATTTACAGTGGGACCAGACTAGCAGTCAAAAAATGACATGCTCCAGTGACAGAAAAAAGACAATATTTAGGCGTTAAAAGGGGGAAGTGTGTTATGATGGAGAGGAAAGTGAGGCAAGAAACAGTAAATGTGGCTTTCCCAACATGACAAAAAGGCGAAGACTGTTTTGATATTGATTGGGGAGGACTGAGGTCAGGTGAAGGTGGGAGGTGCAGTTTAATACACTGATGCATCTGAATCAGTGTTGAGTCAGTTGGGGTTGGGTGGTTCAGTGAGGGTGTGGATCAACTGGAGACTTTTTTTTTTTTTTTAATTCTGGATGTCTTCCTGCCGTTTACAGTGAGATTCGGCTTGTAAGTTTCTTTTAACACACACAGCAGATTTTCTTTTACAATACATTGAAAAATTAGAAATATGTGAAATATCAATTAGAATTTTTGGCTGAGGGAAGTCTTTTTGTGGATCTGTACTGTGAAAGACTCAAATGGGCAATAAGTTACTAAGTAAGCAAAGTAAATAAGTAAACAAGTAATTTGACTCAGACCTTGGTCCGTTAGTATGGCCATTCTTCAAGGTCTATACTAGCGAGACTTTTAGTCTCTAACTGTTAGCCCTCTCTTAGCACTGTCGGTTGTTTTTTCGGTCAGTTGGACAGATTGTCATGAAATTTGGTAAACACATTCATGGTTGCCTCGAGATAAATTGTAATAATTTTGGTGCTTTGCCCCCATTCACACATGACCCCATGCAGGAAATGTTCCTGAACATTTCAGGGATAGATTGCAAGTGTGAAAGGGACTTTAGAGTTTCATAAGCTGTTTCAACCACAGATATCACATCAAAGCGTGTAATAGACCCTCCTGTCCACCAGAGGATAGTGTGTAAGTGTCACGTTTTGCCTCTCTGAAGCGTGAATATTACATGCGTGTATGAAGGTGCAGTACCAGCAGGGGGCAACAAAACCACTTAGTTAGGTTTAGAAACATCATGCTTGGCCTTAAAATAAGTAGGTAAACTAAGTAAAATACGTACAGACGTCACAATCGTCAATAACGTAACTTACAAAACTAAAACACCGGGCTCGAACACCAATCTCCTGGTTTAAAGTTGTGTGTTTTTTGGACACATCCAGCTCCCTTCTTGCCTGTCATTAGCAGTCTTTCTCCCCTTTTATTCTATGTCATTACATTGCAGTCATTACAGACGGCATGGCATGAAAATGACGCACCTAGAACGGCGTTCTTATTACACGCTTTTGCTGCATTGTGAGCATGTTAGCATGCTGACTTTAGCATTTAGTTCAAAGCACTGCTGTGCCAAAGTACAGCCCCACAGAACCTAGCTGTTCTGGCTGTAAACTCTTAGTCTTGTTAGGATTTATTACGCATGTTGGGGACTTCCCATACCGCTGACCTTTTTCACTCCTCTTTTTCTAGGTCACTCAGGTCGTCTGACCATGTGCTTTTGTCTGTCCCATGGGCAAAGTTAAATTTAAAGGCTCATCAGGCCTTTGCTGTTGCTGCCCCAAAGCTAAGGAATAGTTCACCTGCCCTTGGTTGACGTCTTTAAATCTTGTTTCAAAACTCATTTATCCTTGAGCAATTAGTTAGATCAAGCTCTACAATATCTACAAACAGTGAAATTATAATGATCTATTGCATCTATTGGTATGTTGCCAAATGCTAGTTGCTTTTACACATGAGTCGTAAATAAAGTGGATTTGACCTAAGTGACTTTTACTGTCTGGCACTCACTGGGTTATCCTTGTGTGGCCAAACACTCCCACCTGTCACCAAGGAGTGCTAAAACAAATGTCAGAAAGTATTTATACTCGATAAAACTGTTCTCCTTGTGCCACATTGGCTGTGGGATGAGGTGTGAAAATAGCGCAGAGAAGGCCGGCACCCCCCTCTCTCTCTCTCTCTCCTCTTCCTCTGATGTCAGATCATGCTGGATCAGGACTTGTCATCCTTTTTTCCCCAAAGTGTCCAGATTAGTGCTGTCTGCTCCAGACTGGAGATCCTCCACACGCACACAAAAGCAGACAAAACAAAGTTCTCACCTACTCTACAGCACTTAAGACGGCACTTTTCTTCTCACATATGACTACTTGCACATCATGGGTTCGTATTTCTGTCGATAAAGCTCGTATAATCCTCATCCTGCAGAGCTGTGTGGTCTCTGTGGATGTAAGATAAAAAGAGATCCGTTGCATGTGTGTAATATGTGTGTGAGAGTGTGTCAGTGTCTGTGCAGCTCTCACACCCTATCACTATCTCTCGAGTTGAAACTCAGCATTGGACCTATAAAGATCTGTTTTTACACAGCAGAGAGGGTGACCTGCAGTTGCCCCGACCGACACTGCGGCACAGAGGGACGGGATTTATCTCAGCGCTCGACTTTGATTCTCTCAAATGCCAGAACCTCTCTGTCTGTAAGACCCTGAGGATAAAATATCACTCACAGACCCAAATGACATCGACAGATCTGTGAAAACAGGCAAAGAGTGGACCGGGGAGAGAGAGAGAGAGAGAGGCAGAAACAGAGAGCAGCAGAAAGTTTCTTTTTTCATCCCATGTACATCTGGATTCCTGCACTTTTCAGGCATTGTGAGTGAGTCTGAAGGTCATTGGCTTCCCTCCCCACCCAGATGTGCACCTGACAAACAAATCGCTGAACATGGTCACTTTTCACTCCTCTGATCGTCTCTGCGTGTAATGTGAGAAGGGGTCACACACTTACTGTACTGTATACACACTGCACTGCTCTCCATCAGCTGTCATATAATGCCTAGAGAAGCTTTTACTAACAAAAACCAAAGTCATTAAGCTTTTTGTTGCATTCGATAAATCTGTCATACATGAGGAGGAAACCATACCTATTAAACACTATTGAGATTTTACGATATAATGCTTAAACCATTCACTCAAGTGCAGATATTCTCTGGATGAAAGTAACGTCAGCTTTTCTTAACTCCGGGAATCTCTATTACCATCGCCACGTGAATGTGATCTTTATACAAATATATTTTTCACATGTCAAAAAAATGAGGAAAAATATAATTTACTTTGGCGCTAAAGGCTCTGTGTATTGTTTGAGCAGCAGATGAGAGCAGAGGGAGTGATCAGTGTTAAGTTTCGCACCTCAGGGATCGTAAAGAAAAGAGCCTGCAGGCGGGGTGGTGGCGGGAGAAAAAAAAGCATGAAAGCAAATTGTTAGCAGCATTATAACAGCGGCATCAGCAGACTGAGCACGGAAACAGTACTTGAGTTTGTTAGGAGTTTTTCATCAGAGGGAAAGTCTGTCAGAAATTCTGATGCAGCACCACTTGTGTTGTCAGATTGAGCTCAAAGTCTTAAATTCATATACCCAAGCACCATATCTAACTATAATGTAAGGAGTCTCTCAGTGTATGTATGCATGTCTGCTGCTCGCTACAATATTAACTGTTACACCGCCGAACGGCATGCTGGGTACAGCCAGTGGGAACCTCCGGGTCTGAAAAGTGAAGCCAATGCTGAAGTGCCTTACGCTTGCATTCTTTCTAATAGCCAGCAGGGGGCGACTCCTCTGGTTGCAAAAAGAAATCTGATTGTATAGAAGTCTATGAGAAAATGAGCCTACTTCTCACTTGATTTAATACCTCAGTAAACATTGTAAACATGAGTTTATGGTCTCAATCACTAGTTTCAAGTCTTCTTCAATTCAACATGATGTTAATTTAGTAAATTATCATCACATTTAGAGTCAAATAGACCATAAAGCAGGGTATGATTTAGGGCGTGGCTTCCTTGTGATTGACATGTCGCACATACTCGAGCATTGCTAGGGTGTGCAACTATGTCATGGCAGGTGTGTTGCTCACGGACCCGAGGAAGAGCAGTGTCGAGTGTGAAGTTGTTTGGATGAGCGGTGCTCGAAGAAGCTGCAAGCAGCGACAACGGAGGCAGAGCAATACCCGTTCCGAACAGGCATGTTTTGAGCGGGCACTGCACTAGTTATACTGTATATAAAAACAGTGTTTCCAGACACTGAAAAACATCTGCAGCGAGCCAGTAAATTGCCTGTTTGGGTTTAAAGTGCTTTAAGAGCTCCCATCATACCACATCAGTTCAGGTCATAACCGCCACTTCCTTAACAACGCATGACCTGGCAGCAGGTTGTCGGGCTGGTATGAAAGGAGCTCTGTCATTCTGACTCCTGCCCTTTTCCTTCCACCGCCATTAACATATGTCAACACAGGGAGAGTGGCGACACACACACACACAGACACACACAAACGCTGTCAACACAGTCAGCGATTTGTGTAAAGCGGCAGCAGCAGTGCAGCGGTTTCTCACAGATTCTGACAGGCTGCCTGTTAGCCCTCTGAACCTGTTAACTTGGCATGCAGACCCTCCTCGACCCCTGTGTCCCTCCCTGCTCCTCCAAACACTTCTATTTGTCACGAAACAGCTGCATGTGTTGCTAAACGCTCCCCCCTGAATGTAAGAAATGCTTCACATGTGAGTCTAAAGAGCGCAGATCATCGTTTCCTGTGTTGCACGGGGGCCAGTGGAACATTCAGCAGTTGCTATAGTTGCACTGGCAAAGAAGAGGGAGAAAGAGGGAGAAGGTCCAGCTCCAGCATGATGCAACAACCGTTCAACGTAGCTACAGTGAAGTTATTATGTGTTGGATTCTGGATATCTGAGATCTCCCAGGGTTGAAAACATTTCTTGTTTCTTGTCTTCATACATGCTTTTAGCTCAAATCAATGACCATGTCAATAAAAAATGAGTGTTGAGTTGGGAGGGATTTTTTATCTAGAAGGAAACATAAGACAATCCATCAAGACAAAGCTCAGCAAACATCCTCCGTCATCATTCTGACTGATGCCGGAGCGATCCATGAATATGTTCTTTTGAAATGAAACACTTATATCACTCGATACATAAGTTATAATGCAACATATAGCTCTTCCATGAAAACCCCTTCAAAGCTTATAACATCTGGTTATGTTTCAAACCAAAAATGAATATTATTAATATTGTATTATTTCAAGATGACGTAAGATAGAAAAGTTGTATTTTAGTGACATTATATAAAACCAGTGTTACAAGGCTTCTTATAAAAACAAAGAAAGAATAAAAGACCAGCAATTAAGGCACAGTTAAACTACTACTGAGTAGTATGAATATACATAAAGACAACACATACAACAGAATAGAGGACAGATGGAAATAAACAGTACGGTAAAGCTTTCACACACACAGACAGCAGCAGTGCTTTATGGGAAATATGACTAAATATGATTAAGTGTTATTTGAGCAACTATTTGTTTGCTTAAAGTGAGACATTTTTGAGAGAAAACACAAAGTTTAAACCTGCAGTAGGCAGAATGTTTTTGGCATCATGGGGCGGCAAAAATTCCATAGTAATCTTTCAGCATATTGTAATTCAAGTGTTGTGAGACTTCTGCACCTCCTCATGGCTCTGTTTTCAGGCTTTAAATAATCTAGCCTTTGACGGGAGACTTTGGCCAATCACAGGTCATTTCAGAGAGAGAGAGCGTTCCTATTGGCTGTTCATTCAACAGAGGCAGGTGTTTTCAGAAACATCTTGTAGTGTACTGTTTAGCTGTAAAATTAGAAAGTTTGCTCTGGTTGGTTGGCGGTGCTTGGTATTTCCTCAACTGATCTCAACATGGCTGCTGGGTCACAAACTTTCTCATTTTACAGCTAAACAGTACACTACAAGATGTTTCTGAAAACATTTGAGGTGAGAAATAGGCATTACAGTAACAGAATACTGATTCATATTTGATCAGCGCTGCCTAGTTTGACCATTTGATCGGAGTTCTCGAGTGATTGACAGCTGCCGAGAGACGGCAGACTCCAGCTCTGCTCTGATTGGTTGTTTTGCTCCGGTCTGTGAAATCTTACAGATGCCACCGGAGGACACAGAGGCACATGATTTTTTTCAGATTACCTGTCTCATGCATTACTGTCAGGATATAGTGACCATATTTGCTCCAATTCTACCCACTGCAGATGTAAATGATACACAATAAAATTGACCCTTCCTGTTCAGCAAAAGCCATGTAGTGTAACTTTAATAGCGTCATGGTAGTCTTATTTTTATCTTTTATTTATTCTGTTTTTATATAGATCTTGTGCAATATGAGTAATGTGCAATATACAGTATGTTGTTTGTGGTTTACATTGTTTGTGTATCGTATCGTATCGTATCGTATCGTATCGTATCGTATCGTATCGTAACTTTCATATATTTACAGGTACAGAACAAAAAGAGGGCTGTTGTCAACTTTAATGAGCTGAATAATGCAGTAACTTGTTTAACTCTAATGTCACTCTGCTGTCCCCACAGAAACCACTGCGCCTACGTGGTCCAGAAGAACATCTCATGCACCATGCAGGATGGAGTGTCGACCTACGTGAAGGCCGAGTACACCACCAAGTGCATCTGGGGTCAGAAGTGTCCTGTTGTCATGTAGGTTTTTCAGACAAAACAACAAAAATACAATAAATGAAACAGCTAAAGTTCCACCTGAAACCTTTGACTGTTTAGTTTGAGTCCTAAAGAATTTGGTTGTGAAGTTTAAACTGAGTAATTACTCCAAGAGGAACTGCAGCATGGGGAACACTGTAGAATCTACTCTGTATCAATGCTGCCCTCTAGTGTTCACATGATCCATATCATGATGTGCAGCTGCATGCACAGCTGTGTTTGTGGTCAGAGTTCTTCTACAGAGAGACACCACTGGGGGGCAAAATGGTGTTAATTCAATTTTGATAAAAAACAAATATATGTTAGTTAAAAAAACACCAGCTACTGTGAGCACCATTTCATTCTCTGCACATTAAAAATGCTGAAGAGCTCCTCTCATTTATTGATTATTCTGAGTTGGGATCAACTGGAGACTGGAGTCTTACCTTTATGAAATTATAAACATAACACCCAAAAACATTCAGAATAGTATCATTTATGTATCGTGATACAAATTTAGGTCTGAAGTAATACTTATTAGTAATACCAATTTAAGCAATCTATTGCAGATATAAGAGAGTGTATCTGCATGTGTGATAGGTCCATGCAGTCATGCTCATGAAGCCTCTAGATGTGATATTGTGATACTTTTTAATATGCCTTTCAAAAAAACCCACACAGCGGAAATTAAAGGATTTTCTCTTTTAAAAAAAAAACACAGATGAATGACTGCGTATGTGAGTGTGTGTGTGTGTGTGAGAGAGAGAGAGAGAGAGAGAGAGAGAGAGAGAGAGAGAGAGAGAGAGAGAGAGAGAGAGAGAGAGAGAAGGAGAGAAGGAGAGTGAGTTTGATTCAGTTTAGACAAGACAACACTGGAGTTGGGTGCTGACCCTGGTTCAATCCTCTGATGCCACATAATTTATGTTACACTTTGTCTTAATCTCCTAATCTCCCTCTAATCCACGTTTAATCCCATGAAGAACAACTTCATCCCTTTATCTCTGCTCTGCACCGCCCATCCTCGGCCTGCGCTCTGTCCTCTTAATTAGTCAAAACAAATGCAGCACTTCTGATATGTCTGTTGTAACATCACCTCTGATAGTAACATGTTCTCCATCGTGTCTCCTTCAGGTACAGGACGTTCTACAAACCAAAGTACAAGGTGGGTTATAAAACGGTGACCGAGCTGGAGTGGAGATGTTGTCCCGGCTACTCTGGAGAAAGCTGCTACGATGGACCCACGTCGCTGCCTGACGTCATGATACCACCTTTCAAGGGCGGCGGTTTGCCCCATCGCCCGGGGGTGAAGGGCTTCCCCCATGGCCCTAGACCCCCCGTGGACCACAGGCCTGGCGGAGGCCAGCTGGAGCCTGGCAGACCCTTCCCCGGCGTGCCTGACCACAGACCAATACCCTCAGGGCATGTGCCTGCTGGTGGTGGAAGACCAAACTATGGTGAGAACATCCACCAAGCAAATTATTATGACGCCCTGGGCACATACTTTCTCTTTCTCTAAAAGAACATCCTCCTTTTTCCCCTTTTGTGGAAATACAGGAAACAAATTTGGGGTTTCAGGAGTGACCGGTGAACGTTTGGACCGCATGGAGGACGACCTGCGTCGCCTTACCCAGGGCCTGGACACTCTCAACGGGGTGGTGGCGGGCCTCGAGGAGCGACTGCGCACATCTCTCCGGGAAGACACCAACAAAATCCTGGTGTCCCTGCTGCCAAACCCTCCCCGCGTGTCCGACTCTGCAGTGGGATTCGGGGTGATCCCAGACGGGACTCCTGATGGACTGGATGGAGGAGAACGCTTCCCTGGATTTGGAGACTTGGCAGGGAGGGTGACAGAAGTGAAGGATGACCTGCAAGCCAAAACTCACATCTTAGAAGAGATTCAGGTACTGTTGATACAGTATCTGCACAGATTGATCAGGCCTCCTTCCTGTATTAAATGCTTAACTTTTTCCTCTTTCTCACCTGTACGTCGTCTTAGGGGATGGTCCTGGGTCATGACGGCCAGCTGAAGAGCCTGTTGGAAGGAGCTCGAGGGAGGCCCATCCCCGGCCCCAGCTCCACCGTTTACCTGGATGAGATCCTCGATACCAAGCTGGCCAGCGTGCGGGCTGAGATCCTGGACGGCTTCGAGCGCCGTCTGACCGGCCTGGAGAGCCACTGTGACGAGAGGATCGGGGCGGTGCAGAACCAGTGCCACAGGGAGCACATGGATGGCCAGGAGCAGATGCAGCAGTCTCTGGACGGAAGAGAGACCGGGCTAAGGGAGGAGTTGGGCTCTTTGCAGGCTCAGATCCAGGGCCTGACTCTCACTGAGAGCTGCTGTGGACAGGTAGGACATGGATGTGATCAGCATGCAGTAAACCATCAAGGGAACAGTCCTGAAAAAAATTTACTTGTGGGGTTTCCATGTAGAGAAAACTCGTCAAGAACAATACCACCAACATTTTGACAGAAGGTTTAAAGGAATAGTTTGACATCTTGGGCTGTATGCTTATTTGCTTTCTTTCTGAGAGGCAAGCCTTTACACTTTTTCCTGCGTTTAATTCAAACGTCCATATATTTTTTCGAACTGTTGTTTTTGTTATGAATACTTTCACTCAGAACGTGAATGTTACTTGGCGAAAAAGGTTGTTTTTTTTGAATGAGGTCAATATTTCTGAGCTTAAAGGCATCAATCAATGAAGTTGTGCGGAACGGACATATTCAATACGTACACTATAGTGTACGAGAACACATAGGCTCTATAGTCCGAACCAAGATGGCAAACTTCCGTTCATACCTTTCACAATAAAAGCCCTAGACTTATACACTGTTCAACTGTTTACCAGAAGAAAATTGACTCAGAGCAATTTGCTAAAAGGAAACTAAAATAGCTTACAGTAGTTTAGACTATAAAGCAATTTACCTGCCAGGAGCTGCTCTGGGTCAATAGGATCCTGGTAGTTGGTCCTCTGCACTGCGCAAATCTATTCAAACCTTTTATTGAAAAAGTGTTGCAAATTCGCATCACTGCCGGTATGAATAGTTTTGATGCGTAATATTCGCTGGTCAGTATTTCGCATTTTTGTGTCGTTTATTTGTCACGCTCCCGGAGTGTAAAGGCTTTAGATGAGAAGATCAATACCACAGAAGTCTCTGCTAGAAGGCGAATAATAAGGGTATTCCTCAAAATCTCAAACTATTCCTTTAACTAAATACTGTTACATGTCAGAAGATGCAACAGCGAGAGTAACATCTCTACATACGTATGACGGGACATTTTATTTAATCGCTAGAGAACTAATGAGTTGTTGATTATTGCAGGTGAACAGTCTGTCCCAGCGTGTGCTGATGCTGGAGGAGTCAGTTAAAGGTTTGACAGAATCTCAGAGACAGCTCCAGACCGCCCTCGCCGACCAGAGCATACACGTGGAGACGCTGATCGAGACCCGCATGGTGGACATAGAGGGCCGCCTCAACGCCACAGAGGGATATGTAGTAATGGGGCTCCCTGGCGGTCTGGACGGCTTCAAGACCATGCTAGAGGACAAGCTGAAGACCCTGGAGGAGAGAGTGTTTGTGGCCGTCGAGGAGCTGAGTAACGCCACCGTTCCGGCGCTCCTGGAGGGTCAGGTGGTCCCGGCGCTGGAGACGGAGATCGAGTCTGTGAGGAGGAGAGTGGAGGGAGACCTGGATGGCATTCAGAAACAGTTAATAGACCTGGAGCTCCTCTGCACCTCCTCTTGCCTGCCCTCCACCCCGCCAGCAGGGGGTGTCAGTGGCACTCAAGTAGAGGAGGAGTGTGAGGGGATGGGGAAGATGAACAATCGCCTAGACACCCATTCTAACCAGCTGGACCGCCTAAACAACACCCTGATGAACCTGCTCTTCCATATCGCCCAGGAGGACACGGAGGGCACCGTTCAAGGAGAGATCACCCTGCTGAAGGTCAACATTAACTCTGTGAACCGCACTCTGAAGGGCCTAAAGGACTCTCTTAGATTCATCGCAAGTGAAGTGGGGCACGCTAACGCCTCCTGGGTGCAGAGGGAGCACCAGATAGTCAACCAGGTGCAAGGGATCTCCAAACTAGTTGGCCACCAGGCCTCCCTCCTGGGGGCCGGGGACAGGAGGCTGGCCCAGCTGAAGGGAGAGCTGGTGGCCCTGAAGAGACGGCTGGCCGGGGAGCTGCAGGGCTGCCGGAGCACGGCGATAGAAGTGCAGAAGGAGGTGAAGAACGTTGATAGCAGGGTGAGCCACGTAGAGGGCCAGTGCAGCAGCCTGGGGGAGCTGGCGGAGCACCTGGAGAGGATCAGGGCGGAGCTCGAGAGACACTCGGACTCCTATCTGGCCGATGTGAATGGCACCCTGGCCGTCCATTCAGAACAGCTAGCTGAGCTGAAAGGGGAGGTCAAAGACTGCAACAAGGAAGCAGCCAACCAAAAATGAGACCAGTAGCATCTGAGCTACAGATATTTTTTTTCTTCAAAAAGAGACTTATGTGTGCTTCTCATTAGGCTCAAGTGACTTCCTCTGCTTCTCTCCTCTCTCTTTCAAATCCCATCAGCACAGATGCAAATTAACTGAACCAGCGAAAGTCATTTCCCATAAGCCCCCCCATCCCCAGTGCCTCCAGATGTCGCGGGTATTCAGTTTAGCGAAGTGAGGAGAGGAAGACAGAATACAAAGACACACCTATGGTTGTATAGATGGGCAATATTTTCCCTTGAGATTTTATTCTATAGGGCATTTTTCGTTGTTTTTTTCCTCCGATCATGATTGTTTTGTTTTCACATTTTACCTTTTTTTTTTAACTTATATGAAGTGACTGCATTGTTATGATGTTTGTATTAGAGAAATGATTAAACAAAGGGGATGATATGGGACTAATACGCTGCTACGGGTTTCTACTGACAAGCACACTTGACATCCTCTGTGTGGACACTCTTGTCTGGTACTGTACGTCAACTTGGTGCTATTTACATTTTTGTAAACGTCTGTGTTACACATGTTTAAAAAATGATGTGTATTTCTGCTTCGACAGTTGTGTTCGTTTCCTGCCGCATTGCTTCAAGTTGCATGGAAGTTCCAAAACTCACCAGTAGGGGACAGTGACAACACATTACATGGCATGGTAGATTAAAAGAAATAAAATCTAAAACACTACAGGGTGGCAGTGATTTTTAGACACAATTTTGGC
This sequence comes from Sebastes fasciatus, assembly GCF_043250625.1. NCBI lineage: Eukaryota > Metazoa > Chordata > Actinopteri > Perciformes > Sebastidae > Sebastes > Sebastes fasciatus. The sequence continues at coordinate 19,017,982 of NC_133802.1, forward strand.
AATGTAGGCCTTTTTTCATGTTAGTAGTTCATTCAATTCAATGTATTTGGAATTATATGCAGCAGCTCGCCTATGGAGTTGTTATAGAGTTATTGTGGTTAGCAATCACATATTTCTTTGTGTTTTTATTAATGAACAATATTAACTCTATACTCTCTGCCAATTTATTGTATGTCAACAAACACAATAAATAAGGAGAAAAAAAGGAAAAAAACACAAATTACAAGGTTAACAATTGAGTAATGAAGCCCAATAAAAGCAATGATCAATGAAGAATTGAGAAGGGATACCGGTGTAACACCAAACTATGGGACCCATCAGATTCTGTGATGCAATAGGAAATTAATCTGCAGTATATTGCCACTGCAAACATTCTTATCATACTTTATCTCATACTTGATATAGTGCCTCTATCGTATTTAGACAGCCACAAGTTGTGATTGCAGTAAAGAAACATGTTTGACCTCCGTAGATACGCAGAGTCACAAGTGGTAGCAGAAACGGGTCTGTCTGTTGAGCACAAACTCCTCATCCATTAATATCTGGTTGACCCTTTCTCATGTTGTTCTTCTAGCATTAACAGATTCCAGCACACTCTAAATACTGTGGCGGCACCATGTTTTGAACAGCGCATACCATTAAGGCCGAGTCCTTACCGCAGCAGCCTGGGTTCGAGTCTGTCTTCCCTGTCTGTCTCTCTCACTATCAAATAAAGCAGAAATGCCAAACAAATCTTTAAATGATGAAGCATGTAATTAAGTATGATAAAACGTCTGCAGTGGCAAGCTGAAATTCCCAATGAGGTAAAAGAATGTGACGGCTCGCTGAATTCAGTGAAACGCCAGAATGACTGTTGTTTTTATAGGTGGATAGAACATGTTGACGTCCTAAAGGCAGCATTTAAAATGCACTTGCCAAGATGTGGTCGGGTTGGTTGAATATGCTCCTTGATTTAAAAACAGAACTCCCTCTGTTTCACTCGAATAATCTTTGAACAGATCTCAAAATGATTGTCCAACAGGCTGTGGAACCAGCAAATAAGAGGAAATGTAAAAAAAAGAATAGCGTTTAAAAAAGCGTTTAATGTGACCAAGAATAACTTGAGTTTTTGAAGAATGTAAACTCCTTGCTGGCCACTCTTGACAGTATGGTCAAAAACGACACCTCAAGTCAAGTCAAACTTCACACCCGATTCAACTGTTATCAGGCCATTAAATAGGCGTTAGCAGTCGCTATAAGCCCCATAGATGTGGGTTATTAGGGACCTACTACGTTGTAAAAGTGAACTTAAAAGCAACACGTTCTAACACGTTGTAAAACTGAATGAAACGTCACGTTTTGGACACAAACAAAAATGCTTCTTTAGGTTTAGGCAACAAAAACACTTAGTTTAGTTTAGGGAAAAACACCATGTTTTGGGTTAAAATAACTATGAACACAGAGACAACTACACATCTTCCCCAACCTCCACCCCTTATGGAGTTTCACACTGTCTATACTACAGCGCCCGACTTCCGCTTCTGCTCCTGTCATAATTACTACGGTCGCTAGAGGTCGCTGTCGTCTTCTTTTATGCCTTTTTTCAGTGATCTACCATGTGAATAGATGATAAATCCTACTAGTGGGTGTAGTTGGCCCCTATTGACCCACATCTATGGGGCTTATAGCGACTGATAATGCCAATTACTAGCCTGACAACAGTATAATTGGCTGAACTTTATTTATATAGCATGTTTAAAAACGACCGCAGTGCTGAACATGTACATAATACAAAAAAAAACAAAGCAACAATAAAATGAATGTGTGCATAATGGCAGTAAATGAGTTGCCAGCGAGAAGAGGTGAGTCTTCAGCAGCGACACCCGCTAAGGTTCCCATGTTGAAGCCCAGATGACAAATGAGACGTCACAGTGTTAACCTGAAAATAATGAACTTCTGAAAAGAATATTTAAAAAGCTGAGTCACATATATTTTTCTCAATATCTGTTATCACAGATTTAGGACAGCAAACAGATTTTGAATTATGACTAAGCTTGTAGCCAGGTTGCACTGTCTGCAGGTTTCACAGAATATCAGCGCATAGTTTAAGACAGCAACATCTCTCACTGATTAACTGGCTGTCAGCGTGTAATGGGGGCCAGCAATGTATCATTAATATATGCTGCTTGGGTGGAGGAATCTGAGGTGTGACTGCACAGAGTAAGCACTTCTGTTAGAGAAATTCACTTTTGTGCAAAAAAACCCTGACTTTACCAAATTGATACATGAAGAAAACAGTGTTCATTTGGTAGAAATGTAATTGAAACAGTATGAAGCAGAGTAGCAAGCCACACCAGCCCACAAGACCGTGGTCACATGAAGCGGTCAGATGATAAGGTGAGGTCATTAGGTGAAAGTGCAGAGGATATTATTGTGTGTGTGCAGTGTCAGAGGTTAGGGTGAGACTCAATGATAATGAATGAAGCTGAGCGAAACGAGCTGTAAAAAATGAGTTGACCTTGCACCGCTGAAGCGCCGTCAGCAGGTCCTCTGCACAGCATCAGCACATAGTTGTTAAAGACAACATCTCTTAGTAACCAGAACAGGATGAAGCAATCATAGCATAATGAAAACCAGCGGCTATAAACATAAAAATAAGAACGCTGGAGGGCCGATGCAGAGCGAATGGAGAGGGTGGAGGTCACAGGGAAATATGGATGAGAACAGAAACTGGCTAAGGGATGATAGTGAGATGATGATGAGACGGGAGGAATAAAGTAGTTGTAATGAGATTTTTTTTTTTAAATAAGAGTGCAGTGAGATGGCGTCAGAGAGGAAAAATGAGCAGAGATGATGAGAAGAGTATGTGCTGCGACAGCCAGTGTAGCTGAAGAGGGATACTCTGATAGACAGGGATGTGACAAGGGCAGGGCAGGCAGGAGAGCAAAGGATGGACATTGAGACAGGGAGCATGGCAGTGTCAAGGAGGATGAAGAATGTGAGAATGGGAAGCAGATGTGTTCACAAGCTCCTCGTCCCTCGGCCCTCGTATCCTGACAGGAAAGCAGGCAGGAGTCACAACAAGAGCTGGAGAAAATACAAGCCTGCTCGGATACACATGCACAGGCCTGTACTAAAACAAAACAGATTCTTTATATTTAATTGTATGCATACTGCATGACGTTTGCATTCATACCTCTGGTTGTTGTGGTCGTGGAGCACCTGCCATAATACTCCATACTGGGGAGGAACAAATGTACCAGTGACGTGTTGTTACCAGAGTAAGTAGGGAAAGTTTTTATTTATCTATTTATTTATTTATTTTATTTTATTCACAAAATGAATTTACAACCAGTAAGGCAAAAATCATTACAATCACAAAGTTATCATCCTCAAAACTGAGCAGATATCACAATAGACATAAAACATTTACACAGACAATAAAATGAAATAAATACATTTTAAAAAAGCACGACATGAATAAAAACAAAGTTAAAAAAGGGGCATTAAGCGATCATTGGTTATAGATAGTTTTCAAGTAATACAAAGAGATCATTGGCATATGAAGATGGGTGGGGTCTTTAAGAATTTTGCCTTATGAATAAAGAATTTGGCTAAAATTTGTAAAACATTAATCATTAGGTCCAATTTTTTGTCTTAAAATAAAACACCAAAAATAACACTATTATGATCAATAGTAGGCATTGCTGTGGATTTGGTTCTTAACCATTCCATGAATTGTTTCCAGAACAACAGGGTATGGGAGCATGAAACAAAGAGCGCACCCAAAGTTAGCAAATCGGTGGACGGGGAAGCATTCATCTAATTTTCTTTGGACGATTTTGCTGGTGCAGGAAAGGAAAACAAAGGCATAGGTAAGTAAACTGAAGTTTAATATGTGTAGCGTTTAATGTGGAAAGTTAAGACTAAGAGAAAGGTATAGCCCCGCTGTGACTGTCAAAACAGTTCTGTGTCATTTTAATAAAGTCAGTACTATCAGGTCCGGTACAAGTGCTGCATATCATATCATCAATTAAAAAACCCTGGCCAAACTGTTTTGTCAAAAGGAGCATGGTCCTGCCAATTACTGACTTTGCCAACGCTACATGCCTGTTTTTTTAATGATACATTAAAGAGGTCTATACTGTTAATGGATAATGTTTAATACATTAATACCCAAATGTAATATATGTTTCGAGATAATAGGTATATAGCTACGTTTCAGCTTTAGGAAACCAGGCTCTTTGCCCCAGCCTGGCCACCCCAACAATAAAATGTCTAGACCCGCCCCTGCTAAAACACAAACAGTAAGCTACAACAGGGCAAACAGCAGCAGTGCAAGTTGAAACCCCCATAGGGCCAGACAGGACAGCAGCTGAATGCTCTGCTGTCCCTCGGGAGGACTGTCCTATTGGTGACCTGGGAAAGACACAGCAGAAAAGGAGAGCATGATGATACGAAATACAGATGCTCCACAGAGACAGGTGGAGACAGAGCAACATTTCCTGCTACAATGTAGCACATATGAAGAAATTAAGAAAAAAATCTTTACAAAAATTAAAGGTAAACTTCAAGATTTTGATTCCCTCTCTGACCAAAATAAAATACAACATCTACTTGGTGAAAATAGTGTCATTGCCATAGAAGCTGTAGGATATGTCAGTGCATGTCACAGCCTAAGAGACAACCACAACAACACATAATAGATGTAACTCACACTCTGCCTTTTATTTACTCCTCTACTTCATGCTTTTTTCTTTTCTTTTATATTTATTATTTGATATTGCAATATATTGTTATTAATTGTTATTTATTTGTTTGTTTCTTTTATTGACACAACAAGCATTAATTACTTCTTTATTTATGCATGTTCTTTTTAAATATCTATATATTGTAATTTGCTTAATGAATCGTATATATGAATATATATATGTTTTTGTTTTTATTTTGTTCTTTTTTTATTTTTATTTATTATTGAATTGACGCTTAGGCAACATTGTTCACCTGACAGTCATGCCAATACAGCAAATTGAATTGCATTGAAATTGAATTGCTGCTTTTTGTTTTTGCACATGCATGAGATAGCACATTGTCACTAAATAAAAAAGAGTAAAAACAAAAGTCACATGGGAAAGTCCTGATAAACTGTGATAATGGAACAGAAAAAAGGCGATAAATCAGCTGCAGGTGTATCTACGGCCACAGGGGGGCGCCAGCTCCAATGACGAGACAGCAATCTGGAAGTGATACGTCATAAATGATTGCGTTCACGGACCGCCGAGTTCACAGGAGTTCACGGGAGTTCACGGGCCGCCGGGTTAGCCATTCTTCTAATACACCCATGGGGCTAGCACTTCAAACACCATCATTGCATATGGGTTGTGGTTATAATTAGCATTATTCTACCTTGGCATGGTTTTAAAAAAAGTTGCCTCTATCTTAATTAACTATTTTAAGGCACCACCTGTTGCTAACTGACACACCCACTGAGGAGCTTCTACCTTCATTAAGGTGTGTGAGAACTGCTTTTTAATCCCTGATGTGATGATAGAGCCTCATTCAGCTTTTAATTTGAAGAGCACAGTGTATATATACAGCTCTGGAAAAAATTAAGAGACCACTTCAAAATGATCAGTTTCTCTGTTTTTACTATTTATTGGTATGTGTTTGAGTAAAATTAAAATTTTGGTTTTATTCTATAAACTACTAACAACATTTCTCACAAATTTCAAATAAAAATATTTTCATTTAGAGCATTTATTTGCAGAAAATGACAACTGGTCAAAATAACAAAAAAAGATGCAGTGTTTTCAGATCTCGAATAATGCAAAGAAAACATGTTCATATTCATTTTTAAACAACACAATACTAATGTTTTAACTTAGGAAGAGTTCAGAAATCAATATTTGGTGGAATAACCTTGATTTACAATCACAGCTTTCATGCGTCTTGGCATGCTCTCCACCAGTCTTTCACATTGCTGTTGGGTGACTTTATGCCACTCCTGGCGCAACAATTCAAGCAGCTGGGCTTTGTTTGAGGGCTTGTGACCATCCATCTTCCTCTTGATCACATTCCAGAGGTTTTCAATGGGATTCAGGTCTGGAGATTGGGCTGGCCATGACAGGGTCCTGATCTGGTGATCCTTCATCCACCCCTTTACTGACCTGGCTGTGTGGCATGAAGCATTGTCCTGCTGGGAAAAAAAACACTCCTCAGAGTTATATATATAATGCAGTAACATTTACTCAGGGTAACATTTTAACTGACCTACTTTTTACTTTAGAGTTTTTAGAACTTGAGAATTTAGAGTTTTTTTACACAATGAGTTTGACTTTTTGTTGAGTAAAATGTATTTAAAGTACAATATTCTATTACACTTTCCACCTCTGCGCACATGTACACGCACACACATGCAGCATCCCATAAGGCACTGCTGTTCTCTATTACTCAAACATTTGATTTAACCAGAAATGAGAGCACGGGCCCTTGAAAGCATGATGTCAGCACATATATCATATAGAAGGTACGCACAAAGCTAAAACTTGTGGAAAGCTAAAGGGCATGTCTCTCTGGTTGTTTCTCAGTGCTGAGCTTGTGTGTAGAGGAGGAACGCACACATAAAGACAGGAGCGCAGGGGAAGCGTGAAGATTCCAACCCGATTTTCTAGCCACTGAAAGCCACAAATTTAGTTATTCAGCTATTTCCTGATGCAGATTCCAGTTTGAGACACTCTGTAGGGAGAAATGCACTGACACAGACACACAAGCAGCACACAAAGGCAAAGGCGCCACAAATGACATCAAAGCCTTTGAGTGGCACGACACTCAAGGGGTTGCGTGCAGATGCATTAATAACGGATGTGTGTGTGCGCGCTGGCTGGCGTGTGTGTTGCTCACACGTCCCGAGACGACTCTCGAGATCTTAAGAGAGCTGCCCTCTGTGTGTGTTTGACAGCCAAGTGACACTGGTGTTAGCATACCAAAGCCTTGTGTTTCCCAGACTCCATTAAGATGTGGCTACTCCAGCTGGGCTCTGTAGCTCTGCCAAGCGTCTCACACACACTGCAACTACTGTTACACAGCAGGACAGAAAGCAGGGGCATTTTCAGTGAGGATAAATGGAGGAGCACACTTTCAAATGCAGCACATTGCATGCCATCCTTTTTTCTTTAGTTCTGCTGAGGAGAAACAGTGCGGGAAGTGGTGCACCGATTCTGTGGAATACATTTAAACTCCCATGTAGATATTCCACCCCTGCCACTTAGAATTTCCTTTACCGAGAGCATAATTAAATTATCGGCCGTCTCTTCTGTTAACTAGCGGAGATACAGAGTTAATGTGCTAAATGCCACAGGGCTGGAGCTGCTCTGATTCAGGGAATCTTAAGTGACCTCTCGTCAAAGCATTTCATTCTGCACTCTGTTTTTCTGTTTTTCTTCTCTGGGTGACAGGCTTGACAATCGCAACAAGCATCATCTTTGTCTGGGGCTCTGGAAGTGCACATGCACACATACACACAAAGTGTCACAATGATAAGAGTGCAAAGTGGGACTATAAAAAGAAGTGTGCTAAAAAGAGAGGAATCTGGTCCCGAGATGCTGGGATTTTGTTGGTGACTGTGGATCACAAGCCCCGGTGTCAGAGCCAAAAGCAGACAATAATCCTGTGTTTGGGCGAAAGTGTTTGAGAGGGGACGTGATGCTGTCTATATCCGTGCTTACAGTGCAGAGCCCCTCTGTACTCATGCAGGCATTTGGTCTTCAGACTGTAAGGAAACTTAGTTAAGGATAGATATTTTTAGAGGACAGTTTCTGTTGTTATATGAAGTTAATGAGAGAAATTGTCTTCATTTTTGCAGAATACCCTCTTGGACACACTCAATTAACCCAGTCTTTACCTCTTATAGGCCATGCAGTAAAGTGACAGCAGTCGTTTGAAACTACAGTATATGTACTCCCAGTAGAGCCCTTTAACTGGCAGCTCATGCTCCAACTGTGGCCAGTTTTTGTTGTCTTTTGTTGCCGATTGCTAGGTCCCCAGATGTTCTGCTTGGAGCGTTGTTAAGAACCACGGTATGGCCGCTTGTAACCGCCAAATGTGAAGTTGATTGGATGAATGGTTCTCGAGATATGCAAAGGACAGTCATACATACCTACATACATACATACCTAGACAGACAGAGAATACTTCCTTTAGTTTAGATGATGCTGCCACAGCGCCACCTATTGGCCAAATGGTACCAAATTTGTCATGGTCACTCAGACATCATATCTTCATATGTCCACCAAATGTGGTCGCAATAGCACAAAGCGTTCTGGAGACATGACATTTTTTTTAATACAACATCAAAACTTCCAAAAAAATAACGAGGCACCTTTCCGCTCGGTCCAGAGATGTTCGGTACCGAATTTGGTGACGAGGAGTAGCAAAAAAAATCTGAATTGGACACAATTAAAAATGGTGGAAAATGTAAATGGGCGTGGCTTATATACATCAGACCGGCAATACGTCATCCAGAGTGGACTCGCATGACCACGCCCCCTTTTGGGGGAGAACAATCCTGAGTCCCTCATAGACAGGAACAGCATAAACAGAATAAGTTGAAACATGTCTCCAAACTTCTACTTTAAACAAACTGGTAATAGTAATAACGCTACGCCGAAGAGTTGCTGTGTAGTTGGCTGTACCAACAATAAATAAAAAAAACACTGATCTCCAATTTGTTCCCCTGCCGTGTCCTAGAAAATATATAATAGAGGGGCTTTATGGCTCCAAGCTATAGACTAGACCAGCATTGTGAAATTCGCGGAGGCTGCGCTCCCTTTTGGGGGAAAGAAACTTGCTGTCACATGAGAGAAAATGCTGAAAAGCTATTGTGTAGAGGGTTAACCGAGGCTTTCACACTGAGATTTGAGGCACATACGATACATGAATATTCACTGTTAGTGTGGAAAATCGCTAAATGATGCTGGTGACAGTGACTAACATGGCTGACTAACGTTAGTTTGAGTGTGAGGCTGCTGCAGTAATACAGTCACGCATTAACGTTAAAGCATCATCAGACTGTCGTCTCCTACTAAATCTCAGCCTATAGATCAAACAGTTGGCTGTTAACACGTTGGTTATTTACAGACAACAGGTAGCCTAATGTGCTTCAATCAAATATGTATAGAAGTCTGGATAAGCAACATCCGGCCACTGTGTTGGACGGGGGAAGACTGAAGGGACATGGCGGCAATGAACCAGGTTCAGGCAAGGTCGCAAAATAATTATTAGACATGTGTATAAAACAAACGTTTGTATAACAAGAGATAAATGCATATGAATTTGTCAAAATTACAATCCAAACATATGTCTATGGGATCTTCGTATTTCTATCCCCCAAAAGGGGACGTGGCGTTGACTTTTCTTACCCGTATGTGCTGGTCTGATCTGTCTAGACCCATGAAATCCAGAAAAAAAGATTTTTGTTTCTGAAAGTTACAGTTCATACTGTGAGTTACAGGCCAAGACATAAAGTTCATTGTTATTGCGCCACCATCTGGTCAAATAGTACCACATTCAACACTATACTCCCTTTGGTCCACAGCAATACACCCGCCAAGTGTGAAGTAGATCAGATGAACGGTCCTCGAGATATGTGAAGAACATTCAGACAGACAGACAGACAGACAGAGACTCCTGAATTTATAGATGAAGTGTAAACTAAATGTCGTTTTACGGTTTGCACTCTGTACAGTATTCATAGCATGCAGTATAACCACATTATTATTCAGAATAGTGAAAATAGAGCCACTGACCACACTCTGTGAGGAAATGCTTGGGCAGAGGCAGCGGTTCCAGACGAGCACACTGAAAGCAGATGGACTTAAAAAAAAAAACACAGGCAGGGGGACGGGGTACTGTATCTTTACAAGTTTAATTTTATTGGTGTAATTTGACAATAACAATGATGGTATAAAAGAAAATCTCCATCATACAAATTTCAATAATCAAAAGATAATATGCCGATACACAAACAGATCCACATAAGGCTGACATCAAGTTTTGACAAGTGGCTTCAAATGGCTTCAATTCAAGGAGAACAGCTCTCCTTACAATCAGAGAAGATATATATTTTTAAATTTAGCAATCTGTATCCTTTTTTTTTTTTTTAAATAGTTAGCTTTCATACAAAAAGAAAAAGAAAATCGGTGTAGATTTGAGAGTGGATTGTGTCGCTGGTTTGGGTGCCTGTGTTTCGTTGCATTGTAAGCATATGGTGTTTTTTGGCTGACACATCGCTATCCTGCTGTGCTTTCCTCTGACCTACACGTAACCCCGACCGCTGCTGCTATCAAAGAGACATCACACGCAGAAACAAGGACACTGAACTTCATGTGAAGTGTGTTGCCTATACGTCTGCCATGATGCGTCTCTTCTACTGCTGCAGCATGTTAAGTAACGGGAAGGCCTCGGGAATGCACAACACCTCAGATTGTGAGAGGAATCTTAAAATTCATGGGATAAGGATATTTTTTAATTTAAAAAAAAAAAAAAGAGGCTGTGCTGGGAAGCAGTGATGTAAAAACATTGATGTCGCTGTGTAAAGCTTCACAAATGGCACCAGATAAACCCGCAGCCGAATCCCTCCAAAGCCTTGTTCTTTATGCTAGCATCTGTAGTGATTTAAGACCTTATAGAATTTCTAAAACACTACACACAACAATATTTACAATGATCGTTTTTCTTGATATGCACTTTTTTTTCAATTTAAATATTTTTGCTTATAAAAAAAAACAAAAAAAGTGAAAAAACACTGCAATAAATTAAGAAGCTTTAAGGCTGCCAGTCTTGTCAGATGCCCAAAAAAAGGTCCCTTCATTTAAACTGGTACAGAATGGATGAGAGCAGGTGAGCTTATGGTACGATGAAGCCTCTTTAGTGAGCAGCAGGCTTGGTCTTGGTCTGGATTGAGACCATATACGGTATATATTTATATATAACAGGGACAAAGACTAGCCAGCATGCTCTTATCACAAACTGAAAACAATCCATTTCCTGTTTTAAATAAAAAGCAAGAGAGCGCTGACTGATTTGCCCCCGTTAGTCATGGTGGACAAAGCTGTCTAGTAGTCAGAAAAAAACCATCTTGTTGATTATTGGCTGATGAAGCAGCTCGTTCTTGAGGAATATCGAGCCTAATACTGACTCTAATAACGTCTACGTCACCCAGAGATCCTCTTTTATACTGAGAGGTCGCTCCGGGTCTGATTCTTCACCTGAACGCTCAAACTAAAACCATTTGGCTTTTGCTTTATGTCCATCTAGCTTTTAATTTAAAGCAATGACAAAAAAAATAAAAGATAATATACAGTGTATCATGTAAGTGTCAAGAACTAGAAAAAAAAGAACCTGTGAGTTGTTAACAACCAGGTCGCTATAAATCATTTTCACATCAGTGCTGGAAAAAAAAAATAAACACCTCAAAATCTAGATGGAGGTCAGTTAGACCTCCTGAGAGGTTTAGCCATTTAACTCAAACACACGCGGAAAGGAAAACTTAACACAAATGCTGCTACTGTTCACGACTTCCACTGGGCTCCTCCTGAGTGATTGGCTAGGAGGTAAACATAAGCTTAGCATTAGCTTCACCTGGCTGGCAGGATGAAAAGGCAGCAGGTTTACAAATGTACGGATGTAAAAACACTGGATATCCACGCCACTTATACGCAGGTCGGAGGGATGTTTTGCCTTTAGGATGTTAAGATTGGCTCCAATAAGCAAGTAGAAAGTCCCTCAAAAGGGAGCTCTGGAAGGGTCAGCACCATTGATTATCAATTAATATATATAAAGGAGGTTTCCCAGTGAAAGACGGCGACCACTAGCATTTTTTTCGATTAGGCGTTTTGCTCTTCCTGTGGTTGTCACACAAAATGGCCTTCCTCCAACGTGTCTGTTCAGCAGATTAATACACACCAGGCTACGGGTTCCCGTTCCATTTCATCAAAACCAGTTCATTCATTCAGAGGATAGTCTGCGTCGAAACGAAATGGAACGGCTCCCCCGTTTACACAGACCTGAACCTCACAATCCCACATAAATACACATTACTACGAGTTTCAGTGCATCTAACACGGTCTGTCATATGTCACCTACTACATCATCACGTCAACCGCAAGAAAAAAAACAAAACAATTACAGAAAGTAATTCATAAAAGATCAAATAAATAAAATGAGGTCCAGCCTCTTTACTTCTTATTTCATTGTGGGAACACAACAACCACATTTTCCCCCCCAAAAAGATACATCTTAAGAAATGCATACAAGGCGATTTGTGTGAAATGAAGTAGCTGCATGACTAGAGGACAGACGGTGAGGACAGAGTGTCTGTGTGTTTTTTTTAAAAGGAACTACATTTATAGTATTGGGATATTTTACTCAAAATCAACACTGTCAAAACACACAAATCAGAGAACAAATCAGAGAAGGGACATTTTTAGCAACTGCTGTGTACTGCTAGAGTGCTGTCAATCTGCGTCAAAGCAGTGTCGGGCTGCATGCCGCCCAATCGGAAATTTCTCCTTAGACCAACATCCTGAAGTTTTGATCTACGCAAACAAACTCGCTGGCCAGAAGCTAAGAAAGCTAATCAGTGGTTTATCGCCCCGGCGTCTAAAATAAGCATCTGCTTTTCCCCTTTCCACATCTACATAAAGAAGTGTAAATTAAAAAAATAAAGGCAGCCATAGATAGATTGGTTGTTGAACAGTTCTCACAGCACCCACAGTGGAGGAGAACTGGCTAACAGTATTACAAACACTAGACAATCTGAACAAAATAACAAAGCAAAAGCTTCTGTAAACTCAAGTGACAGTGACAGCAATCAAGTATTCTCTACCTCCGATTCTCTCCCGTAAAAAAAAAAAATAAAAATATGAAGGTGAGAGACATTAAGGATGTGGGATCTAAAAATAAAACGTTTATCTCTCCCTGGCCTGGACTCGCATACCGCACACAAAGTGAGGTCTAAAAGTCAGTCGGTCCACATATTCAGGGGTGAATTCTCCTGGAGGTCACCCTGACGACCTTACACTGACAACAGGATACATACAGGCCATTTGCATAGCTCTCCCTCACTTATATACACACACGCAGACACACACACACACAGGTTCTGAAAAGGGAGGCATGTTTGCTTAGGCAAAGGTGTGTTGAATGTGAAGTTTGCATACGCAGTCGCTCCTTTTTCTGTCGTCCAATAAGGGTATGCTAGCACCCGTGCTATTGCATCTGTATAGTGAGGAAGTCAGGTCTATGTTCTGCTGTCTGATATTACAGCTTATTGCTAACAGGATGAGCATCGCTCTCCGACATACAGCCACTCGCAGGCAGCCAGAACATCCAAATGCAACTATGCAAACACAAACATCACAGTCTTTTTTTTTTTTTTAAATGGTAGGGTTCACAGGACAAAACATAGTTGGTGAGAGATGATTAAGGTTTTAATATTCTCTAAAGTTAGGATAGACTATTTCACATACGGTATACATGACTGAAAACACTCACTCTTTTATAGATCATTTTCTCTTGCTCTCTTCACTTGTAGATTTTGGCAAACCTTCTGCAGAACCAGCTGCAAGAGTCCACTCAGTTAAAAGTCGCTGCGTGTGGTCGTGGTGTGCATGCAAATGTTTTCACATGCTTTTACTGCATTTATGAAAATAAGAAGTGCAAGAGCAAAGTAAAAAAAAAAAAATCAAAGCCTCAGGGACCAGGTCAGCACATGTAAGTCAAACTGTTGCGTGCGTGCACGTGTGTGAACTTGAATGCGTGGCTTATTTTAATAAACAAGCACAATAGTGAGGGCTGAGCTAATTGTTGACTGAGTAAGGAAATGAATGAATGAATGAATGGATGCTGAAGGCCAAAATGGTGCAAAAGGCATGTGGAGACCGAAGACTAGATAAGCCCAGATGAGAGGAGTGATGGACTGTGGCACAAGCAAGTGCAGCATTTATCCTTAATTTCTTTATATGATTTATCCAACGTACTTATTTGAGTCTCCTTTTTTTTTGCATACAAACAAAAAAAAAAAAAAAAAGCAAAGAATCGATCAACTAAAAAGTCCTAAGCAGTGCTGCAACTGGTGAGATATGGCTGATGTCCCAGAGGACTTTGATTCCCAGGTGTTTTTTATGCAGTCCAGCTGTTCCTACGTCAGTAGTCGGCTATGGGTGCAAGCTTTCTGCTCAAGGTGACTGTGATGTTGGTGTAGAGAGGCCTCCTGGACACAAGGGGGGAGTAGTTTAGGTTGTTAAGACCATCCACTCTCTGTCTCTCCTTTGAGTGGCGTAGTAGACTATACCTGCAAGAACAAACAAGCAGTAAATCAATGAGGCGAGGAGAGATAAAAAAAACAGTATGCTCTGCATACTCTGTTTCATCATCCCACGCCATGTTATTAAAGCTGCAGTGCGTAGAAATGAAGCAAATATGATTTAAAAAACATTATTTTTATGAAATGGTCACTATATCCTGACAGTGCTGCATGAGACAGGTAATCTGAAAAAAAATCATGCACTTCTATGTCCTCTGGTGCTCATAAAGACATCTGTAAGCTTTCACAGACCGGAGCAAAACAACCAATCAGAGCTGATCTGGAGCCTTGCCGTCTCTGAGCAGCTGTCAATCACTCGCGAACTCCGATCAAACGGTCAAACTAGGCAGCGCTGATAAAATATGAATCAATATTCTGTTATTGTAATGCCTATTTCTCGCCTCAAATGTTTTCAGAAACACCTTGTAGTGTATTATTTAGCTGTAAAATTAGGAAGTTTGTTACTCAGCAGCCATGTTGAGATCAGTTGAGGAAATACCAAGCACCGCCCACCAGCAGGAGCACAGCCAATAGGAACGCTCTCTCTCTGAAATGACCTGTGAGTGGCCAAAGTCTCCCGTCACGGGCTAGATTTATTAAAGCCTGAAAACAGAGCCACGAGGAGGTGCAGAAGTGTAGTTTTCTCTCAGAACACTTGAACTACAACATGCTGAAAGGTTATTATGGATTTTTTGCCCAGTGATGCAAAAAAAATTCTGCCTACTGAAGCTTTAAATGGTTACATTTCCTGACATTGAGAGCGTCACTGTCTGTGGTTTAGTCAGAAAGTGGCAGTTACATTCCAAGGAAATGATCCATCAGCAGATCACCGCAGTGTTGTTAGCATGAATACACAAGAATAATAAGGACCATTTCATAAAAGATTTACAAAGACATTTATTTTGAAAAGGAGAAATTATTTATAGAGAAAAAGAGACCTTTATTCCTTGGGCTGTCTCAAGTAACTTTGAAAATGCGGAAAGAGGCTGATTGGAATTCGGGCCCGAAGCATACAAGCAAATCACATGCAAAGTCTTTAAAAGAGTTGAAATTCTCTCAAAGTCACTGCTGCTCTGGCTTTTCATGTGACCGGCTTACACCACATGAGCCTGAGCCTCATTCAAATGATCAGCTTCCACTTTTAACCAAAGCGTATGTGTGACTGAGCGGTGCATGTGTAGACACTAACCTTCCTAGGAACTGAACTTCCCCGCGATGGTGATGTGGAATTGACTTGTAGCGTCCCTGCTCTCCGTGTGGTCTGCTTACTGTGTGATTGGCGTACCGCACCCTGCACGAACGGATGTGGTGATCATTAATCCATAATGTACACAGGCAGGCAGAACAAGCATCGCAGTGGTGACTCACATTGTTATATTTTCACATACTATTCCTCTGATAGCCATACTATCATATAAACACCTTGAGTAACGTGATATAGACATATACAAAGAGGTAATGGTTTTACAGTAACGACACACAAAAGGGATCATTGCGTACAGAAGCGATCAGTCAGAATTGGCACTGTATACTGTATGCTGAGAGCGCTGAGTGTGTACAGCTGCCTGTGAACTGTGTAAGTGGGGGGAGGGACAACAACGCTGTGTGGCAAAGGCAAATGGAGGAGGAAAAAAAACACAAAAGCTAATACAAAAGCCTGCTGTGTGCCAACTGACCTAACCCATCTCTAGAGCACACCTAATGTCAACGATACCGAGTGTGCGTTCCCCTCACCTGTTCCAGAGGTCATCGTCCTCGCCTCCCCAGCCCCAGAATGCATTAGGAAATCCATTAATCTTTTGGAACTGCTTCACCGTTAGGCCACTGACCCCGCCGAAGAACTCATTATACGGAAGCCTTGGAGGGACAATTACACACATTAAACTCGTATTAAGCGAGGAATACATTTACTGTATATCCCCACGGAGACAGAATCAGGACTCACATGTAGGAGTACTTGTCGAGTTTGACCGCAAAGTGTCGGGGCATGTCTGTGCAGCCGTAGTAATTTCTGTCGTTCTCCATGAGGTGGTCCACGTCGTGGAAGACCAGGCAGTCCCAGTCCAGGTCCTTCATGGCCTCCTTGTAGCCCACGTTGAACAACATGGCTCGGTTAAATGGCTCCGTGCCCCCCTTTGGGAAAAAAAAGAAGCACTATTTTTGTAGGTTGTTATGCAAAAGCTTGTTATGTTCACCCACTTCCACCCACTGTCTGCTGTAAAACAGACATTATCACCACCTGAGAAGGAGACTCACTTCCTACAATTGTTTGAACTTAGCCCATGTGCCCAAAACGGCGTATGAATGACGATAATGTGCACGGCATTTAGCGTGCAATAACAACGCCTTTCTTGCTTTGGTCGTGTCATTTGTATGCCATGTAATCTGTACCTGTACTGAATGCAATGTAAACGCATCCATGTAAAAATGCTACGCTCAGAGCTATTGTTGATGGGTCCAACAAACACAGGACTTTCAACCAGGAGACCTGTGTTTTGTTTCGTTAGTCACGTTATTGACGTTTGTGATGTGTTTTGTAGTGACGTGTTTTCCGTACTTACGTTTTGTTGTTTTCATACATATTTTACTTAGTTTATATACTTATTTTATTCCCAACCATGATGTTTTTTCTAAACCTAACAAAGTGGTTTTGTTACCTCAACTTAACGGCGGATGTCATCGTAGTTTTGTTACGTGTCCTACAAATGACACGTTAATAGCCTAAAATGTGTCCTTGTGACACGTGGAATGTCCTTGTAATGTCGTGCCATATATACACCTTATCTTGAGATCGGGTTGGCCTATGGCTGTGACTAGGTGTGTGCATACCTGCTCTATGAAATAAAAGGCAAACTGGAGTCTCTGTTTTCTCAGCACTGGCACCAGGTGTCTCAGGAGAATGGGCAAGTGTTCATGTCGGTTCCTGAACGGGACTAGGATTGCCACCTAGGGACACACACAAAATGGATTAGAGTACATTAGATATGACATGGCATGCATGTACAAACACACATAGATGCATAGAAATGTATGGGGAGGCACAGAGCAGCCTGATCTGCGCGACAGTAAAACATGCTATTTGCACAAAGTGTTTCTGAGAGCTGTGATCTCTCAGCAGTAGGTAAATGGGAAAGTGTGGGTGAAGACGTCACCAAAAACAACCACCAATTACCATGACGACTCATGACAAAACAGTGGCAGGTTCTTGATATCTCATTTCCAAAATAAGATCTGGCATGCATCAATCACAGCAGCACTGAGGTGCTAAATGTCTATGAAAGGTGTTTATTTCCCCACATAGAGTGGTAGCTATGACAGACAGGCCCGTTTTTAAGTTTCTTTTGAAGCTCAATAAAAAGCAAACTGTCACAGGAAGCCACAAAAAGCAATGGAAATGGAAAACAACGAGTGGCTAAGAGAGAAACTATAAAGGTAGATGAGAGAAAGATTGCTGGCTAATGAGAGAGAAAGAGAGAGAGAGAGAGAGAGAGAGAGAGAGAGAGAGGCAGAGATTTTGTTGTCAGAACATTCACAGTCCCTCAGGGCGAATGAATGTGAGACAGACACACAGATGGCAGGCAAGATTGCTCTGTTGGACAAAAAAAAGAGTGATTAAAAAAAAAGAGAGCACATAGTAGAGGAGGCTAGTTCAAGAATGAAACCCTACTGCTTCTTGTACTTTGAACTTACACTGTAGTGACGTGAGGTGTACATTGTTTACATTTGAACGTACATACTGGTGTGTCAGACATGCCAGATACTGTGCACTGTATGACTGGATTGTGAATGCTTCAAACGTCTTCTATTTGGGGTTTCGATGAGATCATGTCTAACACACTGCTCAAAAATCTCCCGTAGATGTTCAGTCAACCCCTTCTCACTCCCAACTCAACAAATACCGCAGATTGGGCATTGCCCCTCGGCATCGGATACTGACGCACGGAGGCACCTGTCTGTATGCGACGCATCGGATTTTTAACAAACTCTAATGTAAACTCACCCGCGGCGTTATCAGACGGTCAGAGCAACTGATGTAATATCAAAGAGAGTGATAGTCCTCTTAGGGCGGGTGGGAGGGATGGTGTATGGGTCAAGCAAACATGGGACGTTGAACCAGGAGACCGCAGTTTGACGCTCAAGCCATGTGAAGCTAAAAGTAAACATTTACTTACTTTGTTACGTTAGTCGTTAGTCACGTGACTCGCTAGTATTGTTAGTCCCACGAGTCACATTAGGCACTCGGTCAAGTTAAAATCAACCACGACCTCGTTTCCTAACCCAGTGGTTCCCAAACCTTTTCACATCAAGGCCCCCAAAACTGACACAAATTAGACACAAAACTCGATAAGATTTTGATTTTTGATTTGCTTTTAGATGTTTTATTACAGAAAGTATGAAATCCAATACCAAAATAGTCATACATTCTGTCATTGTGTTAGTTATGGATGGAATTACAGTGAAAATAAATGATTCCCCATTTTTGCTGGGGACCCCCTGGGACCCCCTCAAGGACCCCTGAGGGTCTCCAGACGGACCCCACTTTGGAAACCACTAACAAAGTAGTTGTGTTGCCGAAACCTAACTTCCTGTGAAAACGGAAGGTTATTCCGTATTGGATGTTTTCACGTCGAAAACTCTATCTAGAGCGTCACAGTTCAAAGCTTAGAGCCACTGACCAAACTTTGGTATTTGACCAGTTGGGAGTGAGAATGTGTTTGTTCAGCTGGGTTGAGATCTAAATCATTTTCCTACTAAAACCATTCACCCATCGTGCCTTCAATGGGAGCATCTGTATTGTGTTTCTCCGGTCAGCCGTGTGTGTATTCGATGGTGCTTTTCAGTGAACAGCCCTTTTGATTTGTTACATCCACACTTACCTTCCAGCGAGGTAAACAGTCTTTGGGCTTCCAGTAGCCTCCTGGGGCCATGTTAGGCTCTCCCTCCAGCAAGGATCTCTCCACTTCCTCCAAAGACACTTCGCTCATATTCACCTCCAGCTTACCCTCTGTGGAGGGGGAGGAGAGGGGGGGGGGGGGGGCAGAAAGAAGAGGAAGAGTCAGATTGTACAAATCAGAAAAAAGCAATGAGAGTGAGGAATAAATAGAGAGAAAGCCATGATGTGCATGTGAATAGGATGAAATAGTAAAGTAAGGAATGAGGGACAGGAAGGGATTAAGATGAGGAAAACATTAATGACAATGTAAAATGGTATGGAGAAGGAGGGAGGAGGGGAAAAAAGAACAACAAAGCCTTTAACAGTTGAGCAATCTGGGGGCATAAATCTATGGGTTAAGCTATTCTGTGCCAGTAGAACATATTTGCATGGATCGTCAATCAAAGCTGAAATAAAACGCAAGCTCTCAACCATTTCACTACTCATTATTAGAACAAATATGTACAGAAGTGCAATGAAAGATCACTTAAGGGAACATTAAACAAGGCCAGGGAAACCTGAAGAGCAGCTGTTTCACGTAAAGGTCGACTAAAGGGACTGGGAGACATTTTTTCTCATTTGGCTGCCTTACATTATATTACAGAATAAGCAGCCAGGACCGAATCAAAGCATTAAATCCAAACTTTAACACAGTACTTACTCATGGAGAGCAGCCTCTCCGGGCAAACCTGAGTGGGGAGGTAGGTGAAGCCGTCTGGGAGGTATGTGGTGGGAGGAGCATCACTCGCGCTCACGTTGTAGTCATAGGCATAATCTGGAGTAACAACATCAATCAGAAACATCTCAATCCAGTCTTTATCTGGCTGTGTGGTCTGTTGTTTTGTATCAATGCTTTTTATCTTTTTACTTCTTTCACTGCCGTCTAAGCTAAGTGCTCTATACTAGGCCTGTCACAATAATTACATTAACGTCTTATCGTATCATTTTTGTTGACCTTTGATATTGCCCGTTGTGTTTACATAAGAATGTCAACATTTTAGCCGACATGATGCCAAAATAAACAGCAGGGTTTACCCTACCATTATAACACTAAAGTCTGAATATCTTTAAGAACTAAGTTTAAAAGGGTTTACTTGCATTATTATGCTATTATATTAACATTATAGATTGCTGCAGGATTGAGTCCTAAATCCCGGTAATGAGTTAGCATTTTAGCACTTTCGATTCCCTCGTCTGGAAGTCAATGTTTTTTTTTAATGGGTTTTTAGTTGGATGCCTGAAATAATATATATAATAATAATATGCCTGAATTGTTGTTAACACAAGCTGAAGAGATTTTAAAATTTTGTTCTACAACATTAAATACATCAGTAAAAATACCACATATGAATTTTGAAGCTTTTAAGTGTCTTATAAAAGACGATTGTTAACAAGTGACTAAATGAGACTACTAAACGTTATCACGCCGAACACTAGTCCGCTTATGGGTTACGCCGGGGCCACACAGCGCGCATCATGCTCGCGTGACGGCCGCGTCACGTCGTGGCCGCGTCATGCCCACCTAGGGTGTTCACACTAGACGCGAGTTACCCACGTCTCGGGAGCGTCCCGGAGCTACCTGTCAGCTGTGTTTTTGCTGTTGCTGACAGCCCTTTCTTTCTACATAGAGTTTGCCTTTTAATGGCCATTTAACTTCATAATAAATGTGATTTATATTTATTTAAGACAAAAAAGGGTAAGAACTGTGTGGTAATTTGTAAATATTATTAAAAACAAGCAAATAAATTCATACATAAATATTAATATATAGCCCATATAAATCCCTCTTTTCTGTCAGTGAAGAGGGATTTATATATATATATAAATCCCTCTTCACTGACAATGAGGAGGGATTTCTATGGGCTATATATATATATATATATATATATATATATATATATATATAAATCCCTCTTCATTGACAGTGAAGAGGGATTTCTGTGGGCTATATATTAATACAAAAAAATAAATAAATACATTAGTAGTAAGAGAGAGCCTACAGCAATCCCTCTTCACTTTGACTGGCACAGTTTTAAACAACATTTCCAGGGGGTTTCGGGTTCCTGTTCTACAGCATTCCAGGTTGCGGCTTTTATCGAAAACGACTTAATTTACATCTGGGGCGGGACAGCAATTTACATTATAAATGCTGATGTTCCGACATCTCAGGCAACTTGGAGCTTTTCACCACCTTGTTGCTGAACTGCGCCTTGATGGAGAAAAACACCTGAAGTATTTCAGAATGATAAATATAAGTAAAGTGTTTTTTTTTTTATTATTATAAAACAAAGCAAAATAAACAGTTTCGTTATTTGTTAACCTTTAGAAAACGAAAATTATTATTAAATATCTTTAAAAAAATTAAATAACACCTCTAAAAGAAAGAACAATAAAGTTACGTGGTGTTTGTTGAGAGAGAGAGAGAGAGAGAGAGAGAGCGAGAGAGAGAGAGAGAGAGAGAGAGAGAGAGAGAGAGCGAGAGAGAGAGCGCATCGGAAAAATACTGCCAACTATCACCTGATGTTCTTATAACCTATTAACCCAGTCTATTATATGTATAGCATATGTAGGGTTTCTGCTATGACTACTACAGTGTTTACATAATTAAAAGCCTGTACTATTTTAACTTGATGGAAACCTGCAAGTAGACAACTGCTTTATTTAGAGTATTTCAGAATAAAAGCATTGTGTTAATGAATGAATGATTCTGTGCACTAAAAACGCTAGAGGACTTTTATTTTGAAATCTAGATAGGAAGTGTAAAATATTGATGGTCAGTGACATATTCTACAGATGTCTAGACATGGAAACTGTAGTAATCTTGCTCATATACTGTCAATAGATCACCTTCACTGTCTGTTGCTGCTGGGAGACGCAACCGAGAGGTAAGCGGCAAGCGTGAAAAATAGGCGAGCCTTCTATTCTATAAAATAGACGCACGTCTGACGTGCGTCTGACGCGCGTCTGACGTGCGTCTCATGCGGGCAGTGTGTCCACTCTAACCTGTTAACATGGACGCCGAAATAAAAAACAACACGCGACGTTGCCGTCACGCGAGCATGATGCGCGCTGTGTGGCCCGGGCTTTAGTGGTGGTGACGTGAAGTCATGTGACCGTGGTGTAGTTTGTTTATAGCCTAACGTTAGCTTTTTACTTCTGCCGATTGCATTCACGCTTCAAAAATCATAAAAGTGGTGTTCATTTGTGAAGATTATCTTGCTGAACAAAACGTGTTAAGTATCATAAACGTGTGTTTACGTGAGCTTATTTTCTGCAATAATCCAAAATCCAATGAAAAAATCCCATTGGTTTATTGTCGAGGGAACCAGGGCGATGCTAACTTCCTCATTGGCTTACAAAAATACATCCTCACTGCACCACTCTACACTCGGCCTGTCACAATAGTTACTACAGTATATCGACTTATCGTATAATATAATGGCCGTGACCGCAATCAATTTTGCTGACCTCGATATTGCCCGTTGTGTTTACATGTGTGTTTGATTTTATAAGAATCTCACCAACTATTTAGCCAACGTGATGCCAGTATAAACAGCAAGGTTTACCCTACCATAATAAGACTTCAGCATTGTGCAGACGTTGCAATGTTTTTGTTAACAGAGACCAATAGTCCATTTTATTTGTTTTTGTTGTGTGGTTTAATTTGTTTAGGATATTTTAATATTTTTTTCACATTCCAATTCCAATGTCTGAATATATTTAAAGGAACAGTGTGTAACATTTCGGGAGATCTATTTGCAGAAATGAGTAGCTCAGAATGAGTCCTTCATATCTACATAGGGAGTGGGTCCTCTTCACGGAGTCCGCCATGTTGCTCCGCCACGTTTCTACAGTAGCCCAGAACGGACAAACCAAACACTGTTTCTAACGAGAGCCTTTCACATTTTTAAATTTCCTGAAGGCCACCGTAGTTCTCCAACACGCTTGTGAAATTGCAGTAACGTGAGCCGCAGAATGCAAAACCGTGGTACCGTCAGCTGTCTGACTTCCGTTACTCCTAAAGTAGTGTTATTATCGTAAGGATGGCCACTGAGTGAGGCGAATGGCGTTACCACGGTTTTACACTCAGAGGTTCACGTTACCGCAGTCTTGGAAAGGGAGGAGTGAGCGGAGGGGTACTCAGTTGGTTGCAATTTACAACCACACCACTAGATGCTGCCAAATCCTACACACTGTACCTTTAAGAATTAAGTTCATTGCTCTTTTACTTGTACTTGCATTATTATGCAATTATATCATCATTATATCAGTGGCATAAAATGGTCTTAAACTGACAATAATATTGTTTATCGCAATTATTTCTGGGACAACATTTCGTCCAACAAAATGAGTTATCGTGACAGGCCTACTCTTTACACATGTGTGCACTTACAGTAACACTACGCCTGCTCCTTTTCTTTACTTTCTGTATTTAACCAGGGTGGAGGCTGTATTCACGTTCACATAACTGCATAAAAATACAGCTAAGCATTTCAAATATACCTCGGTGCATCAATGTGTATGTTCTTACCTGTGCCATTGTTGCTGTAAGCTCCTCTCACCACCTGCTCAAGAACCTGAGCCCCAATGTTCTTCACGTTCTCTCTGATTTGAATCCCTCTGGCTTGGACCATGAACACATACTCATTCACTGCGGACAGATGGGAAAAAGACAAGAGAGTTAAACCATTTTTCATTCATGAAAGACCTAGAAGCAGAGTAAATCAGGAGCTGTCTGTGTTTATGAATATTTTCACTTTAACGTTTGCTTCAAACACTTGATTTTAATGTGTTTTGTATGATATTATGCTATGTATTTATTTTGTAATTGTTTTATGTTGTGGCGTCTGAAACTTTAATGTATGTTTAAATGCTGCTGTCTTGGCCAGGTCTCTCTTGCAAAAGAGATTCATAATCTCAATGAGTACTACCTGGTTAAATAAAGGTTAAATAAAAAAAAAAATATATGTTTTTATTCTTGAACACAATTATGTGTAATAGTGGTAAGAGCCACAATATTGTTTCTACCCAGCAGATTGGAGGAGACGCTAGTAAAAATGAACTACAGCAGGGAGGGTCAACCGTTTAAAGCAGCATCTCCTCAGGCAGAGTAACCCAAGATAGGGCAGAAATAAAAACAACTATTTAAAAGAGATCCTCATCTTCACAAGATGTTCAACTCATGACCAACATCTTCCCCCTTTTATTCCTCCTCCTTCTTGAGAAACAATACCCATGTACTGAACGCAAGAAGGTTAATGCCTGCTCTAGTGTAAGCACACTTTTCCACCTGATCTGACCCAAACTGATTATCTGCCATGGTGACTTAATGAGGGTGATTTTCCTACCACACATCAAGGGGCTTTCATTCCAACGAAGCCAACTATTAGAATGTTAATCTACGACGACGTGGGAGGGGGACTGAGAAAGATACAACTTATTTAAGAAATATTATAAGAAATAATTGGTTGCTTCCTGCCTTCTGTGCGTAATAATTGCAATGTTATTATTATGCCTTATCATGCCGTCCCATTTTCAGTCATTATCTACAGCGTTGTTAGTCATGGGTTGTAATTTTTTGATGCATTTGTTTGCCAAACAAGAGGGCACAAACGGGCTGGGAGTTCAACAAACAGCACAGACTTCATGTAAAGAGGAAGCCACGAGTTTCTGCATGCATTTCCGTCTGTCTGCAAGAAACATCACAATGACCACAATACCCATCATTGATGTTGCCATCTTGTACATCTCAAGCAATGACCAGCAACATCAGCCTTCCTTCAATCAACCCCGCAACATCCTTATAGCATGTTGGACATCTCTTATTAAAACTGTTGAGTGGATTTGCATGATAGTTGCTGTTGGGAACTTCACCAGAGAAGCTTAGTGCCAGTTCCGCTCAGTGTGGGTTGACCTAAATAACACCAAGCAGAAGATATAGAGTGGAACAAAAAGAGGGGATGTGGTCTAACTGTTACCTGAACCCATTAGCTCACTTCATACTTCTACATTCAAACCACGCATGTGCGCTTCATGAAGATATGTAGTAAATGGCTGTGTCTTGTATGAGTCAGTGACTACGTTTACAAAAATTCCGTAATAACCTTTCAGCATATTGTAATTCAAGTGTTCTGAGAGATAAGTAGACTTCTGCTCCTCCTCATGGCTCTGTTTTCAGTGACGGGAGACTTTGACCAATCCCAGGTGATTTCAGAAAGAGAGCGTTCCTATTGGCTGTGCTCCGGTGATGTGACCGGAACTTGGCGTTCCTTCAAGCCATCTCAACCTGATCTCAACATGGCTGCCGGGTCACAAACTTTCTCATGATGATTCAGAAAACATTTGAGGGGAGAAATAGGCATTAACGTAACCTAATATTGATACATATTTGATCAGCGCTGCCTAGTTTGACCGTTTGGTCGGAGTTCGCGAATGATTAATAGCCGGCTCTCATACACAGCAGATCCCAGATCAGCTCTGACTGCTTGTTTTCTTCCGGTCTGTAAAGTGCTTTGTGCTGGGAGATGAACTGAATGTTTATCATGCCGTTTTGGATGATGACGTTTGCACGGACGGACTCCGAGTGGGTCTTGGCTTTTGACGGATGCGAAAAACACAGAAAATCGAACCTGTTCCGAACACTTTAATGACAGACCAAAGTTTTGGAGTCAGTATGTAAACATGATCGACACAACATGAGGTTGTATTTATTTTTTAAACGTGCGCCAATTTTGGATAAAATATACAGACTTGGTGTGCAAAGGCCTTTATTCCGAAAAAGTGGCTATTGACAATGAATAATCCACTACTATTCCCGTTTACATGTAGCTGTGCATACTCCGATTAATGTAACCGGTGGCGGTCTTGTTCGACCGTGCGGACACAGCCTCCCTTTTTCATTCCTTCAACCACCTTCTTAAATAGTCTGAGTTGCAATATTTGTGCATATCCAAAAAACTGTTGATATCCAAGTCTTTCATAATGTTTAAAACTAGGTGTGTTTCTCCTTCCGACCAGAAATGTGTGCTTTTTTTGGGGCGTGCATCTCTGTAAACTGTCGGCTAGTTGGTTTGTGTACAAACGCACAGAGCTGGTCATCAACCTAAATAATATCGGCATATCCCACATGTCTTAATTGGAAAATGCTCCATTCAGAATAAAGCCTAAATCCAAATAGAACAACAGAATATGGGGACTTGGCTTGGGAACTGGAGGGTCGCCGGTTCAAGCCCCAACATGGACCAAGTACTGAGTGTAAACTGGTAGCTGGAGAGATGCCAGTTTGCCTCTTGGGCACTGCCAAGGTGCCCTTGAGCAAGGCACCAAACCCCCAACTGCTCGGGGCGCCTGTCAGGGGCAGCCCTCTCGCTCTGACATCTCTCCGTTAATGCATGTATATAGGTCCTGTTTGTGCATGTGTGTATTTCGGGCCTGTGTGTAAAAAAAAATAACAGAGTGAAAAAATATTGAATTTCCCCTCAGGGGATCAATAAAGTGCCTTCTTCTTCTTTTTCTTCTTCTTCTTCTTCTTCTTCTTCTTCTTCTTCTTATTCTTGTTCTTATTCTTCTTCTGGTGAAATGGTGTAATGGTTTCACTGTAAACTTAGTCACTGTTCTAGTTTATCAGGCCACTTTTACTAGAACAGTGACTCACAAGTTTGTGATGTCAACAGAGGGAAAGAGCATGAACTCTTGGAGTAACTTCCCAGATAATTGACTTTATTTGGAGCAGCATGCCAGCACAATGCAGCCAAATTGACGGATCTCTGCCTCAGTGAATCTGTATCCAACCGCACAATCTCTCACCATTAATCCAATCAGCGTTTATCTTAAAGCAGTCCCAGTATGATCCACTTCCTTCCGTGAATGCACAAAGTGTCTGTCTATGTGCGTAATACTGCTGAGCTAGAAATCCAGGGAATGTGATTTGTCATTAGTAATTGTATTACAGTTTCCCATCACATTCATCTTGTTTTATACAAACTGCCGGGGTTGCAGGACTAGAGACTAGTGGCTAAGCGCTAACTGAAATCAATGTTCTCGTTTTACCTCTGCAACACACAAATATTACAGTGCGGCTGAAGCAAATCTGCAAAGGATGATCATAATAATAAAAAGGGAAAATAAGAACACAGACTAGATCCTGTTCACTCTCACTGTAACAAATGCAGAAGTGGATCAACAGACGACACGTACACACACTCGCACACACACACACACACTCACTGATGCCCCTCTGAGGCACCATATGATGGAAAAAAGCTAAGAGGCTTCTGGAGTTTGATCAAGCCCTGCAGGCACCAACATATTTTGACATGTTAGCTCCTCCTCATGCCTGCCAAACATACGGAGATATATTATCTATGCATATTTTTAAACAGGACAAATCAGGACATACAGTATGCACTGTACATGAGCGTATACACTCTGAACCGCTTCGGCCTGCAGAGGAAAGCAAACCAGAACCTCAGTCTCATCTTTGGTGTAAAATATCGTCCTTGAAACATTTTTGGTTCTCTTTTCAAAAACATCCGTTGTTGGGTTCTTTCATGGGTCAGAATGTGAACACTTGATCTACTGTACACAAAGCAGTGGGCATACAATTCCTCTCTCATCAAACGTGTAGGCTAGAGACTGGAGTAATGGTTAGTGCCAGGCAGAGCCAGATCTATGCACATGCCTATGGTCTCCTTGTCACTAGGAGGCCCAGACAGAAGGCGTCAACTGCCTATATAATGCAAATATATGTTATACATTATTTAATGTAGGCTGCATTCACATATACATATAAAGGCTATATGAAGACATTGGACTGACTTATATGTAGACTAATCGGTAGACGCCACAATTTACCGGTGTTCCCTAAAGGTCTCATTATGCGAGCTACTGCTACTGTCCAGCGACTCCACATTGCAGCCTGTAACAACAAAAGGCTACCGTTTCAAAATCAAAGAATACATTCAGCCTATTAATGAGAGCACTCACATAATTTATGAACGATTATCTGTCAAAATGAGCAGGCGGAGGCGCGTAGAAACAGCTGTATGCGGCATGTCGTGAGCTACAGCTGGCAGGCAGTTGAAAGCGGGAGTTCTGTATTCCTGTTTCCACAGTAACGTAAGACGGCTCTGCGTTAACATATTCAACTGTAGCCGGTGTTACAGCAATTTTTGCTCACAGCTACAGTGTTTTGTAAATCCACAGATGCTTTCTGTGGTGATTTGATTTGTCATTGTTTGTGCTTGTTGTCATAAACTTTTCGTAAGCATTTAGTTTTTCTCATTCTGAAATTCACAGAAATAATTTTTGCATGCGATGTTATATAACGCCAGACATTTAGTAACATGCATTTCATTTATGTAGCATATTAGCCATTCAATCTCAATTTCAATAGTAGTATTATTTGTTGTTGTTGTTGTGTCAAAATTCATCAGCACCTGCTATAAACAATCCAGCCCCTCCGACACCGCCGCTGATAATGTGGCAGTTTAAAAGTCATTTTGTTTGTTTGCCAAATATCAAAATGTGCATGTAAGGGAGTCCGAAAAATACAGTCTGCCTAGTGTAATCTATCTATTTAATCCCGCTCTGGTGCCCGGGTGTTCGAGGCTACAAACTGTGACAAATGCAATTAGACATGAGAGACCTGGAGTTTAGAGGAAGCTAACGTGGTGGTAGGCTGCAACACAAGGCCATTAGCGCTGGGCGTGTAAGTAAGGGGGTGCACATACACACACACACACACACACACACACACACACACACACACAGCATTCTGATGTGTCACTGGCAAAGGGATATCACATGCATGCATGCATACACAACTACATGATACGCATGCAGACCAGAAGGATCCCCACAAACCCACCCCTAATGCTCCTCATCCAATCAGAAACCCACACTGTAACCCATCAAGCATGACAGGAGACCTTGAACGACCTTGTCCTCTATAGCTCTCACAGAACACGCTGTCCGCATGCCAAGCCCGGCCCACCTCTCTTCTCTCTCTCCCTCTCTCTCTCTACTTCCGTCCCTCTTTCCACTTATCTGTCCTTCCCTCTATCTTCCCTCTTCATCTCTCTGTGCCGCTGTCTCTGTGTAATGTGGTTTGTATCAGTTTCTGTCAAGTCCGTTTGTTCCTAACGTTTAAGTAAATAAATCTGAATGATGGATTGCAGGCTGACGGGGGACTATTCCAGTCACAGACCCTGTACTGTATTGTACTGTAACTTTAAGGTTAATCGAGAAAGCCACCAAACAAGCAGAAGAGAAAACGCACACTCCCCACAACCCACCCTGCTTTGCCTCTGAAAGGCAATTAACTCCACATTGATAGCTCAGCAGTGGGAGGTGATCAGTCCCATTCTGGTAGCTCCCTGATAACAGCTGAAAGGCCGTTTGTTTTTCTGCTCCTCCCAGCAGAAACGGTTTCTGCATGCTCTCACACACAGTGACACACCATACACTCATAGCTTTCAGGGTTTAAAACTGTCACTCTCAGAAAGGGTCATTTTTTTTGCTGCCACTGCGCATCAGTGACACCCACGGACCCGCACATGCATAACGACACCCAGGAAGTAGGGCACTACGGGCGCAAATGCATCATTCCTCAGTGAATGTGTGTGTTATGTCAGTGTAAAAGCTGAATTAATGACACTATCAGTAATGTAACACTCTAAATTGGACATACGTGATTTAACAGCCCATTTCAATGCCGTATTGGAGAGCAAACGGCCGATTACTCAAAGCATTAGCACTAAATCCCTCACAATTAACGGGAACAAGCGCTGTAATTTGAGTGCATTGATCTATTGAGGATCTTTAGGACTGGCATGACGCTGATAAAGATATATTTCTGATTGGATGTAGGTGGATGTTTTTAAACACATAACACACGTGTGTTCTTTTCAAACCGTTATTGGATTTCATCTGAATGGACAAACATGTTATTAGCTCCTTTGAGCCTCAGTAAGTGATGCAGAGAAAAACCCTGAGGCTGTGGTAGATCAATACAAACACAGCAGCCTCTCCGTCAATACACAAACACACACACACACACACACACACACACACACACACACACACACACACACACACAGTGGGCAAAGCTATGTGTTGCCATATAGGGAAAATATATGTTTTTTTCTCTGGTTTATAACTTTGAGAATTAAAAAAAAACTATTGTCAGAAATATTAGTCTCATCTGTGCAAACTAACACCGTGTCAATCTGGACTGTTTTCACTCTGCCTTTGATTTAAAATATAAATAAACCACTGTAAAAGTGATTGTAGGCACAAACATGAAGACAACTGTGCTTTTAAAATGCACCAGAAGGGCTATATCAGGTCACACATAACTAAACTCACATCCTGTTTGTTCGCGCTCACGCCCATGTGCGCTCAAACACAAACACACTCACACTCACACACACCTTTAAAAACCACTTACGCTTCCTCTTAACTATATGGTTTGTGTGACTCACTTTATGGAAATACAAGACCCCGTACATTGTGGGTTAGTATAGAGCATTTTCAGTATGACAATAATCCTCAAGAGTTCATTTGAATATTTTAGAGAGAGTCTTACTTCATGAGTATTTTGACAAAAAGTACAGCGGATGTTCTGCATGAATCCACACTATTTTAAGTAGATACGTCTGATGTTGCGCCACCATGGCAAACGCAGTAAGGCTGTGCCACACCAGGAAACCTGCACGGCTCTGGTATTCATAAATATTTGAGTTTCTGATTAGATGCCGCTGTGATGACGTGTGATGCCACTATTGTTTTGGTAACATTGGCAAATACATCCTCCTTACATACTGTAGCCTACTTCAGGTTTACAAGGGAAGGAACTACAATTAAACAAATTACTTAATCTCATCTTGCACATCTCAGGAGAAAACTGCTCTCTAAAGTGGAATCTTTCACTTCCTTTTTGGCAGGACCGCAGCGAATGAGTAAAGTTACACCACTGTCTGTTACTCTTTCAAAATTAACAGTCTCGACACTGTTTAAGGCGTGATCAATCAGCTGATCCACTTCCTCAATACATAGGCGGGTGTTTTTTGGTGCAATTGCTTTTTTTTCTGTAGTAAATGTATAGATTCCAGTATATGTGTTTCGAACTTGGTCAAATCTTGTAATAGTAGGGTGTTGACACAGTTTGATGTGCTCAGAGCAGACAGGCGTTGGCTGATGGGAGCAGAGGAGATATTAGCAGTAAAGTTGTCAAGTGGTAGTAAATGTACAGTGTAGGTTTAATTTTGTATATGAATAAATGCTGAAGCTCCGCAGGACCAACATTTGAGGCTGTGGAAATGTTCATAATTGTCATGGGATGCAACGTAGGTCCGGTCTGTTTAACAAAGTGACATTAATGAGACAATAACACTTAAGATGAGTAATCCAGAACAATAAATTGTTGAAAAAATAGCATGATTATGTTGTTGTTTATTGAATTAACGCTCAATTATTTGACTCAAATATTGCTTAACCCATGTCATATAGTATACTACTAGTCTTGTTAGGTGTTCCCCCCATCCATTTCCTGTTGTCATGGGTAACTTAAGGTTATGTAAGCAGCATGTGTAATGCTTTTCCAAGAGGCCACTCTGTGCACACCTCGAGAGACACCTATATGCAAGGGCATAAAGCTCATATGCTGTCACACAGGGCTCACTTTTGCTCAGTAACAATTATTTAAATGTTAATAATCTTACTTCAGGCCCACAGTCCTTAGAAGAAAAGGATAAAAGAAGGAAAAAAAGATGGCTTATCCATTCCCAAAGTGGACACAGTTGCCACAACTCTATTACCTGGTACAATTTTCATTTAGTATTTGACATGAATGTAGAATTAGTCAATATTCATGACCCCTGCCTCCTCTATATATCTAAATAGGATGACTACTAGGGGTGGGAATCACCAGAGGCCCCACGATACGATATTATCACGATACTTAAGTCACGATACAACCTTATTGCGATTTTATACATCTTGCGTTATGTTGAGTATTGCGATAAGACATATTGCAATTTATTACCTTTTTTTCAACTGCAAATTATGTCAACATCTGTTTTATTTAATAAGATAATATAGAAAAAAATGGTATTAAATTTATAAATTCTTTTGACAAATTTTCACTTTTCTTACAGCTCCTCAATCATTAAAATTGCTATTAATTATTTGTCTGTTCCTCCGTTATCATTTCAGCACTAATTATAATGTAAGCTACAACAAAATGCAATTAAAGATTTAGATATTTAAAAAAAAAAAAGGAGTGGTTTCTTACTGTAACACAATCACTAAACATTACCAGTGTTTGTGTTTGCCCTACTCTTAAGGAGAATGCTTAATACACACGACCCTACCACCCACCTGCCAGTTACTCATTGTACATATTTACATGCATTTGTTAGTTCACCCATTCTTCACTTAATTTGGTGCATCTGCAGTATAGTCTGCAGTTTTAACACTATATGGAAAGTCTTTCTTCTTCGTTCTGAGCTCAGCTATAGAGACCTGGACTTGGTCCTCAGCTCACCTCAAGAAGGAAGGAGAGGTTAGAGGCAGAGGATGGATTTATTACTGGTGACCTACTAACTACACTGGCAGAGGGGAGCTTGGGACACAATGACCGTGAACAATCTGAGCAAATAAAAATGTTGTTTTGCTCTGTAAATTGCTATAATAATTTACAAAAGCATACTCACATGAGCACATGCAGTTGCAGCTGATAATAAGGACAATATTAGTTCAGTGCTAGTTATGGTCACATGGCACTCATAAGTCATAAGTGGATCATGATGCTTCCTCTAAACCCACAGCTGCACTGCACACACACAGGCACACACACACACAGCCCCTTTCACACCACTACACCCAGAGTTCCTGGGGAAAAAAACTGTGTAGAGTTACTACTGTGTAGAGTTACAATGACAGGAAACCATCATGACTGCATTGACCAGAACCCTCGTCACGAGCTCGGGAATTCAAACTCGTTCCCAAGAGCTCCATTTCTCCGTCGGACATGTACAGATTGGCTGACAGACATGGAGATAGAGGAACCCAGAGTCCATGACTGCAAAGAAAAAGCACGAAAGACAAGATTCTCAAAGCAGATGTCTCTTTGACGGGATGAGTGCTCTTCATTTACTGCAACAGGAATGACGTCAGCACTTATCACAGTCTCTGGCATCCTGCCCACGTCCTGAGAGCATGCTCCCACTCCCCTCTTCTTCGCTTCCCACTTCCTCTTGGCCGGTCAATTCAATTCAATTCATTCATTCATTCATTCATTTGTCATCCATCTCCTAAATCTTGCTCTAATTTTGCCCTCTCCCCTCCTTGTACGGGGTTAAACGCCTGCCTGTGACAGATAACTGAGCAAAAGATTAATCTTTTTTTTTAAATCAATCTCAAGGAAACCATCAGGTTTTTGCAGTGCTCCTGACCCATACTTCTACTTTTCTTGGATTTTATGTATATTTTTGTAACGCAAGACAGGAAAATCCTCCATGTGTCATCAGCAAAACTTTCTGAAAGCGTTTTCTATTCATTTCCTGTGAGTGACTAAAAGTAAGAGTATCTTCTCTATAATTCACCCATGTGTCAACAGAGAAAAAGACTGAACAAATCATCCGGTAAACCTGCGTTGAGAAATTTAGGTACTTCCCTGACAATGTTGTAAGTTCCATGTGAAAAGAGCATGTGAGAATATTGACCTACGTTAGATTTAACCCCATGTACATTCATAGTGATTCATACCGTCATTTGTGAGCACAGGAAGGGGTGTGAACATGGGGGAATATCTAGTTTTAAAAATGAACTACTTTAACTATGTATTCTTAGCTATGGGTACAGCAGCTTCCGTTTCAAAAGAGGAAGAGGGCCTGAATACACTGTACTAGTGATATCATAATACCATCAATGTAGTAGTTGATACAGATACCAGTGAAAATCCATGATTCTTAATACCAATTTCGATATCATGGTATAAAACAAAAGTAAAACAATAAATCAACCGACACTCCTTTATTACCGTTTGCATCCTGTTTTTTGTTAGGAAGTTAAACAGGTCATAATTCCCTCTCTAATATCTATTTTATATCGCTGTGAAAACATCTCCTTCAAAACAAACTATATTTATTCAAGTTTCTCACCAGAAACTACATTTTACAATATCACATCTGAACACATCATGATAATGATATAATTTACCTTTGCCCAATACTCATTTTGACTGAAAAGAGCCTGAACGCATCGTAATGTAAATCAATGGCACCTCCCGAGTTGAAATCTGCAGGACGACAACTAGCTAAAGTTAACTAACGCTAACTAGCTCTCGTCCTGCTGGTTTAAACACAGATTTCTTGTTCGTACTGTGGCATTACCAGGGAAAAAAATAGGGTAATGTGTCAATAGTGAGTGAACTGCGTACCAAATACATTTTCTATCGTCCATGAGACGATGGGACGCCTCGAGTACCATCACGTTTTCAGAGTTTTGGCATCGACTTGGTACCAAAGTACCGGCTCTCGTGACATCCCTACACTGTACAGTATATTCTTAGTGTCACACTCCTTACAGAGATTTCCTTCTTCTTCTGAACTGCCCTGGTCAATCAATGACACTAATCGATTGATTAACCTCCAGACAGAGAGAAAACAGCGCTGCTGTCTCAGCTGATACAACAGTGCACTCGTCACTGTAAGGAGTGGTGAACTTCTCCCACTGATACAACTAAATACCAAAGATAAAAGAAAAGGAGTGGAGCTGATAACATACTGTACATTTAGAAGGTAAGTTTATATATTGTTGATGTAATGGGAAACTGCGTGTAATGGAAAATGCATTGCAGGAGATAACCTCTCCATAATAACACGTCACCCTCAGACACAGCATACACTAAGCCATGCCAACGGGGACAGCATGGGGTCTAGTTTGAGTTCAATTTTGGTCTTGCACTAGTCGCTCTGCCCGTCCATCTGCTCTGCTGTCCCGTGTGTGTGTATGTGTATGTACATATCCGCCTGTTTGTGTGCATGTGTAACCCTCCCCTGAGTCACTGTGTCTGTCGAGCCACTACATGGCAGAGAAACACAGGGACCAGACGCGGCGAAGAGAATTACATAAACGACACAGTAGTGCCAGGACCCCTTGTTTTAGTCTGCTGCAAGCAAATACTGGAGAACACATCTGAGTGAAAGTGAGGGATGGAGAGTGGGAGACAGACAGATAGTGTATATGTATGTGTGTGTGTGTGTTAGCTGGAGAGTTTACAATTTATTTTTTCCTAGCACACACTCATCTCTCATCTTTCTCTCTATTCTACTGATCATTTTCTGAGGGGATAAGAGAATATCTGGGTTATTTCTCTCAGTGTTGACTCATTTACGCCAATAGCAAGTTTATCCTATAGGTCCTAACTTTGGTCTGAAAGAGCGTTGTTATTGTTGGGTTCTCTATGTGAGGGAGGCAAGAAAGAGAGTTTTAAGGGTGCTTTCACATTAGGGACCCGGGCTCGGATCTGAGTACACTTGTCCCCGAAGTCCAGTTCGATTGATTAGTGTGATCGCTATGTACCGTACTCAGGCACGGTTCGCCGATCTGTGCCCGAGTCCACTTGAGGTCCAAAGGTGGTCTGGGGTTGGGCGATGTTTGTTGTTTTATTTAGCTGGTTTAATGGTCTGCCTCTGAAGAATGAGAGCCGCTCAGCTGCTCAGCAAGCAGAGAGAGAGAGACAACAGGGGGGAAACAACTTGTTCAGTCGGCATATTTCCACATCAAACTCGGTGAAATAAGAGTTTATTTTGACATAACCAGAGTTGGTGATTGTTGGAAAGACTAACAACGACGGTTTTGGTGAGTTTTATTTTGTTTCTGTCCAGTTTGAATGAAGTGTTTTACGATGCTCCGCCCATGTAACAGCTTTCTCTCTTTTTCTTGATAATTTGTTTTAAATAACTACTGGTTTTAAAGCTGTGAACAACACACCCAGAAGTTCTGTGGAACTGTTTATCATTCACTTCCTATTTCCTGTAGTAACATTTTAGTTCAATCCATCTAATTGGGCTACTTTAAAGCAAAGCTGCAGGTGAAAAAAGAATTACTGCGGGCCATAGTTTTGGCTTTCTTTTTGCATAATCTGCAGCCACTGGAGAAATGTATTATAAATCTTCAGCATTGAAAGTTTACAGAGCCGACAGACACGGGTGCATACAGGGACGCTGATGAGGAATAATGAGTTTTAAACAAGTTTTGGATTCTTTCTGACCTCTTGGGTGGTTTTCCAGTGGCTCTTGGCTGCTGTAACAAGTGTGCCTCCAGGTGATAACCCCGGGGAAGGACTGAAACGGCAGGTTTCATCGCCCTTTAACTCAGCTCCTGCCGAAAATGCAACTACTCTGCAGGTCGTTAAATCAGCTGAAGATTAATTTCACTGTCTTCCCCCCATGTGCCCTCTCCACTTCTTCCTGTCTCGCCACAGCTTTTTAATCTTTCTCTTGCCAAAGAACTCATACGCCTGGCTACCCAGCTGCATTGCATCCTTTCACAATCTCTGATTTCAGAGAGTTTGTTATTAAATAAAGCTGCACTTGTGCATGTATGATCTTGTTGTTGAAACCGGTTAACCTCATACTATTGCGCATCACTTCCTGTCCCAGTCTCGGGACTTACAGTAAGTGAGACAATTGTGGTGTTGGTAGGACTGGCTGGCTGGCGAACAGTAATTCATTCCTGCAGTACCCCCGCCGCTCCCGTCTGCCAGCCCATTTCCGCCTGCTTTTATATTTGGCAGCTGCCCAGAACATTCTTGTGTTATTGCAGTGGCTCAGTGTACGGGGTCCACAGAGGACATACACTGACAGGTACACACATACACACACACGAGTACCTAATGACACCCCCCCACTCTCACACACACAGACACACACACCATACTGCCTCTGCCTATTTTTCTCCCGCTCGCTCTATTTTCCTATTCACCCCCCCCCCCCCCCAGCAAAAAGATGAGGTCTCTTCACAGCTGGAGGTTACTCCTGTTGACTGAGCAAATGGGCCAGAGCAGGCAGCTAGTACACCACGCTGACACAGTAGCTACGTACAGTTGAGCAAGATGCAGGAAAACCCACACACGCCCTTCCCGCTAATTCTCTGCGAGGACCTATATGGCTGCTGTACCTTAATGCTTTGGTTATTCCACTGAACATTGTGGTTTGAGTGCACACCTAGAATCAGTGTGAATCACAAGGAAACCTGACTCATTACACCAATGCTAAATTAAAACCTCATTCTTCTTCACCTAAATATGAGCTGTCAAGTGGCTGTCCTTGGGAAAAGATAAGAACATAGTAAATAGTACAAGCTAAACAGTATATGTCCCAGCCTGCATGTTTTTCTTTAAAGGGGACCTATTGTGCTTTTGTACCTTTCCCTCTTTCCTTTAGTGTGTTATATAGTTTTTCGTGCATGTAATTGGTCTGCAAAGTTACAAAGTCCACGCTAAAGGGAGTTACTCTCCCCCACAGAAACACTGCTCCTGAACTGCCTGAAACACCTTGATTGAAGTCCAGCCTTTTCTTCCGTAACATGGTGATGTCACCAAGTAACATATTTGCTTAACGGCTAGTTTGGCATGCCCTCAAACAAAGCTAGTTAGAGCAGAGCTGCAGCAGAGTCTGAAGAGTTTGGTTCGGGTTGACAAATCACAACAGAGTGGGCCAGCTGACCAATCAGAGCAGACTGGGTGAAAAGAGGCGCTGCAGCAAAGCCGGTATGAGAAAAGTAAAGCGATTTTTTTAAACATTAAAACTTTTAAATACACGTATGTAACTGAAAATAAGCACAATAGGTCCTTTTTAAATATTTGTCTGTGTATTCATTGGAAAACATTAAGAAATTTCACAGGCTTTTGTTGCACTTAAAGACCTTAAAGTTGTTGAACTTAATATTTCACGAGAAAGCCCAGATTTGTTGCTTTAATGCACTGAGGGTTGTGTCAACAACTCAAAGTGGTAGTAAATGGATTCATGAATACCAGTTTTAAGCTACACAACAATTAATTTCTACCGAAGTGAATCCAGATCATAGCGCCGATGCTGGTAAAACTCCGTAGCAGAACATGTTTTACAGGAAAGGCAGGTGGTTTCTGTTGATGTTAGATTTGCTGTGCATAGGAGAAATGAGGTGACGTCAGGTTTAAACAAGCCCCAGCTGCTGGTATCTGGATGAATTGATAAGAGTATAGTCTAAGGAGGAAGCAGGTCTGTCCTAGTGAGAAAAAAGTAATAAGTAAAAACTTTTTTTTAATCTAGTTTATCCAATCGCCACTAAAGTCTGTTTAAAAACTACATTTTGTGAAGCACCAACTCCACCTGAAGATATAAATGGTGCCTCTTTACCACCTAGGCTTTAATGTCAGTGACCACACCACAGTATCATATAAAAGCAGCTTGTAATTTTCATTTACGGTTATCATACAGTGTGTGTAAATCCTTTCTGGCCGCAAAGCTGTGCTTTGTTAATCAACTAAGCCGCCCTCCTGAGGTTTTATTAGAGGAGCCTTGTAATGAAGCTCCTACGTAGGTTCTGGGCTGATGATTGTTTGCGTTTGCTGCCATGGCCAACCTAAGGTGCTGATACTTGAGAATAAGGCGTGTTAGAAGGCAGCATCATGACTTCCACATTGTCAGTTAGGTTGTGTTCAGACTGACAATAGCACATTGCATCAAATTACGTAGCCCCCTAGTCATTTTAATGGGACCACTTCATTGGCGTAGTGGGGATGCCGCCACAGAGGGGTCATCTTAAAGACACAGCGTAAAATGTAGATCCTGGCTAAGCGCGGTGCAACATCATCCTGCAACACGCTACAGTACGCTGGCCAATCGAATACGTGCAAGCTCACATTGCAGGTGTAGCTTGTATTATGTGTGCAAAGGAGTAAAGGATAAACTACTGTGCAGTGTATTGACATTTGGGAAGCCTTCAACCTGGACTTACGGTTCATATTTCATCGTCGAACTGGCACTGTAGGAACACACCCACACCACTGAAGCCCCAAGTATTTTTTTCAGTATGGACAGGAAGAGTCAAGTCAAATTTGATTTATATAGCTCAATATCACAAATGAGAGATTTTCCTCAAGGGGCTTTACAATCTGTACAGGATGCGACAACCTCTGTCCTTTGACCCTCAACTCAGATAAGGAAAAACTCCCCCTGCCCCCTCCAAAAAAAAAAAAATTTAGCAGGGAAAAAAATGGAAGAAACCTCAGGGAGAGCAAACGATGGGGATGCACCGATCACACTTTTCGGTCCCAATTCCGAAAGCGATACCTGGGCTTTGGGTATCGGCCAATACCGAGTACTGATCCGATACCCGTGTTTAATTATTAAGCTGTATGCCTCACTGTGTGGAAGTGACTGGGATCATTCTTTTATGTGTAAGGCAACATCATCGCTTTCCTAACTGTGTAAAACAAAATGTAACTAATAAATACATAAATAATACTAAAATTTACTGAATTGTATTAAAATTGTAAATTGTAAAGCAACTTTTTAATGCAATTGGTCAAAACTTAAACAGGAATTGAAATTCCAATATATACAGTATATAAACATATTGAATAGATTGTCACCGATACCCGATCCAGCTATTTGAGCTGGTATCGGCCCGATATCCGAGCTGGTATCGGTATATCCCTAGCAACTGAGGAGGGATCCATCTCACTGGATAAACAGACAAGCAATATACTGTATGTCATGTGTACAGAATAACCAACATGATAACAGTATAAACAATCCAAATGACAAAATTATACTAAACATATATGAATAAAATTAAAGGTGAGAATTGTTTCAGACTTGAAAAATAATCTGTGAACCTGTCCTTCACATAGTCACAGGCTTACTATTTTTGCACATTGGTGTTTGAGAGTTCATCCCAGGATTTGCAGGGGTTTTCACAAAGAAACAATTGTAGATAAAAATGTGTATTAATCTATTCCAGCATCATTGAGTCTTTGGAAAACATTGACATTTAAGTCACTGTAGTGGGGTGATTAATTTGGCAAGGATTAGCCGAATAATGTATTATATTTTCCACCCCATAAAATACAATACCTGGCAGTCTGTCGGCATGAAGGGGATTCATTAATCATTGCTACTTGTTAAGGATAGACATGGGTGCTTTGCACACTGTCATCCTTAATCAGGCGTATTTAAAAAGTGCTTCAAAAGGAATATATATTCTTTTGCAAAAGATTATAGTCATGCAAAAGAGTACCAGGTCTGTATGGAACACAAACAGGTTGCCGGTGCCTGTCCAGAAGTAAAGTTTAGACAGTCAACTTGCTTTCATCAAACGCTTATTATGGGCAAACTTTAAAAACAGGTGCAGTCATCAGATCCATCATCCCCACCACCAACCGAACGTTATCAACATTTGTGTTTGGCTTATGCCTCACTGGCATCATCCCTGCTGTACACTAGCTCATCACAAGTAACAGTTTGACCGGCCCTCAAAACACATGACCAAAGTAACCATGGCAACAGTGTCAATAACAAAGGGAGGCCCAGACCAGGTCAACAAAGACTGGGATTCTCCTCGGGGTGATTAGGTTACATAAATGATTAGCGACCCAACACAAGACCTTCAGTCTGCATCTGAAATGACTCACGACTCTCCATCTAATCGTTGGTACACCTCCACCCCCCCTCACCTCCTCCTCTACTCAGCTCCACCATCTGTCTGTGGTCAAATATCCAGAGAGACATACTGTAGGTCATCTTACAGACAACAGAATAAGACACAAGACTAGGGTTACTATGTGTGTAGTAGGGATCACCTATGAATCCCCTTTGTTTGCTGTGCCTTACAGGTGGAATAAACAGACTCCAGTAGTTACAGTATAACAGGAACAGGAACAGGAACAGGAACTCAGTTTGAGGGAAGCTGGGCTTACGAGTACAATATACAATCTGAAAATTGAGGAAGCTGCTTGAAATCTGTGTGGCACTGCAGTAGGGCTGCAACTAACAATCATGTTCATTGTTGATTAAACTGTCGATTATTTTATATTTTGTCCACAACTCATAGATATCCAGTTTACTGTCATAGAAGAGTAAAAATACCAGAAAATATTCACATTTAAGAAGCTGGAATCACAGAATTTTTACTTTTTTTCGGTAAAAATGAATCAAACCAATTAAGTGATTATCAAAATAGTTAACAATTAGGGCTGTCAATCGATTAAAATATTTAATCACGATTAATCAAAAAATAATTGCAAAATAATTGCATATTTTTTATCTGTTCCAAAATGTACCTTAAAGGGAGATTTGTCGAGTATTTAATACTCTTATCAACATTGAAGTAGGCAAATATGCTTGCTTTATGCACATTTTTGTATTTATTTATTTCTGGAAATCAATTAATAACACAAAACAATGACAAATATTGTCCAGAAACCCTCACAGGTACTGGATTTAGCGTGAAATTATGCTCAAATCATAACATGGCAAACTGCAGCCCAACAGGCAACAACAGCTGTCAGTGTGTCAGTGTGCTGACTTGACTGTGACTTGCCCCAAACTGCATGTGATTATCATAAAGTGAGCATGTCTGTAAAGGAGAAGCTTGTGGGTACCCATTTTCATTGACATATCTTGAGGTCAAGGGACCCCTTTGAAAATGGCCATGCCAGTTTTTCCTCGCCAAACTTTTGCGCAAGTTCGGAGCGTTATTTAGCCTCCCTCTCGTCAAGCTAGTATGCCATTATGATACCAGTGGATTTCTTATGTTTTTCTAGTTTTATATGATGCCAGTATCTTCACTCTAACTTTAAAATTCAGTCCGATCCAACCTGAAACTTGCAAGTTGCGTCACTGCATCGTATATGCAATCATGTATTTTTTTTTTGCATTGTACTTCCCTGTGAAATACAGTGAGGGATGGGTTTCATTCTGTGTCTACAATAATAATAATGAAACTGAGAGGGGAAGTGAATCAGCTGTTCAGAACTCAGAATAATGGGCTTGGATTCTTGCACGACTTTTAAATATATTAGAAAATTTAACAGACACAAATATAATTTCTGTGGCTGACTATCCAAATAATAACATAGGAAAACATTAGACACTTTAATCAAACACAATGATGTAAAGACCTTAAATAACCAGATGCAAATAGATCACTGTACACAAGGTCTAGAACTTTCCGTACAGGAGTGGCTACGTCATTGAAGGGGACGACCAAATCAATTAAATCAATCGTATTTAAATGTGTATACAGTATATGGGTGTAACTCACCAACTCACCTCACACAGGCTTATAGAGTTTGTCTTTGACTTATGTAGTTCAAATAACTATTAAAGGTGATCAGTAGGAAATCCATTCACTCTGGATTGGAGACCCCGCATAATGTTTGCTTGTTTACACTCAAATAAATATTACAATGAAGAAGCAGCAACAGATTTGAGCCATCTGTTCAAAATAGATCCCCAATAGATCAGTGCATAACATGTTGTCACATTTTAGGTCAGACTAATCTCTTGTTTCTTGCTATTGGCCTTGATGGCAGAATTATGAAAATCCACAAATATAAACTGAATTGTCTTGAAAACATTGGATAAAGTGATTTCCACTATAAGCTAGGTGTTCAGACGAAAGCAAGGACTTAGTGTCTTGTCTGCAATCATAGGGGAAAAGAATGCTTTAGAGATTTTACAGTGTTACAATCAAAGCGGTTATGTAATCTGTGTCCTTTTGGGGGTGACGCCCAGTGT
Source organism: Sebastes fasciatus (assembly GCF_043250625.1). Taxonomy (NCBI): domain Eukaryota; kingdom Metazoa; phylum Chordata; class Actinopteri; order Perciformes; family Sebastidae; genus Sebastes; species Sebastes fasciatus. Next base: position 19,061,048 of record NC_133802.1, read on the forward strand.
TCCTGTGTATTCTAGTAAACCATATTTGGAGTGTACAGTGTGTGTGTGTGTGTGTGTAACGGGGGATAGCGGGTAGGGTATCACACGGTCAATGAAAGGCTTTAAGAGGATTGCTCATGCCTCTGACTGACTCACAAGGTGCAATGAACTCCAACTCTATTGATGTTTAACTAAATTCCTTTGTTAATAGAGTATTTAGAGTCACATGTCCTTGGACTATGCACACACTTTTACAATGCTGGAATGTGGCAGACCGCCGCAGCAGGCAGATTTAAAATGTAAAAATTCGAGACTGAAGCAGAAATAACAATGATTGTGATTGTTTAAATAACGTGGTGTAAGCAACGAAGTGTTGTTCTAACCTGTCAGCGGTAAAGAGCGAGAGAGGTCTGCCGTTATTTAAAGTTATTTACGCTAGTTGTAATGACTTTCACTGAAGGGTCTCCTTTACAGTGTACAGATGTCCCAGACAAAGAGACGGCCCGTGGCTCTGTCCCAAACGACTGTAATGACTGTATCCTCTGGGATTTGTTGTCACCCCGGTCATCATGGGAACAAGGATGGCATGTTTCTGCGGTTGCCGTAACGATAAAAAGGAGTCTGTCCTGGATGGGAACAAGCCCCTCAGGGAACCATGGCAACTGCAGTGAAAATGTCAAACTCCAGACCTTAAGTGCTCCCGCCGGAGGAATTTCAGCGATTGAACTGCTGTGTATCCAGCTTTCCATGTTTCCCTTTCATGCTGAGTTCATACAGTTTTATATGCATTGTCACTAAACTAAAATGGCTGAAGAACTATATAGAAGTTAAATAGAGAAGCTGCATAATTTATCACTATGTACCTTGCTTGTTTATTCACAATGGAATCTTTTATGAGGCAGCCTGGCACCAAGTTAATATTTCACCCTGGCTATCCCCGGCCTCTGGAAATTAGCCTTAAGAGGCCGGCTGGATTGAGCGAAATAGATGGATCAATTAAGCAGCAGAAGGTGGGTGGGAGGTCGGGTGGGGGGTAGCATTACAGTCGGGACTAAAGATGGATGGCTTTAAGAGTTGCCAGAGAAGCTCTACTGCGAGGCATCAGCACAGACGTTGCAAGAGTACTAGGGATGCACCGATCTGACTTTTTCAGTTCTGATAGCGATACCTGGGCTTTGGGGATCGGCCGATACCAGTGTTTAATTAATAAGCTGTATGCCTCAGAGTGTGGAGGTGACTGGGATCATTCTTTTATGTGTAAGGCAACATCAGGCTTGACTAAAACATCGCTTTTCCAACTTTGTAAAACTAAATGTGACCAATAAATACATAGATATATATTTACTGAATTGTTATTTATTATTAAAATAAGTCGTACACCATCAACTTGGTAAAAAAATCTTCAAAAATAACAAGAATTACAATTCAAGTGTAAACCTTTATAATGTAGCAACCAATTGGTCAAAACTTAGACAGGAATTCAAATTCCAGTAAATAATGTATATAGTATATAAACATCGAATTGAATTGAATAGATCACCGATACCCGATCCAGCTATTTGAGTCAGTTCCGGCCCGATATTCGATCCGGTCTCGGTGCGTCCCTAATGAGTACCAAGCCAAACAAACACAACTATTGCCATAGACACCACTGTACTTCCCTACGCCTACTATAAATACAACCACACTCACTCTCCACCAGAGTTCACCCAGAGTCTGGCCAATTCTGAGCACTATGGTTACCACAAACAATGCTACAGTATAAATGCTGATGCCTATACACTTTATAAGACTTATAAGAGGCAGTTAAATTGCAGCTAGTAGTGATTTGGACTTTCTGTCCTACCAGTGGTGTAAAAAAAATTAGACCGAACGTTATTCATTCATCAGAGTGCAGATTCAGCTAATCCGTCCAGCATGATGAACAAAAGTTCCATCATGTGCAGTAAATTAAACACCATGACTTCCTCCTCCTCAACAAAGTTAATGATTTACCCGCATTAAATCAGCCAGGGTAACAAGTTAACATCTAAACAATGCCGTCACAAACACATGACACTGATGTGACGTGGACTTTTTCACTTCCTTCTCATGCAAAGCACCAAACTGCATTTTGCACCAACATAGTCTATCTGATCTAATCTGATCTCTACAAGCTCCTTCCTTCTTGAATACTTCTCGGAATCAAGCTCTTGCTTCTACACAAATTAGGATTCAAATGTTCCTGGTGAAAGGTGGCCACTCTACATACTGGAAAGTCTGCAGGAAGTGGCTGCACAAACAAATAGACATGCAAGTAGATGGACAATCATACATGTGCAGCTAGGAGGGTGTGACCAGAGGAAATGTAAAAAAAAAAAAAAAGTGCTCTGGGAATACACTGGTGAGAGACCAGCATGCCCAGTAGCTGTGAGGAGGGGAGAAAACAAAGTAGAGTGCCATTAGGACTGAGAGAGTGATAGCACAGAAGTGGCCTGTGATATCTCTGCCATGGCAGTGATAACAGGGCACAAGCTTCAATCAAAGGCATGGTCCTTGTGCTGGTATACACAAATGAATCCCTTAAGGCGGGGTAGGAAGAGTGAGAGAGTAGTCGGCATTCAATTATGACACTAAATTTGACTGGATCAGGCCTTACAGAGTAACTCATGACATGATAGTATACTGATATTCTGCCTATGATAATGACCGTATCACTGCACGGAAAAGTCTGCAAGAAAAAGAAAGTCAACCACAAAAAAAAACTCAAATGCCTTTAGTTTCACAGAGTTTTATAGACAGCTGCGATGAACGAGTGAAAACACACGTGACACAATTTAAATGTCAGCGAGCCATAAACTGTTTACAGGCTGAAGAGCCAGAAAGCAGAACAGGTTCAAAGTGTCTTCGGCAAAGGGAGGACGCTTCATTATCCCAAGACAATGTATTGCTGTATTGGTGCCAGTGTTGTTAATAAATCATTTGTCCCATCCTTGATTTATAATACTTAAGTTTATTAAAGTTTCCACTGCGCATATTTCACAGCTTTAAAGCTGCAGTGGGTAGAAATGGAGCAAATATGATTTAAAAAAAAGTTATTTTTATAAAACCGTCACTATATCATCACAGTAGTGCACGAGACAGGTAATCTGAAAGAAAAATCATGTGTCTCTATGTTCTCCGGTGTCCTCCGGTGCTCTTAATGGCATCTGTAAGATTTCACAAACCGGAGGAAAACAACCAATCAGAGCCGAGCTGGAGCCTGCCGTCTCTGAGCAGCTGTCAATCACTCACGAAATTCGATCAAATGGTCAAACTAGGCAGCGCTGATCGAATATGAATCAATATTACTGTAATGCCTATTTCTCGCCTCAAATGTTTTCAGAAACATTTTTTAGTGTACCGTTTAGCTATATGAGAAAGTTTGTGACCTGGCAGCCATGTTGAGATCAGTTGAGGAATTACCAAGCACCGCCCACCAGCCGGAGCACAGCCAATAGGAATGCTCAATAGGAAGGCTCTCTCTGAAATTACCTGTAATTGGCCATTTGGAATTTTTGCACAGTGATGCCAAAAACATTCTGCATACAGCAGGTTTCAACAATATATTCTGCAGATACAGTTGAAAACAACGTTGTTATAGCAAGCTGTAAAAGCAGAGTAGTGGGATTGTTTAGTCTAGCAGTCAGAGGCTGAGGTTTCTCGGGTAGTTTATGCAATTTAGGAAAGCCGTCTAATTAATTATTGAAGTAAATTTGCAGTTTTACATTTTGTGATATTCGCTTTATGATAACATCCACATTATTTTACTGACAGAATTCGCACTGGGCTTATCATTCTGTATTTACGCATATTCTCAGAAACCCGAAAATAAGGGTCACACAAAATTGCCCTGGGCAGCAGAGAGTATGTTTATCATTAGTTCTTCTCAGTGTAGTACTTGCTGATAAAGCAGACCGACTTGAAGACATGACACCTACAGATGTGCAATTATTTCCTGTCTGGAAGAGGGGGAGGCATGTTTGCATCCAAAGGCTTTTTGGCTATCATTTGCTTCTGAGACATGTACTTACTGGCAGTCCGCACCTTTCTTTGAGTAAGGATGACAGATACCTGAGAAACAGATTTCAATAAAATGAAAAAAGGAGCTACAAAGGTGCTGTAAGGTTGCATCAGAGCCAAATGTCTAATCACTAATATTGCCGTAAGCAAAATAAGTGTATCCTTACCTCACCTTTGTTGAACAAATCTCTCTACAGTCCTTGCTCGCTACATGTCTGCATTGCTTAATAATGAGGAAACAACCTGACAGACACTGTCAGGAATTAGTATTAACTGCCAGCAGGCCACACCTAGAAATAAATCTGGTGCACCCTAAGACATATACAGTATTACAGACACAAGCCTTGCACCCATCACACACACATGCACACATAGCCGTTCAGATGGGAGGACGAGCCTGGTCTCCAGAGACAAAGGGAAGCACCTGGCTTCTTGTCTTCCTTGCTCTCACCGGATGTGGAGGTGTGTGTGTATGTGTATGTGTGTGTGAGTGCATCTGTGTTCAGAACCTATAAATAGAGCCTGTGTCTTCCCTAGCTCTCGCTCCAGTGGGATTCTCTCATGTTTTAATTAAATAAACTGCTGCAATCAGGCCCAGCTGTGCCCTGCATCCCAAGCCTGCATCGGTCAGCATCCATGCTCAGGGGCAACACAGAGGCTGGGGTGTCAGTGCATATGAGTACATGGAGGCAGAGAAAGTGAGAAAGAGACGGAGGCAGGCGGGAAGAGAGAGAGAGAAATGGACTAAGCCGTGAAATTGGGGCATTCTGCACTGAAGCCACCTGGGTATCATAGGAAGCCCTGCTCAGGTGTTCTGGATGGGTTCCCCGATGTGCAAACCAGCAGAAGGAGAGGAGCTATGGGCTCATCTCTTTCATCCTCCCCTCTCCATTCACCCTCCTCTTGCCCTTTTCCATCTCTGTTTCTTATTCTGCTAATTCTTTGCAGTGTCCCCACCTATATGATCCCTTTTCAGCAAATCTGTTCACCTTCAAAGTGTGGCTGCCATCATACAATGATATATATAGCACATCTGGGACCAGAACTCCCCATTTGATGAGATGCATATGTAGTGTAATGCTATAGGTGGGAGACTCCAAATGGGAGGATTGTGTTGATAACTTAAAGGCAGGGTGGGTGATCTTGAGAAACCAGCAAGAGTACACTGACTTTTACAAAATGATCCAGCCGGAAAAACCGAGCCCATTATTACCAACTCTTTTCCAATGAAAGTGTTTATCAGCATTAGCCCCAAAAGACCCTAAATCTAGAGAGAAAGTTGGCTATTTATAATACACACAGCTCTGGGAACACACTGAGAAATGCTTCTCTGTGTTCACATCTGGAAAGCACTAAAATGTTAAAAACCACAGATTTTCGCTCCCATGCCCTCATGGCTATTTATTGTTTCTGCAAAAAAGTGTTAATGTAAATAGATTACAGAAAGATCTGTGTCTATCAACAAATGTATTTATTAGATATGCTGAATATATAGAAATGTATTTAATTAGTCATAGCCTATGTGTAGTTCGTTGCCCTCTTGCTAGCTTCCGTCATAGTTAGCCTCCGTGGCTTCTAGACGCCGACAGTAACGTTAATATCACCGTTGCTTAGCAGCGGTGTTCTCACGACTTAACCTCTTGAACGGAAGAAACATATTGTGTACACGACTTCCCATGTTGTGAACACGAGCTCGCTTTCATTTGAAGGCACCATGAGAGTATAGCCGACAAATGGAGTCACAACAACACAGTACCCAATACTTTTAAAACACCCACAGCAGAATACAGCGTCTTGTGTGCCTGATGCTTGATTTAATCTCTCAAACCTCTCTGCATCATGGAACTATGTTCTTTGTTGATCTGAGAGGAGATGCTACACTAAAGATGATGTATTCTGTTGGGGAAATCGAATGCTAATGCCGTGCTGTGGTTCAAAATGTGTTTTGTTAACAGGCCACATTTGCTGCTGTTTGTCTCTCTCTGACAAGCTGCGGTGCACTTGTGCATCTCTGACCACAGGATGTGAAACCTCCGCTAATGCCCATGCATCAGTATCACTACCAGTGAGTAAATCGCACCACAGCGTGTCAAAAAAATAGGAGCTATTCCTTTTAAGCCCCATCTCCACCTGAATTTCCGGTTCGGGCCTGCTGCTAGAGCTCCACCAGGCACCCCAAGTGTAAAAGACTAAACTGTAGCTTTTAGTAACAGCAGCATTAGCCACATTGCTCCTGGTTACCATCTATAATTAATGGACTGGTGCTGCTGGTCCTTGTTCTGTTTCTGAACTAACCCCCAGTAAACCACGTGGCCATTACAGCCCTCGACACCCAGGAGGATGGATGCGGCCAAGAGCAGCTCTCAGTCAGTTACCAGACACCATCAATACCTGAGCTGGAAAAACAGCGAACGAGTGAATGAAAGATTATTTTTGTCCCGGTAGCTCAATGATTTATTTGTTTATTTGTTTCACATTTAGAGGAATCATTGCTCACTGTTATTGGGACTTAACACAGGCTATTCCTGTCAGTAATGTGTCCTCCACATGAGAATTGATTGAATTATTGATTAAGTTGTCCACAGCAGGTAAAAAGCGTGAACGGATCAATACCCATTTTGATGAGTAAGAGCGACCAGCCCTTTCTTTGGTGTTTTTGAAAGGCTGTACTTGTATGACATGAACACTATTTCACTCACGTAGTCATTCCAGTAATGACAGGCTCTCATGTTTGCCAGTAAAAAAGCCCTTACCTACTAATTATAATTGTGTTTGAATGTTTTTTAGACTTTCTTGTGTAAACTGTGACACTGGTCTATTGTATTAGGGCACAGACAGATGCATGCCATTGTCTTGAATGGAGCACATACTGCAAAACAATGTCTCAAGGAAGCCCAACCTTGCCAAGCATGCCTGTTCAGCAAGCACAACAGGATATCCAACCAACGGCAGCTTCAGCAGTAAATAGGAAAAAGGTCCCAGTGGAAAGTTATAATAGATCTGGTTGGCACAGAGTCAAGGACGGAGTCAGGTGAAAGTCCCAATTTTACAGTAAGTGCTACGCATCAAGATAAGCTGTGCCTGTTAAACTACAAATAAGTGACTGATGTTTGGGCATCACATGGGTGATAATGACCAAAATAGCAAGCATGGATGGCCCTACCTATCTAGACTGATAGGATGAGTGGACCATGGCCTCGGCTAGAACGTCTCCAAGAAAAGACGGGTGAGACCACAGATACTTGAGAAAGACTGAGGTGACACTAGTGCTGCACAATTACAGTAATTGAATATTAATCATGATCCCGATTTTGTCTTGCCACAATTAAATGAACATGATCGACTGCAATGTTGACGTTTAACGTTAATGACGTTCACTTTTGGGGAGCTGTCATGCCCATAGACTGTATAAGAAGTGGACGTAGTCACCGGGACGTCACCCATTGGTTTGTGGACTGCCGTTTTGAAGCCTCGAGTTCAGCATTCAGGCCGTCGCCTTCTTGGTTTTTGCCTAGGGGTGGAACAGTTCGGTTCATATCACTGTTTTGGGGTCACGGTTTTCGGTTCCGTTCGGTACATTTATGTTACAGCGAGGAGGTCATGTTCTGATTTCAACATGCTTTTCATTTATTCGGCAAAAATAAGTTAACAAATGTTTGCCTTAACAAAAGTTTGTCTTACATAAAGAACATAAACACTTCTTCATTGTCAAATCTTAATTGAAAGAATGTCTTCTACAGTAATTAGTGCAAACAAGAAATGCAGATTTGTTATTTTCATATGATGTAATTATAGACTAAGGCCATCAACATAAATTGAAGCATAAGCTCAACCAGAACTATACTAAAAAAATATATATAACATATGTCTCAATTCCCTGATTATCAGCTCTTAATGGAAAGATTCATTTTTCCACTCAAAAAGTGCAGTATTTGGAAAGGAATACGGTTGGATTTCTGTGCCACTGTGTTATTTAAAAACAATTAATAAATACAAAACACATTACAGGGATTGCAACCAGAAGTGACATGAGAGGGCGGAGCTAAGTACAACCGAACACTGCCATCTTGTTTTTTTGCAACCAAGAAGTGACATGAGAGGGCGGAGCTAAGAACGCTGAATAAGACATTTTTAGGCGACCAATAATTAACTTTTACGAACTGAAAACAGACTGCGAAAGGGTTAAAGTTCTAAGATGAAAACACGGACAACACTCAAACCCCAAAAGTTTTGGTAGAAGCCCAACATGGAAGAAAAAGCAATGCTCTGTTTATTTAAATGTGCAATGAAAATATTTTTTCCCTAAAATCAATGAATAATTGTGATATCAATATTGATCGTGATTATCATTCTGGCCATAATCCTGCAGCCCTAGGTGACACACACACACATTCAATGAAAGCCACAAAGAGTGATAGAAAAAAAAAGAAAAGAAGGGAGTGAATGATGAGACATTAATGAATTAATGATAACATGGATTCAGGACATGCGATATAACACAACTGCATGTGACTTAAATGACATAAGGAATGATATGCTCAGGTTGACTTCACAAATGTCATTTATAGGCCTTATGATTCCAATGACTAATAATAACGTGACCTTTGCCCCGGCCAAAAAAACACTCAGACATTGTGAGAATTGTGAAATACACAGTTTTGACTATTCTATGGATGAACAATAATGAACCCCAAAAACAAAAGCCCAAAAATAAAAACATATGTTTGCCTGTGTATGTATCCCCCAGTCATTACTACAGTATAAGCATTATAATCAAGGCCTGCTAACATCAGCATGATTATAGCAGCCCATGATGCTCCATCAGTGGCACTATTATTATCATGGTCAGGTACATGGATATTATGGGATTGAGTTCCAGCATCCAGCTGAGTCTCATCATCGATTGGTGGAGGAAGGAGATCAAGGCTCAGCAGCAAAGCAGAGGCGCATGGCCCCTCCAAGCCAGAGCTGTCACACATGACCAAACCACCACCACTTCATCCTATACCGTCTATGAGTATGTACAATAAGATCATAGCGTTTTATTCTCACTTACCGATTCCGGGTGCGGAGTAGATGAAGTACAATGCGGAGGTGGACAGTGAAAAAAGGAATAAAAGCCCAAGGAATGACCTTCTCCGGAACCGCAAATGTGTCGGCATTATACAGGCGGCAGAAAAAAGCACACACACACGGTTTCCGTATCTTCAAACGACGGTATAGACCCGGTTCCGATGTTGTGTCCAAAAAAACCCAGTGGTCGTGGTCCTGCCTGGTCAAGCCTGGTGGGTTAAATGAGCCGAGTAGGGTGGCCGGTCTGCGGCAGGAGGAGGAGGACGACTAGGAAGTCAGGCTATTTCCGCGGCGGCAGACCGAAAGCGCAGGAGAGGAAGACCACCAGCCAATCAAGACATTAACATTTCCATTCCTGAGAGAGAGTGGTGGTTTCGGTTTTAGTCCGACGTCGAAGCGGCTGACGATGATAGCGCAGTTCAACCTGGCCTGGTGTTTTTCAGTGAGAGACCATCATTTGGCTCAAACGTCGGTGGTGATGGTGTTTGGCCGCTCCTGCGCTGCCTGCCTGCCGACCAGCCCTGCTATGAATGGAGCTGCTGCCTCTCTCCGCAAAATGAGCAATACCTAAAAGTGGGCGTTAACGGTACCCGACCGACCGACCGACCTACCGACGGTACCCAACACCACAAGGCTTGCTTGCTCAGTCACAACGTTAACGACGTAACACCGGCGACCGACTAATTCGAATGGAACGTAACACTCGAAGCACCGCGACGTCACAACGTTATGACCAGATGGTGTTATTATTTTTAAGCTAGCTATTTATTAGCATAACAGGATTTACATTACACAGGGGATTGATTTATGACTAATTAAAGGGGCAATTTAATCTTTCTGCCAGCTCATTTAGCTGTAGTTTTTTACTCTGAAAATGACTGTAGTTTCACTCTGAAACTTGTGACAGGTGCTATAACTTGTCATCATGAAGGTTATGCTGTTTTATTCTTGTGTAGCCTATGTGTGTGTGTGTGTGTGTGTGTGTGGTTTGTATTCCCCAATTACATGATAACTACATTACAGACTCCAAAATGACCACTCTAAAACGGTTTCAATAATATAAAATAATTAAAAAATCTGCATTTATCTGTAGTTTTACTCTGAAACTGATTGTTGTTTGTTTAATATATAAACTGAGAACTGTAATAAAGGTGCTATAACCTGTCATGTGAAGGTTATGTCCAGTTTTATGTTTTATTCTTGTGTATGTGTGCATATGGTTCGTGCTGTGTGATACTAAGGGGCATTTATAATATTTTGTCCTCCCCAATTACAATATAACTCAACTACATTACAGCCTCCAAAATGACCGACAACTCTAAAACTGTTTCAGTAATAATACAATTTTAAAAAAAGAACTCTAACCGTCATTTTTATTGGATTCATAGCATATATAGGATTTATTGCAGGACTGGTGTATTTGTCTGCGTTATGTATAGCCTACTATTGTGTATCGTTATGGCATTTATGCGACTCACCACTGTGTGTATGATTTTGATCTTGCTCATGAATACATGTCTCCATAACAATGAAGATGTAGGTACACTTTTCCACTTTTCCACTAATAAGATAAGATAAGATAAGATAAGATAAGATGAACCTTTATTAATCCCCGGAGGGAAATTCAGGTGTCAAAGCAGCAACATCAGCAAACATAGTGAAACACAGGAGAGGTAAAGGTATACAAAAGTTATAAAAACAATAATAGAGATATAAAAGATACAGAGTGAATGGGTGAACATAGTGTATACAGTCCGTCAATAAATAAATGAAGTATGTACAATAAATAAATGTAATATGTACATATGTGCATTCTATAAAGTGGTATATAGGATGTATAGTGTAAAGTAAGTGTAAAGTGTAATATTTCTTGTGTATGTTATTCATGTAATTTATAAATATATACATCTCAATTTGCATCCATCTAATATGACTCATTACAAGGTGGCAGGTGTTTTTAGTGTTTCTTACACCTGCAGGTAATTTCCAGCTAGTGCAGGCTACAATAAAACTACAACATCCATGAAACAGCAGGTGGACGGGCTGACGCTACACCGCAATGGTTCATGGGAAATGGAGTAGACAAGGATTGCTGTGAACCATCGATGCTTTATTATTTATACAATTGAAAGTGGATTCTTATCCACTGTGGCAGTAACATATATATTTGTTTGACAATAGTTGCATCAAACTGCGTCCGTTGTGTTTCTTTGCTATTCTGTCACGTCGTCTGTGCCAGCTATTCTCAACCACTGGGCCGGGGCCCACTGGTGGGCCTCAGAGAGACACCCAGTGGGCCACGAAGGTGCTGCCAAATGGTTAGATTAACCGCTATTCTGTATTTCAGAGGTTATAGCAGGCTCACTTGTAAAGCTAGAGTGAAGATACTGGCATCATATGAAACTAGAACACCCTAAGGAATCCATCGGTACCAACCGTGTCATGCCAGCTTGTCGGGAAGGAGGTTAAATAACGCCCCAAATTTACGCTAAATTTTGGCGAGGAAAAACTGCTATGGCCATTTTCAAAGGGGTCCCTTGACCTCTGACCTCAAAACATGTGAATGAAATTAGGTTATATGGGTACCCACGAGTCTCCCCTTTACAGACATATATGTCACAGATGCAGTCACACAAAATCGATCAATTTTTGAAACCAGCAAAAGTGTGTGGTGAGGAAATATGACCCTGAATAGTTTGGATTCATAATGACAGGCAGTGATGAAGTGAGGGTAAGCTGAATATCTATGTGGGTCATTACACCTGACAGTGGCATAACACATATTTTATAGCCCAGTTTGTCATTTATTTGGTAAATGTTTTAACAATCGGAAGTGGGGCTCGAGTTACAAAAGGTTGAGAACCCCCTGGTCTAAGCAACGTAAAGAACTACAATTCCCTACAAGAAACCTGTACCCGGAAGTGGAGTTGTGTGACGTCAACAGATAGAGCTGTCGACATGGAACTTCCAGTCTTTTTTATAACAAAACGTTGCTTTTGGGTTTAAATGCGCTCATTTGAGAATGATAGGTGTTAACTATAAGGTTTTGCTGCTGTCCTTTTTGCTGTTATTAGTAAACCCGTTGCAATTAAACTCGTTGGATGTGCGTGAGAGAGATGCGGAAGGAGCTGCTGTGAACCATAAGGATACTGAAAACCAGCAACTATCAACAAACCATGGAAAAGAAGGTTCACACGATCCAATCGACCCACAGAAAGATGGACAGTCTGTCAGGTTTGATGCAACACATATTGATTAGGAGAGACGTTACTCTCACTGTGGAGGAACTTAGCCCAATGTAGCTAGCTAGCAGTAGCTTCACAATGTATGTCATGTTACTAAACCGGTTTCTAAGGTTACTGCAGACTAGCTAACTAACAACTAGAAGACACGTGGCGTTACTAAGTTAACCTACAGTGCAGTCAAGTGCTGTGATTAGAGCAAGAGAGGTTCAAATGAAGTTGTTGTAACATTCAGAAGTTACTAGTTAATTCCCCTTATTATTAATATAAAACATGTTTTATTAGTTTTAGGACTAGGTGTAAAATTAAGAATATCTATCTATCCATCTATCTATCTATATATCTACCTACCTACCTACCTACCTACCTACCTACCTACCTACCTACGTATCTACCTATCTATTATCTATCTACCTACCTATCTATCTATCTATCTATCTATCTACAACTATAAAAATCTCTCTGAAGTGTATGCATGGCTTACAAGAGGCAACCTTTGGTAGAGGGTAATGCAACTAACTGATCACAGAAGTGTAATTTGAGAAAGAAAACATGTAGAGTAAAAGCACAGATTCTGCTCACAAAATATGCTGTATTTTTAATAACTTATTTATGCAAATAAAATCTAAATAAGCGAATAGCTGAAGTGATATCACGCAAGTTTTCTGAAGTATTAAATCATGGTACCATTTCCACTGAAACATGACATAGATTATAGCTTATCTATCTATCTATCTATCTATCTATCTATCTATCTATCTATCTATCTATCTATCTATCTATCTATCTATCTATCTATTGAATGCATCACATCAACATGCTTTTTCTCCTGACTCCTTGTCTCCTTGCTGCAGGTCCAATGACACCGATAACTACAGCAACGAGACGCTCCACTCTACAACACCTGCTGTCAAGCCGACGACCCCGGCGCCCCCAACCGCCAAGCCCATCCTGCCCGTGCAGACAGGCGTCAAGGCCCAGGAAGAAGAGCAGTCTAGCGGACTGACCATATTCTTCAGCCTGCTGGTTATCGGTTGGTAGTCTTTCTGTTGCTTCATCGTTGTGGTTCACGCAATATAAACTGGAAAAAAAAAGTTTGGAAACTTGTGTTTGGTCGATTATTTCTCTGTTGTTACAATGCTAATTGGCATTGTATTTTACATGGTTGGAAAGCCTGTTTATTTACCTTCACAATGATGTCCAACTTGTAAGGATCATGCATTTGTGGGATGAGCAGCACAGCTGATTATGTGGGTAGCGCCCAAGAAAAATGTGCTAAAATGCTCCATCAATGGTAAACAGTGTATTCTCCTGTTGGTATTGACTCTTGTTTTGCGTTGTTTGGTGGATTGGATGATTGAACTCTCTATTAGTAACAAGGAACAAACAAGACATATTGGCAATTTTACACTTTATTCATTTAATACACGTCAGGAGCCTCAGTAGAGGTGGAAGATCCATACGCAGCCACAACAGCCTGGCACCTCCTCCTCATGCTAGTCACCAACCTGGTCACACGTTGCTGTGGGATGGCGTTCCATTCCTCAACCAGGATTCGTTGCAGGTCAGCCAGCGAGGTTGTGTCAGTCACTCTAACATGTACAAGCTGATCCTACAAGTGTTGAATTGGGTTGAGGTGTGGACTCTTGGCAGGCCGTTCCATTCTCTCTACTCCCACATTGTGGAGGTAGTCTGTGATAACCCTGGCTCTGTGGGGGTGAGCGTTGTTTCTTGGAGGATGAAGTTAGGTCCCTGATTGTGGAGATATGGGATCGCCACTGGCTGCAGAATCTTATCCCGATATCTGACTGCATTGAGATGGCCTTCAATGATGACAAGCCTTGTTTTGCCAGTGAGGGAGATGCCGCCCCACACCATGACACTGCCCCCACCAAAAGCTGTTACTCCATCGGTTCAACAATCAGCATAGCGTTCTCTGCGTCGTCTCCATACTTTGACCCTGCCATCCAACTTTCACAGACAGAACCTGGACTCATCACTGAACATGACATTCCCCCACATGTTCAGGTTCCATTGTCTGTGTTGGAGACACCAGCGCAAACGGGCCAGACGGTGAAGGGCAGTCATTGCAGGCTTCCTGGCAGCCTTATGAGAATACACTGTTTACCATTGGCAGAGCATTTTGGCAAATTTTTCTTGGGCGCTCCCCACATAATCAGCTGTGCTGCTCATCCCACAAATGCATGATCCTTACAAGTTGGACATCATTGCGAAGGTAAATAAACAGGCTTTCCAACGATGTAAAATACAATGACCATTAGCATTGTAACAACAGAGAAATAATCCACCAAACACAAGTTTCCAAACTTTGTTTTTCCAGTATACATAACTTAGACCATCATGCAGCTAATAATGGAGGGCAAATGTACAGCCACTCTAGTGATTCCTTGAATCAGATGTGCTGGCCGTGATTCAGGATGAAGGAAGTGGGTAAAGGAAAGGATGTGGTTCCACATTAATCCAGTATGTGTAAGGTCATGAAGAGCGTCTTCAGACACAAAGTGCCCCTTTATGCACTTTAGTTCACTGCATGTTAAGTCACATGCTTACGACTGAATGTTTGTACCAACAAAGTGGCATAAATCATGCATCAGGTTACCAATTAGACTCGTTCGCTTTGTAGACACACAAGCATGTTACTTAGTCTTGAACCGAATGTCTCAGCGTAGCAAACATTTGATTGGTTGCAAGAAGCACAACATGCAGAAAATCATAGTCATTTGCCTTCTACAGTTAATACCATCTCATCAGTGGTTTGACTGAGATGGTAGAGATCAATAAATGAGAGGCCACTTCAGAGTACAATATAGAAACCACACATTAGTCCTAAATAGCACTTTCGGGAAATCATATTAACATTATGTAGCTTATGTGCTTTAATTAGGCTTGAATTTAACATCTCCCTCATGACAAAACAGTCCAGCTTTGATGAAGCGACCTCTGCTTCGCATACTCTCTGTCTTATGACCATCTCAATTGCTGCACTGCATTTCTGCTGTATGTATGAATTGCCATTTACTTCATTGTGGCCTTGGGGTTTGTCATCATAATTATGCTAATATGCATAAGCACAGATTTAGCACATTGATATACATGGTTGCCTATTGTACTGTCACAACCTAATTTGATGTTTTAATTGGGGGCAATTATCGTTATTGTACAGTCTCAGAAGTATCATTTTAAATGTCAAGCAACTGCTTTCTAGACATATTTATGTCAAGCAACTCATTTAGAGCTGCAACAATGAATCGATTAATCGACCAAGTTGTCAACTATTAAATTAATCGCCAACTATTTTGGTAATCAATTAATCGGTTTGAGTAATTTTTTAATAAAAAGAAGTCAAAATTCTCTGATTCCAGCTTCTTAAATGTGAATATTTTCTGGGTTCTTTACTCCTTTACAAACTGAATATATTTGAGTTGTGGACAAAACAAGACATTTGAGGACGTCATCTTGGGCTTTGGGAAACACTGATCGACACTTTTCACAATTTTCTGAGATTCTATAGACCAAACAACTAATCCATTAATCAAGAAAATAATCAACTGATTAATCGACATTGAAAATAATTGTTAGTTGCAGCCCTTAACTCATTTGCAATATTTTCATAGACTAATAGGATGTGAATTCAAGTATCTATACTTTCAATGAGAGGAAACAACGTTAGAGCTACAGGATTATTCACGGACATCCCTGTTCAGTCTACAGTAGTTTGTGTGAAGGAAAGCAGCCAGAGAACAGATCTTAATACTATATGATGTGGGGGCTATTTTTGGAGCTGATTTGAGTTGGTGTGACATGATGTTCGGGACATGGATGTATTTGTCCCAAATGTTCATTCGGTGTTCTTTGCTCTCCCCACTCACCCCAGGTATCTGCATCATATTGGTGCACCTGCTTATCAAGTTCAAACTGCATTTTCTTCCAGAGAGTGTGGCCGTCGTGTCTCTTGGTGAGTACTTCTTAGTTAACATGTTGCTCTGCACAGGCTGGGTCATGGAATGAACATTGTTTCTGTATTTAAGAGCTCTCTAGGAAGTCCTGTTAAAAGGCAGGCTATTTGTTGAGATTTGAGAGTTTTCCAGTATACTCCACTTTTTTTTTTTTTTTTTTTCAGAGCTCGTAAAATGTAAATCTCATGATGGCGTTTTTTACTCCGGCCACTTTTCCTTGTGTTTTTCTCTCTTAGACATATTGTGTGTCAGAGAAAATTTTTAACATTATTGCCAATGTGTGTTTTTCCAGCAGTGACTTAAACATCTAGATTTCTCTTTTTCTCAAAGTTTTAGGGCTGTCCTCGACTTAAGAAATTATTAGTCGACTGATCGATTAGTCGATTTAATCAACAAATCTGTAAAACTGAGTTTCTCCACAAAGAATCGCACAAAAGCACCACTTTAGATATTGTGTTTACCAGAGATGTGCTCATAGGTTTCTTGGAAATAAGTCACAAGTCACAAGTCACAAGTCACAAGTCACAAGTCACAAGTCATAAGTCATAAGACTAAGTCATAAGTCATAAGACTAGGTAATCGTCTAAAGAGCATAGGCTAACCCAATGGTATCATTGGTAGCCTTATCCGAGATCTAGGAAGTGGTTTGTTGTAAAAAAAAATATTTTGCTTCTTGTGTGAGGTCACTTTAGGTTATTTCTACATCCTCTAATGCCTCCCATTGTCTCTTTACATGTTTGTGCAATTATACTCACTCCAACTCAGTGACACACATCTGTCTTGACCCTGAAGGCCTTTTCCTCGTGCCTGACCTGCATGCTGCACATGAGACACAGCTCGCCCCAGTGTTTGGAGTGGGGGGGCTCTGCTGAAGAGAGATAAAACTCTGCTTACAGATCAGGAAGGACTGCTCTTCCTTCCTCATCATTTCCTCTCTCTCTCATCTACTCATTGTGTGTTCTCCTCTGCGCTATCCCCTTCCATCTGCCACATATAGCTGGTTCCTACACGATGCTTTGATGCTTAATTTCTTTTTCCAATCTTATCTCTCTCTTTCTCTGCCCTTTACACGTCTTTGTGTTTTCCTCGCCCTTTTAATTAATGTTCTGCTGGGCTGTGTAACGAGAGAGCTGAAGGCCCAAGGGGACTTTCTCAAAGACAAAACTAAAGACAATAGCCCTTTTACACCCCTCTTTTGGACATATGCCAGGCATCCGTTTGTTTTAACCACTAAAATAGCACTTTGCCTGAGGTTGTCACTCCATCTGTGTTCTGGTTGTATTGAAATTTTCATATGAAATGGGTAAAATATTTAAACAGTGGTATTGTTTTTCATTTCTCCCCGCTCTCTCTCCAGGGATTCTAATGGGAGGCTTCATTAAGATCATCGAGTTCCATGAACTGGCCAACTGGAAGGTATAGTTTGACTCCTTGTTCACACCCTGCTTCACAGCTCTTTGTGTCCACACCGCTCTGGCCTGCAATTTTGGTTCGCAATTAACACACAATTAATGGTGCTTAGTTTGGTTTAATTCATTTAGCATGAGGCAAAACAGCCACATTCCTCCACACACCACACAAACTCAAACAAAATACAGGACAGAGTTGCTTCAAATCCATAAACTAAAGAGCTACACCCAGTGCATTTTTTATATTAACCACAATTTAGAGGGTGGGGGACAAACATCTGCATTGCTTATTGAAAACATAATGCATCAAGCCTAGAGTGTATATATAACCACTTTTCCTAGTTCTTATATGATGCTATTTATCCCACAGCGAATTCTCCGGGAACTCCCCACCCACCCCCAGCCCAATAAACATCTGCCGTCCCTGTGCTGCACGATTTTTATCTCTCTTTTTGTGCTGTTCTTTTTGCCCAGTCATTCATTTCCTGGCCTCCCGCTTTTGTCACAAATCTCATCTCTCTATCTCCCCTCTGTTACCTACCCATAGTGACACACGCCATTCTTTGCTCGCTATCTTTCCCTATGCGTCCTTATGAGCCCGCCTTTTTTCCTCCTGGTTCTCACAGCCCTTAATTAACATTCCTTGTTCTCTGCCAGCGAGTGAGAGAACGAATGAACAAGAGATGCAGAGAGAAATGCAGAGTGAGGGGGAGGGCAGAAAAGAGGACAGGTTGTGTCAATGTTTTCTTGCACACTGGGGCCCATTGTTTTTTACCCTGGGGGCCCCAGGGTGTTGCTGAGTCATCGGCACTACTAGTAACCAGAGCCCCCGGTGCCCCTTTACCCCTGTCCTGTGAATCTCTAGATCCGCTATCACTATGTTTGTGTTTAACTCTAACCGGCTCACCTGTCCATATATAGTAGGCAGTGGCTTCATGGCTGTGTTATTCCTACACAGCATCATAAAAACTGTCTGAGTGGAGAGTAATGAAGTTACACTGGGATGGGAAGCAGCATCTTTGCAGGAGCATGCATATGCTAAGTGCTCAGGCCGTCGGAGACTTCAAAAGACCCGGGCCATGATGCAAATCCATTATGTCTGACCTATTTGTTTTTGAGAGAGCCCCTTAGAGCAGGATGCACCATGTAACCTGTTCACTGAGCAACAGCCAGTGGCAAAACTGTGATTCTGTCAGCATCATTTTTTTCAACTGCAACTCTTTTGAACTTGTGTGCAGACAGAGCACTTACTCACAGGTCCATGTTTTACCACCACAGTCAGTGCATCGGTCTTTTTTTTTTTTTTTTCAATCACACATTTTGCAGGTTTTAATCTGGATGAGTCCTCGCTCTTGTAGCAACCTTTTAATGCTGGCGCCATCTCCTCCATCTAGCATGTTTCTAAAGCTGCAAGCCCATGTGGTTAATCTAGCAAGCCTCCGGGACTGTCCCACAAACCACCAAGGGTGTACAAACCCCTCAGGCAGCAGCATCCTGTCATCACTGGCCTTTCAGCACCAATCTGCTCTCTTTGCTCTTCTTCAGTCCTCTCCCTACAATCCAGCATGTGAACTAAAACAGTACCAGAAAAGTGTATGTTTTCTGGTACTGTTCGCCGCTTTTCCTGTTCTCTCATCTGCCCATCTCTCCCCTGTGCTCTGACACAGATTGAAGAAGAAATAGCATGCTGGTACGGAGTAAGTTTGTCTCCTAGGCAAAGCACAGGGAGAGATACATAGTTGAATATATTTGCATCTACAGTGTACTCCAGATTTAGTTTTCTTTCTGTACTGTATTATGTTGCCTCGTTTTCCCTCAGTGGCTGCATTGGTGTGTTTTAAGCCCCAAAGGGCAGCACATACTTTTAATAGATCTCTCCCACGCCGTGGAGAGAGCGACGCAGGGAGAACGGTTTTAATTGTGGTTCCAGGGGCCTTTTTCCCATGTGGTGATGTCACTGTGTGTCAAAGCTGAGCCTCCAGGGAGCCTGTACTCTGAGCGAAGGTCTCTCCAGTCGTTCCCGCTTGTATTTTTCCTGCTCTCTCTCGGCCGTCTTTTAACTGCGCTGCCTTCATCTCTGGCATTCATCTTTTCTCATTTAGTTCAAGCCCTGTCTCAGCACTTCCCCAGAGTATGCCCATCCACTGCTCTCTGGTTTTATCCATTTCATCTTCCCTGCTCTTACAACATATATTTCTCTGCTGCCTATCAATATCAGTGTTTCTGAAATCTCGTTACACCTTCTGAGGCGACGGAACAGGATGAGGTCAATCTAGTGCATTCTGACCGAAAATCGACAGCTGAATCGAAACAGTAATTAAATCGGCAATGATTTTGATAATCGATTAATCATTTGAGTCATTTATCAAGCAAAAATTCCAAACATTTGCTGGTTTCAACTTCTGAAATGTGATGATTGGTTGCTTTTCTTCGTTTTCTATCATTATAAATTGAATATCTTTGGCGTTTGAACCGTTTGCCTGGCACAGCGACCAATTTGTAGACGTCACCTTGGGCTTTTATTAACTGAATGATTAATCAGTTAATCACAAAAGTAATTAACATTCCATCACTGACAGTAATTTGAACCTTTAATTGCAGCCCTTCTAAAATTAGTCTCTTATCAACAAATAATGCAAAGTATTGGCTTGCTGACATCTGCTTATTTAAATCTGCGTAGATGTGCATATGCAAAGTCTGTGTGTGCCTGCTCAGTCTCTCCAGTAGACATCCTCATATGTGTGGTAGTAAAACATGAGCGAACATGCATGCAGGAGCACAGCTGTAGATTGTAATGCATGCATAGCATACCTTCTGGTGTCTCGTATTCATTCCTGACCTTTTACCTGGCCTGGAGGGTAGAATTCGGGCAGATATAAATGTCAAGAAAAAGTGGTAAACTGGGAGCAGTCCTTGCTGGCCTACTTTTCCTGAAATTTGAATGCATAATTAGACAAAGTAAGCGGAAGCACAGCCTTTTACTCCAGCGTACATCCTGTATAGGCTATCCTCTATGCCTGGCCTATTTTTTCAGAGCTTGTAGTGAGAATAGAGTTGGTCGGTGTCATGAAAAGTATCATTAGAGCCAAAGTTACCATCTTGACAGTCAAAAGTCGTGTGTACGGTTTTGAATTAATCAATGTGCTGTGGTATTGTCTCATCTCATTTGCCAAACACATCATGCTCCTTCGGGTCATAACCCTGAATAATTGGTTAGATGAGGAAAAATGGATTATAAATTCAGAAGATGATGAAACTATGTCATCGTGTTTCTGATAAATTGCCCTTTTTTGAAAAGTTAATTTCACCAGTCACGCTGTGTATTCAAATGTTGGCACTCTATGTCAAATAATGGATAATTGCAGATTAAAACTGTGTTCGCCAGAAGAAAGTAAATCATGCTCTTATCTGACTCACCTCTCGGCAGTTTAATTCAATGCTGCTAACCTATAACAAACCACATCTCTGCAGCACTTCCAGAAATAAATACTTTTTAGGAAGTAATTGTCTTAATGCCCATCTGCTTGTGAGGTTATTGGGGTCGAGAGTCGGGCTCTTCCAGCTGTCAAATCTGGCTCCCATAATACAATGAGGGAGATTGTTGACTTGATGGAGTAAATATGGGCCTGCCCTCTTCCATCTCTCTGACAGACACAACTGCAGTGCGGCCCAGAAATAGATCCTCTCTATGAACATTCACTAATGCATACCGTATATTGACTTGTACATTACTAACATAGATTATGCACAGAACACACTCACACACTCACACACACACACACACACACACACACACACACACACACACACACACACACACACACACACACACACACACACACACTGGCTTATACAAGAACACATGGCACATCATGCACAGACACATTGGCAGCCAGAGCGTAATGCACGGGCACATGATGCCTACGCCTGATCTTGGAGGCTGGCCCATTTAGCTGAGAAGCAACAATGATTTCATTATATCGCTGAAATAATCAGAGAGCTATGGTCGATGGGATACACTGTGTGTGTGTGCGTGTGCGTGTGCGTGTGAATGAGAGAGTCAGTGATTTAAAAAAAAGCATATATAGGTATTCACGTGTCCTTTTACAGCATGTGTGCAAGAAAGAGAAATGTCAGTTGTAGTGTTGGAATGCATGTATTGGCTTGCAGGCGGGCATTCCCCCCGATGAGCACCTGATGAGTGTGTGTGTGTGTGTGTGTGTGTGTGTGTGTATGTTTGTTTGTCATCCCGAGGTCAGCATCCAAATAGTTTTGTCAGATGAAGGGCTGTTACTAACAGCTCAGGCATGGCCTCCCCCGTCACACTTTCCCCTCTTCCATGACTAAGTATTAAGTCAGCTGATGGTCACTGAACCGGCCTTCATCAGTCAGATGAATCTTGGGGAATATTTGTTGCGTAATAATCACAAGCACGTGTTTTATCGTTCAGTCACACACACATAATTTGCTCATGTATAACGGTACTGTTTAGCATTGTAGGCTCATTGAAAATGGCAAAACTTTACTACTTTGTAATACTTTGTACTTTGTGATTTATTTAATCTGAAAGGATTTCTGAAGGTTTCTGTAGTTGCAGCTCCCAGCTAGTTGAACTTTCCCTTTGCCACTACACTTTGTTACTGTTGGTCAGTGTGCAACTCCAAGCCAAGGTTACAATCACTCGTCTGTCACCTGACCATTGCTACTTTTTTTTGGATTGTATGTAACTTTGTCCCTGTCCTTCTCTAAAAGGAGGAGGAAATGTTCCGACCCAACATGTTCTTCCTTTTGCTGCTGCCGCCCATCATCTTCGAATCTGGATACTCTTTACACAAGGTACGGCAGAGTGTGTGCGTGAAGCTGAATTTACACGGATCAAGATGTAAAATAAGGCTTGACGCAGTATGAATGTAATGCACTCAAAAGTGCAAAACAGCATGTAAACACAACATTTATATACAGTATAACTATATATATATATATATATATATATATATATTTTTTTTTTTTCTAAGGCTGTCAAAGTTAACGCGATAACGCAAATGCGTTTTAATGCCACTAATTTCTTTAACGCAACTTGGGATTTTTAGGTTGTAGCGGGAGTTTTAAAGCTAGAGTGAAGATACTGGTATCATATGAAACTAGTCTAACTAAACCTAAGGAATCCTAAGGAATGTCATACTGGATTGTCTTGAAGGGAGGCTAACTAATGCTCCACAGTTACGCTAGATTTTAGCGCGGAAATACTGTCATGGCCATTTTCAAAGAGGTCCCTTGAACTGAAAATGGGTTCTATGGGTACCCACGAGTCTCCCCTTCACAGATATGCCCACTTTATGATAATCACATGCAGTTTGGAGCGAGTCATAGTCAAGTCAGCACACTGACACACTGACAGCTGTTGTTGTCTGTTGGGCTTGAGTTTTCCATATTATAATTTGAGCATATTGTTTATGTTAAATGCAGTACCTGTGAGGGTTTCTGGACAATATTTGTCATTGTTTTGTGTTTTTAATTGATTTCCAATAATAAATATATACATACATTTGCATAAAGCAAGCATATTTGCCTACTCCCATGTTGATAAAAGTATTAGGTACTTGACAAATCTCCTTTTTTGAACAGTTTGCGATTAAATATTTTAAGAAATTAAAAAAATAACAATATGCTTAAACATTTAAGTACTTTTATTGTATTTAGAAAATGCAGCACAATGCCATTCACAGTAAATTAAGACATGAACAGGGACCTAAGCAGGCTCTAAGTCTGCTTTTGCCCCTTTATGAAAGCATAAGCAGCTCTGTTCTCTTTCAGTTATGTTTTTCCTGTATTGTCATATATTATCATAACTGAGGTCTAAACTGAATTGGCAAATGCAAAAAGGTTGCATTTTATTATTTATTATATTATATTATTTATAGATACATTCTGCTCCATTGCTCACAGTGAAGTGATTACTATTTTCTCTGTACCTGTACTGTGCCCTACTTTTCACTGTAATGTCTGCTTCTTGTTATGTAACACCATGTAACTTCAAATGTCATGCTACTAAACCCCATGTATACCTACGCTGTGTGTTCATGTACGTTCAGGGTAACTTCTTCCAGAACATGGGCTCCATTTGTCTCTTTGCTGTGATCGGCACAGCTATCTCTGCTTTCATAGTCGGAGGAGGCATCTATTTCCTTGGCCAGGTGAGGATCGTAGTAGTCTATCGACAACGCTTCCGTTGCCAGGAACTCTTCAGAGAAAGAGTGTGATTAAATATTTTCAGTGTTCCCCTTTGACTGTCCTGGAACAGCTTGTTAATACAGAGTGTAAAAGACCATTATTATCTCTTCATTGTTCAGAGTATTAGTAACCAGATCTCCTTTGTTACAACTCTTAACAATCACTGTGTGTCTGTGTGTCTTGGTATGTGTTTTTCTCAGGCTGATGTGATCTATAAGATGAGTATGACTGATAGGTGAGTATTGGATTTCAAGGAATATATACTATATATAGTGTATACTGTATATAGTGTGTATATATATATATATATATATATATATATATATATATATATATTAGGGCTGTCAAAGTTAATGCGATAATAACATGTTTACGCAAATTTGTTTCAATGCGACTAATTTCTTTAACACTTTAACGCAATCAAGCTTTTGGAAGTTTTGGCGTGGTCAGTTTTAAAGCTAGAGTGAAGATACTGGTATCATATGAAACTAGAAAACCGGAGGAATCCATTGGTATCAATGGATCAACTATGGCTCATAATAGCTTGTCGCAAAAGAGGTTAAATAACTCTCTGAACGTCCTTTGAAACTTTGACCTCAAGATATGTGAATGAAAAATGGGTTCAATGGGTACCCACGAATCTCCCCTTTACAGACATGCCCATTTTATGATAATCACATGCAGTTTGGGGCGAGTCATAGTCAAGTCAGCACACTGACACACTGACAGCTGTTGTTGCCTGTTGGGCTGCAGTTTGCCATGTTATGATTTGAGCATATTGTGAGGGTTTCTGGACAATATTTGTCATTGTTTTGTGTTGTTAATTGATTTCCCATTATAAATATATACATACATTTGCATAAAGCAGCATATATACCCACTCCCATGTTGATAAGAGTATTAAATACTTAACAAATCTCCCTTTAAGGTATATTTTGAACAGATACAAAATATGATTAATTTGTGATTAATCGCGATTAACTATGGACAATCATGCCATTAATCATGATTAAATAGTTGAATCGATTGACATCCCTAATATATGTGTATATATATAACAATATTTCATAATAGCATCACCCACTGACGCCTTCAGTTCACCTTAAGAACCAAGCCCTCAGAAACTTAAGAGTTGAACTATTTACCAGTTCCAGACAATCGGATAATCCAGCTGCCAGTGATGACTGACACACGAGCAGTATGCTACTCCACACCCATGTTTGTTTTATAGAGAAGCTTGGGGTTGTTATCGTGCACATATGTGTATCCTTATTGGTGCACAGTCAGCATGAGTGTTTGTGTCTCGCGTTCACTGTTCATTTCCTTCACCGAGGAGGTGAGGAGGATGTTTCCCATCCCCATTTGTCTCTCTGTTTGTGTTTGTAAGCAGGATATGTTGGAAACTGCTAGACACATTTTAATTACATTTGGGGGGAATTCAGGATATGAGCCCAGAAAGAAATGATTAGACTAAATGTATCAATCTGATCTTTTTTTTCTTGAGTTCTTGTTCCCAAACATACTTCATCCAAATATTTTTTTTTCCCCCACACAGATTTTCTGCCATTTTTTAATTTGTAACAAAACAGTCTTTTAACCTCTCCTCCCATTATGGTAATTTAATCCAAATTTTCATTAAAAGTTCATTAAAAATACATATTTTTTTTTATTTTACGATGTTTCATAGTGGATGTATGTATTCTCCAAAAATCATGGCAATTATTAAAATAACAATTTGTAGGATTGTGCCCCCTGAGCGAACACATGTGCTTCCTTGTTTGTGACGCATTTCCTGTCTGCCTCCCTCTGACCTTGTACAGAAGTTGTGACATGTGTCTATTTCTAAATTCTTTGTAAGTATGTTAATGCCTGTAAAAGTGTCTTATGACTACTGTGTAACTCTTTTTCACTCTTCCTTGCTGTAGCTTTGCCTTTGGCTCACTGATCTCAGCTGTGGACCCTGTAGCTACCATCGCCATCTTTAACGCCCTCAACGTGGACCCGGTCCTCCAGATGCTGGTGTTCGGTGAGAGCATCCTCAACGACGCCGTCTCCATTGTCCTCACGAAGTAAGAGTCTCTAGCCGGCCCACAGGGCTCGTTTATTCTCGTTTATTCATCCGTGGCACATTTTCATTTGCCCAAGCATGATGTTTACACAGCTTTTCACCACCAGCAACCCTAAGGACGATGTGTACAAAGTCTGCAGATTAGTTTAGATTATATTAGATCAGTTATGAAAGGCTCAGGCATACGGTACCACCATCCAGAATGTTACACACTCAGGAAAACACTCTCAAAGTCACAGGTACGTGCACACTCTGTGATCGCCCTGTTAGATGTAATTTAGTGGAAGAAGGCATCTGTGATGCACCAATATACTTTCTTACATGTTAGTTCTAATGTAAGAATTAAACAACCATACTGTTTACAATTCAGTTTACCTTTTTGTGCCTTAAAGGGACAGTGTGTAGGATATGGCCACATCTAGTGATGCGGTTGCAGATTGCGACCAACTGAGTACTCCTCCGCTCACTCCTCTCTTTCCAAGACTGTGGTGACGTGAGCCACCGTGTGGAAAACTGTGGTAACACTATTCGCATCACTCAGAGGTCATCCGTACCATAATAACACTACTTTAGGAGCAACAGAAGACAGACGGGGGCTGGCGATACCACGGTTTTGCATTCTACGGCTCACGTTACCGCAGTTTCACAAGTGTGTCGGAGAACTACGGTGGCCTTCAGGTAACGTCTCTAGAGCCAGTGTTTGGTTTGTCTGTTCTTGGCTACATGGCGGACTCTGTGAAGAGGACCCGCTCACTATATAAATCTGAACGGCTCATTCTAAGCTCATTCTAAAACACAACGATTTTTGGGGGTTTCAGGTGATTATACACTAATGAAAACATAGTTATGAATATTATATTCCATTTCTGCTAATAGATCCCCTGAAATGTTACACATTGTTCCTTTAAATAGCACGATGAAGACATGGCCATGGTTTTCTGTAATTTTCTATATTTGTATCTTTATTTCATCACCTGCTGTTGTGTCTGACTTATAGTCACCTCAGGGTTTAATTATCTGCTCTGGTGCAGTAAACCAAACGCACGCACGCACGCACACACACACACACACACACACACACACACACACACACACACAAAAACACAAAAACAGTGACACATCGGTTCCTCAGTATTGTAAATGTCAGCCGGAGTGTAGTCAGGCATCTCCCAACCTTTGAACCCCACCTGCTTTTTTCTTATTACTCTATAACAGGATGTGAGGGGGAGAAAAAAGAACCACTGACCTATTTTATCGCCTTCGATGACGTGCACTTTGTGGCAAAACCATGGTTTCAAACGCAGAGGATGTGGTCACATGTTTTGTCGAAACTTGTTAAAGGTGAAGTCCAAAAACCGGCACTTAAAACGGTGATCTGATGAATGTGGATGACATTTAGAACATTCACAGATGAGGATTGTTGTTGTGTTTTTTCATGTTTTTATACTCCGGGACAATCCCCATTGATCAACATCACTGTTGTCCCTCGGCCTGATGTTAAATTGGTCATTATAAAAACAAATAAAACACACAACATATAAAATTAGGACCGTAGAAAGCAAAACATGACCAGCAAGCATAGCATCTAGTATAGTACTATTGTCATAGTATCTATAAAACACTCCCTTTGCTGCCCATATGTTTCAGTACAAGTGTTGCGAAACCTACTGTAGTATATTTCGAGTATCACTCCGTCATCAGTGTTTATCAGGATTGTCCTATATCGGCAAACTGGTAGCCACACACACACCAACACACAAACTAAATCTTGACAGACAAGTTTGACGGAAACAGACAGCTGGCAGGATTCCCTTGTTTGTCTGCATCACTGTCATCCTATCTGCTGTCTCTGTACTACTCACTTTATTGCTGCCTTATCTCTCCTACTCACAACCAGCTAAATGTGCAAAGTGATCTCAAGTGTCGGCATGCCCCCGTAGAGTAAATGAACGCATGAATAATGGATAGGCTGAACAGCCCTGGCAGTTTGCTTGTTGTTAGCACCTCACAGACCGCCTTTCTTAGAAAGCTCCTTTACAGTTTGGCCCCAGTTGTTTATAACAGCCATGCATGCTTGGAGCTTGTTTATAAATTAGATTATTAATGACAATATGTGGCCTGGCTGTTTGTCTGAATAACTGTTTTTTATAAAAAAGGATTTAAATTGTACGATTAAATAGATTGGCTGTGTTCCTACTACATCAATAACTTTAAAACATCCAAAAAGATTGTTTTTTTTGGGATGCAAACTGGTTTGAATACTGACAGCTTCATTTAGCTAAGAAACATATTAAAGATGATGTCGAGTAAATGCTTGAGCATTACTGTGTCTAAATGTGCCTGAAAGTCATGCTGCTCTTTAAGATGTACATTTGACATTTAAAAAGAAGTTATTGTGGCTCAGAGTATAGTTGCAACCAGCGATATTTTCATTGTCGATTACTCTGTCGATTATTTTCTCGATTAATTGATTAGCTGTTTGGTCTGCAAAATGGTGAAAAAAGTCGATCGGTGTTTCCCAAAGCTCAAGATGACGTCCTCAAAAGTGTTGTTTTTCTCCACAGCTCAAAGATATTCAGTTTACTGTCATAGAGGAGGAAAGAAACCACAAAATATTCACATTTAAGAAGCTGGAATCTGAGAATTTTTACTTTTTTTTCTTAAAATATTACTCAAACCGGTTAATCGATTATCAAAATAGTTGGCGATTAATTTAATAGTTGACAACTAATGGATTAATCGTTGCAGCTCTACTCAGAGTATTTCAATGTATCCCTTGTGTGGCCAAATTTCACAATAAATCCCTTCATGTTGCTGTTTCCTGTTAAGTCACTGGGGTGACACAACACAACCAACCTCTTTTCAGCAAGCATGATTACAAACTCTGCACACTCTAATCTCTCACAGGCAATCTCGCATACTTGTGAGTTTGTAGGATTCAATGGTGGAGTTTTTCTGCCCTCTAGGGTCAGATAGAGATACTACAACACAGGTTGGTTAACTGTAATGTTGTGGCTTCTTTTTTTTTTTTGTCTTTCAGCACGGCAGAGGGGTTCTTTTCCCGCTCAGACAACTCCATGGTTACAGGCTGGGAGACTTTTTTGCAAGCGTTGGGTTATTTCCTTAAAATGTTTTTTGGTTCTGCTGCCCTGGGAACCCTCACTGGACTCATCTCGGCTCTTGTATCCAGACTCATATTGTGTGTATGTGTGTGTGTTAGAGAGAGAATTTTAAAATCCTGTGTGTGTGTTCATCTTGTTTGAATTCCCTAACTCACTGATTAGTTTTTAAAACACTTTGATCTGAGGAAGACTCCTTCACTGGAGTTTGGTATGATGATAATCTTCGCGTACCTTCCATACGGCCTGGCAGAAGGCATCAAGCTGTCTGGTGGGTGCACGCATACACAGGCACATACTCTTCAACGCATGACAAAAAGTTTTTTTTTACTTTTAAGACTTTTTTTTTTAAATGCCATTCTTTCTCTCCACCTACAGGAATAATGTCCATCCTGTTTGCGGGAATCGCGATGTCTCACTACACCCATCACAACTTGTCTCCTGTCACCCAGATCCTCATGCAGCAGACACTGCGCACAATGGCCTTCATGTGTGGTCAGTGAACTTAATCTTTTCCCCCTAATAACTCCTCCCCTAATTGTTTTCATTTTACAATAACTTCTCATCACTGTTTTTCAAATTTTCTCTCCAGAGACATGTGTGTTTGCCTTCCTTGGTCTCTCCATCTTCAGCTTCCCTCATAACTTTGAAATATCTTTCGTCATCTGGTGCATAGTAAGTGCTCTTACATTTTTTTAAATGATGTCTGAATGTTGATTCAACTCCTGGTGATCATTCCCACGATTGTCAGCGTGACGGCCGTTTTTCTCTCCGTAGGTCCTGGTTCTTCTCGGCCGAGCAGTGAACATCTTCCCTCTGTCATTCCTGCTGAACTTTTTCAGAGACCACAAGATCACACCCAAAATGATGTTCATCATGTGGTTTAGTGGTGAGATGATACAGTGAACCTTTCGTCTAATGTGTCATAAGAACGACAGGCAGTCGGCTCTGTGTTGCTGTCTAAGAATGATCATTGCCCTAACACAGTGTGCATGTCTCTGGGTGCAAATGAAAGTATAATAACAACCAGAGCATTATCAGCATTTCATTAATTTCTGTGAAGAATACCAAATGAAATTGTTATTTTTACAGTTTAGATTATTATTTCAGATGTAAACTTAAAAAGGATCTCACTGGAGAAAGGCACAGTTAAAACAACCAAAGAACTAATGGAACAATGGCCAAGCGTCAGGGAGAAGAAAACGGTGCATTTGTCAAAAAAGAAGCCTATTAAGTATGATTGTTAAAACATAACAGTTGTTCTGTTCTGTTATTATTATGTATTGATTATGATATGAAATATCCATAAAATATGTCACTTAGTCAGGGGTCATCAGTTTACTCAATGATAGAAAAGGGGTCCCTTAAGGAAAAAGGTTGGGAACCACTAATTGATAATTACAACTATTTTAATGATCAATGAAAAAAAATTTTTCGTTTGTTTTGGCATGCAGATATTCTCTGATACCAGCTTCTCAAATGTAAAAAAAATGCTGCTTGACTATGTCATACTTTATGTTAGTAAGATCACTGTCTAAATTGTGGGACATTGATAAAATGTGCATTTTTCACTATTTTGTGACATTTTATGGACAAAACGATTAGTCAATCAGTAGAAAATTAATCGGCAGATTATTTGATAATAAAAAGAATGCTATTTGCAGCCCTACATGTGTGTATGTGTATATATATATATATATATATATATATATATATATAAAATGAAACAATTAAAACATATCAAGCGTACTAGTGTCCAGATTTCAGTTAACATATATCTTTAATATGAATAAGAAATAAGTACACCGTACATAATAACATTGACAATGTGTCTGAAGATAAAACATTTACGTGTTCTCACATTCACGCCGATTCATAGTTCCCGTTCCTTCATCTTTTTCTTTGTCCGGTAGGTTTGCGAGGTGCTATCCCCTACGCGCTGAGCCTCCATCTGAACCTGGAGCCCATTGAGAAACGGCAACTCATTGGCACCACCACCATCATCATCGTCCTCTTCACCATCCTCCTCATGGGGGGCGGGACCATGCCACTCATCCGCATCATGGACATTGAGGAAAGCCAGTCGCGGCGTAAGAGCAAGAAAGACATCACTCTCAGCAAGACAGAGAAAATGGTAACGGCTGAAGCACTTAGGTTTCACCTCGATCTGTACACACACGCACCCACGCACGCACACACACATCACACATCACACACACACATCAGAATCAGAATCAGAATGGTGTTTATTGCCAGGTGTAAGAGGTATACACTAGGAATTTTCTTTGGCATTATTGGTGCGAGACAAACTGTATAATAACAAAAGAATAGATAAAAACAGAAGAATAGATAAAAACGTTAGAATAAAATAATAAAAATGTACAATTTACAAATTACAAATAAGCTATAAACATGATATAAAGATAGTGCAAATATTGAGAGGGGGGGGGGGGGCAGTAGTGTGTGTGTGAGGGAGAGACAGTCACAGGGGGGCGGATGGGCTGTTGGAGAGCCCCACTGCCATGGGAAAAAACTGTTTTTGTGGCGTGAGGTTTTGGTCCTGATGGACCTTAACCTCCTGCCAGATGGCAGAGTCTGAAATAGATGGTGTCCAGGATGGGAGGGGTCGGCCACAATCTTCCCTACCCTCCTTAAGGTCCTGGAGGTGTACAGCTCCTGGAGGGAGGGAAGGTTGCAGCCGATCGCCTTCTCTGCAGCACGGATGACCCGCTGCAGCCTGGCCTTGTCCCTGGCGGTGGCAGCGGCGAACCAGACGGTGATGGAGGAGGTGAGGATGGACTCGATGATGGCCGAGTAAAAGTGCACCATCATGGTCTGTGGCAGGTTGAATTTCTTCAACTGCCTCAGGAAGTACATCCTCTGCTGGGCCTTACTGGTGAGGGAGCTGATGTTTAGCTCCCACTTGAGGTCCTGGGCGATGGTTGTGCCCAGGAAACGGAACGACTCTGCCGTGTTGACTGGGGAGCCGCGCAGGATGAGGGGGGGGGAGCGGGGCTGAGTTCCTCCTGAAGTCCACTGCCATCTCCACTGTCTTCAGGGCGTTCAGCTCCATGTGGTTCTGGCTGCACCAGGATGCCAGATGGTCAACCTCCCATCTGTAGGCAGACTCGTCACCCTCGGAGATGAGGCCGATGAGGGTGGTGTCGTCTGCAAACTTAAGGAGCTTGACAGATTGGTGTCTGGAGGTGCAGCCGTTGGTGTACAGGGAGAAGAGCAGTGGGGAGAGAACGCAGCCTTGGGGGGCACCGGTGCTGATGGTCTGGGTGTCGGAGACTTGCTTCCCCAGCCTTACGTGCTGACTCCTGTCAGTTAGAAAGTCAGTGATCCACCTGCAGGTGGAGTCAGGCACGCTCAGCAGGGAAAGCTTGTCCTGTAGCAGAGCTGGGCTGATGGTGTTGAATGCGGAACTGAAGTCCACAAACAGGATCCTGGCATAGGAGCCAGGGGAGTCCAGGTGCTGGAGAATGTAATGAAGGGCTAAATTTACTGCGTCGTCTACAGATCTGTTAGGTCTGTAAGCGAACTGCAGTGGGTCCAGCAGGGGGTTGGTTATTGTCTTTAGGTGGTGGAGCACAAGGCGTTCAAAGGTCTTCATTATCACAGAGGTCAGAGCGACGGGTCTGTAGTCCTGAAGACCTGTGATCCTTGGCTTCTTGGGGACCGGGATGATGGTGGAGGCTTTGAAGCAGGACGGCACCCTGCAGTTTTCCAGGGAGGTGTTGAAAATCCCTGTAAACACTGGAGACAACTGGTCTGCACAGTGTTTCAGGGTTGCAGGTGAGACAGAGTCTGGGCCGGCTGCTTTGCGGGGGTTTTGTCCTTTGAAGAGCCTGTTGACTTCCTCCTCTTGGATGGACAGAGGTGTGAAGGGGGGGAGGGGTGTGCACAGGCTGGGTGCTTGTGGAGAAAGCTGGGGGGTGCTTGTGTTGATGGCTGATGGCGGGGGGGAGAGGAGATGCAGCCAGGACCGTCACTACGTCTGTCAAATCTGCAGTAAAACTCATTCAGCTCATTTGCCAGTCGGAGGTCATTCGTGGAGTGGGACGGTTTGGGCTTATAGTTTGTGATCTGTCTCAGCCCTTTCCAGACTGAGGCAGAATCACTGGCTGAGAACTGTTCTTGTAGTTTCTCTGAATACTGCCGTTTGGCCTCCCTCACCGCCTTGCCAAACGCGTATTTAGCCTCTTTAAAGCCCTCCCTGTCACCACTCCTAAATGCCTCTTCCTTAACCAAACGAAGCTGTTTGAGTTTGGCTGTGAACCAGGGCTTCTCGTTGTTATAGTGAACCCTGGTACGCGTCGGTATACAGCTGTCCTCACAGAAGCTGATATACGACGTCACAGCCTCTGTGTATTCGTCCAGACTGTCAGTGGCGGTCCTAAACATCTCCCAGTCCGTGCAGTCCAGGCACTCACGCAGATCCTCCACCGCCTCGCTGCTCCACTTCTTAGTCGTCCTCACAACCGGTCTAGCCAGTTTGACCCTCTGCCTGTACGAGGGGATGAGGTGGACCAAGACGTGGTCGGAGTTTCCCAGCGCAGCGCGGGGAACGGCGTGATATGCGTCTCTGATGTTGCAGTAGCACTTGTCCAGCGTGTTCTCCTCTCTGGTCGGACATTTAACAAACTGTTTATATTTTGGGAGTTCCTGTGATAAGTTTCCCTTGTTAAAGTCCCCAAGAACGATAACAAGAGAGTCCGGGTTTTTCCTCTCCACCTCCCGTATCTGGTCGGCAAGCAGCCGCTGCGCGAGCTCCACGTGAGCCTGAGGCGGGATGTAAACACCGACCAGAATGAAGGAGGAGAATTCACGGGGGGAATAAAATGGTTTAGAGTTGATAATAAATGATTCCAGATCTGGAGAACATGTCCGCTGAAGCACTGTCACGTCCTTGCACCAGCCGTCGTTAATATAGAAACATATTCCCCCTCCCTTTGACTTGTGTGATAGCTCCGGGTCGCGGTCGGCTCGGAACAGCTGGAAGCCGGGCAGCTGCAGCGCAGAGTCCGGTATAGTTCCACACAACCACGACTCAGTAAAACACAAGACAGAAGAGAGGGAAAAGTCTCTGTTGGTACTGACCATCAGCAGCAACTCGTCCACTTTGTTGCACAGTGAGCGCACGTTGGAGAGGAATATCGCAGGCAGAGGAGTTTTTAGTCCTCTCTGTCTGAAGCGATTCAGCGCTCCGGAGCGCTTTCCTCTCCGGCGCTTCGCCGCTCGGCCGAGGGCCACAGCTCCCAGCAAAACGTGCATTAAAACTGCTGAAGGTGCCAGAAAGTTAGGGAATCTACCCCAGCAGATCTTTTCCCCGAGGTTAAGGATGTCTTCTCTAGAGACACACACAGACAGTTTATTGGTTGCATTGATAGTAGCTGTGTCGTCCTCTCATCTGCCATCAGACTTACTGTTCTCCTCAGAGGGAAAAACATCAAAGCGTCGATTGATGTTTTTGTGTGAAGGACACTGAATCAGCGGGGAGCAGACCACCCTCATCACAGCTGCACACTTAG
Organism: Sebastes fasciatus; assembly: GCF_043250625.1. NCBI lineage: Eukaryota > Metazoa > Chordata > Actinopteri > Perciformes > Sebastidae > Sebastes > Sebastes fasciatus. Next base: position 19,095,721 of record NC_133802.1, read on the forward strand.
TGACTGTAAAACTCAGACAAGCACATAATAAATAAACCCTAACAGCTAGAATTAATACAATTTCCCAGACACACCAGAATACAAGCCATTGTGTTTAATATTTCAGATGAATCCGTTTGCTCTGGGTCATTCTTTTGAAGTACATCATACCATTGAGGTCATTGGTGGCGTGTGGTGGTGTGTTTTGTGTACAGTATTTGATGTCTTCCAAAGCTTAGTGTTACACCCCGGGCTTCCAGCAGCTAGATCTATCAGCCTTTCCTTTTTTCCTTATGCTCTCATGCCTTCTTTGTAATTCCCTCTCTTTGCTCCCGCTGCTCTTTCTTCCTCAACTCTGGTCCTTCTCTGTACGACCCCATCACCCTCACCGCTCTCCCGTCATTTGGACTTTTCCCCGCACCCACCTTCTTCTCCTCCACCTCATTCACCTCTGCCTCGTTTGTTGGCCGCTCTCCTTTCATGTCTTTCTATATATTTATTTATCTGACTTCCCTTCTCTCTGCTCCTCCCTTCTCTCCAGGGTAATACCATTGAGTCAGAGCACCTATCAGAGCTGACAGAGGAGGAGTACGAGGCTCATATCTACCAGAGACAAGATCTGAAGGGCTTTATGTGGCTTGATGCTAAATACCTCAACCCCTTCTTCACTCGCAGGCTCACCCAAGAGGTAAGTGAGGGAGACAGAAATCCTATAAGTCACCTGGGAAGCCGCATAATAACAATCCAATGCAGCCACCACTGGAATCTATTTCTACAAATAGTATAATATTAGCGTAGCCTGATCTTTATCTGCATCTGTGCAGAAATACCGTGTTTAGACAGAATGAATAGCCATGCAAATGTTGATTTAGAAATATGATGTCAACATTATGAATGAAGCTTCCAACTATTCAGTAGAGCCCTAGAATTGTCTTATATTGATGAGTTTCTTATTCTGTTTACTGATTGGGAGGGCACTCTGTTTACTATTTGTCGCGGTCCATTGACGGGGAGTGTGCGCTGAATTAATGTTGCTGTGGCATATTGTGAAGGGAGGGAAGGGACAGGTATGTGGTCCTTGGCTGGTGGACTCTCTGTCTCCGTTGTCTCCCAATCCTCTGTCCCATCAACAACTGCAAATGACTGTGTATGAGCAAATGCAGCCCTAACCTATTTAATTGAGGAGGAGGACTGCTGCACGTCCCTGAGTGTGTAACAAGCAGAGTGTATGTTGGGAATCTGCCTATGTAGATGCATCTTATTATTTGAATAATACGCCCTTTAAGTAGCAGGAAAATACTGCACCATTGACTTTAGACCTGGTTTTTGTTGGTCAATGGCGCATTTGCTTTCTGCACCAACAATGTGCCTGACCACACCTCATTGTAAAACCAACACGCCCATGGGTGCACAGATGGGCGCAAGTACATTTGCTGCTCGTACAATGTTGACGTTGGCCGTGAAAATGACAACTGCGTCTGTCTGAAATTAGCAATTACAGTTGCGCTGCGTTATAATATAGGGCCCCTTGTGTTTGACGTCCAATAAACAGAATTGCTTCACAAATAACACAATAACCACACAGTTAATGTCAATACTGCGTAATGAACTTTGTAATTGTTTTTGTTCAGTTCGTTTCTAACTTTTGAAGCCATACAGGGATACTTAAGTATTTGTGGCCCCTTTTTAAGCACTCAAAGACTGACTTCTTCTCAGAAGAGAATGACTGCATTGAGGTTTTGAACAGGTAAAATAGAAGAAAAGCAGCTTTGCTGTAACTGTAACTGCCCAAACTGTAACTGTTTGGGCTCACGCAATATGTATTTTAAGTAGGGCTGTCAATCGAGTAAAACGTTTAATCGCAATTAATTGCATGATTGTCCATAGTTAATCGCAATTAATCATAAATTAATTGCATATTTTGTATCTGATTAAAGTGTACCTTAAAGGAAGATTTGTAAAGTAATACCCTTATCAACATGGGAGTGGACACATATGTTTGCTTTATGCAAATGTATGTATATATTTACCATTGGAAATCATTAACAACACAAAACAATGACAAATATTGTCCAGAAACCCTCACAGGTACTGCATTTAGCATACAAATATGCTGACTTGACGATGACTTGCCCCAAACTGCATGTGATTATCATAAAGCGGTCATGTCTGTAAAGGGGAGACTTGTGGGTACCCATAGAACACATTTTCATTCACATATCTTGAGGTCAGAGGTCAAGGGGACCCCTTAAGCCCCCTTTGAGACAAGCTAGTATGACATGGTTGGCACCAATGAATTCCTTAGGTTTTCGAGTTTCATATGATGCCAGTATCTTCACTTTACCCTTAAAATGGAGCCTCTTGTGTTAATACGTTAAAATAAATTGTGGTGTTAAAACAAGTTTGCGTTATCGCGATAACTTTGACACCTCTAATTTTAAGGCATTCCTTTTTAGAAGCAAAAAATATGCAAAGAGAGAATGTCAATTTCTGAAATATCAGCTGCAGCTAATTTATCCCTGCTGACTGACCACTGTGGCAGAGGACACTGCATGTGAGATGTAATATCCAGGAAAAGCAGGTGTAAATCTGTGTCAAATCTCGGTCGCACTGCACCACAAGGTAAGGTGAAGTTGTTAACTGTGTTGAAGGTGTGCTGGTGACAAACCACAGTAAGAGCCTGTCGCCTACAGCCCACTTTGTCTCTTTCTGTTTGTACTATTGCTGCCTGTGATATTATAAACTGATTTGCTGACTGTGTCCTTATCTGGTTGATTAAACCTTTTTTTAAGTGAAGAATAGCAACGCTAATGATGCTCCGCTAACTTGGCGACCAACACATTGCATTTCCTATGACTTTTTCACAATAAAAGCATTGTGGTGACACAAACGTTTGTGTCCCTGAAGGTAAATATCCCCCTTAGTTTGTCGTTAGCAAATATCTTGTAGCCAGCTCTGTTCATTTCCTGTTGCTGACTTCAAAAATTCACCCGTAAAATGGTGATTGTCGAAGGTACATACAGTATACCATTTGTAGTTTCATATCACTTTCTTGTGTAGCAGCTATTGTAGTTATGATTTACAGTCATTTCTGCCCAAATTGCTGGTGCACAAGAGTGCTAAATGATGTAAGTTGGCAAGAGGTAAGTTTCAAACTCTGCCAAAAAGAAAAAACCTCAACTAGATGTTAAATCAAAACCTCTCACGGTATTAAGAAAAACAGAACATTAAGAGCTTCACCTAATTGGATGTAGCTGCTGGGCTACTATATTCTTAGATGTGTTATTTTGTCTACACCTCTGCCCCGTTCATGTGACTATTCCTGTATGTTCATTCATGTGTGCTGACGTGCCGATTTGTGCGTGTCATGTGTTGTCTCACAGGACTTGTTACATGGCCGGATCCAGATGAAGACCCTGACCAACAAGTGGTATGAAGAAGTTCGCCAGGGACCCTCGGGCTCTGAGAATGACGAGGATGAAGCAGAACTTCTGTGAGCTGAACAGACACTTTCAGTTGCATAAGAAAAACAATGAATGGACATTGTGTGTCCTGGGCGGAGGGTGTCTGTCTGTCTCTGTGTGTAGACAAGCCCTCTTTTCAGTGTCAGTCACGTGCACTTCTTGTTTGTTCACCTGCCACTAATTTTTATGTGACAAGAGAAGTCTGTCGGCCCCCTCGGTGCGTTTTTTAGTGCACAAAGTGAGCGTGAATGTGTCAAATCACAATGGAGTTCCTGTTAAACTGGATTTGAAAACTGTAACACTTGAATGAAGCTAAACAAAAATCTGTGAAAATCATATTTCCCATATAAATGCCATATTGTTCCTTGCTAACAAAACACAGGAAGTTTTGTTGATCCTGAGAATCTTTTCCCAGGTGTTTCTTTCATAAAGGTTTAGGTCTAAAGGGAGGACGAGAGAGAAGCCCAGAGGGACAGTTTCTAAGTAAAGCAATACTAGAGCACCTTTTCACTTTTGTTCTCTTCACTTTTGTATTGTTCTTCTCTATGTGGCACTGGCTTATTTAAGGTCTGGTCAGGGGAAGGATGCAACATAACATCGCTGCAGGTTACATTTTTAAAGTGGGATTTGTAATAAGCCACAGGTTGCTGCTTTGACTAGCTTCCTGTTGAACTAGATTTAATTCTCTCCGGGTCTCCACATTTGTATGCATTAATGATTCTGAGCTAACACGTATATTCATACATACGTAATGAAGATAAAATACCAGAAGTGACGCACAAGCAGCCACGACAGCCTCCAGCAAAGAAGCAAACAAAGAGAAAATGCAGGAGAGAGTTAAAGCTAATGAAACGTCTCGGGTAGAACTAATAATTTTCAAAACATAACACCTAGCTTACAGGAGAATAATTATGCTCCAGAAAATTGGAAATTGCTCTCATTTCCACTCGCGGCTCCAGTTCGGTTTCCCTAGATTAACTTCCCTGTGTTTATTTTTAGTCTCTGGTGAGGGTCATGCCACTCGATTTTGTGTAAAGTAGAATTTGAAATTGTTGCTTTTGTGATTTTTCACTTTGGATTCCTAATGAAGATATGCACCGATGAATGTGTGGGGAAAAATGTCCTGTGAATGTTGATCTATTTTTGTCTATTTATTTATCAAAATGTTTGTGTTGTTTGTGGGATAAAAGCTTTTATACAAGCTCTATGAGCACTGCAGAACCATAGATTAAAGAAATCTATAATAAAACATATTGACATCCTATGTGTTGTATCTGATGCTATTTTCATGGGAGAAGGGCTACACCTCTTAAAGTTTCTTTCTTTTGCTAAATTTCGCAAATATCTTGTGAAAAAATGTAACAGTTCTTTACATTTTTGAGATACCTGAAGGAAACAGAAGTAGTTACAATATTTATGATCTGTCTCGCTGTCTTTTAAATGCAAATTCAACATAAGAGCACATTTAAGAGGACTTTAAATCAATATAGACATCACTACATGTTTTTATGCATAAACCTTAGCTAATTTAGAAGAGTACTGGAATACTGAATATAAACAGGAACAGCAAATCACCTAAACAAGTCTGTTCTTCATAAGTGTATAGGTAAATATATCAAATCTGACAAACTAAAATTGGATGTAGTCCATAAAAGCACTTTAGGATAGAGAGAAAGGCAAAACATAAAACGCCTCTTATACGATACTACATGAGTTAAAATAAAATCACCTGGTGTATGTTTAATATTCATGACTTTGATGACTTTCAAACATATTTAGAACAACACTTATTATATTATATAACATAATTTCAATGTGATTTCAGTGATAATGTCACTGGTTCCTACTTATTCCATAAGCAGCATGAGCTAATTAGTCCATAGATTGTAAAGTGGGAGATTAATGTCAAAGACAGGAAGCCAGACCAGTCCATGAGAGTAATTGGAATACATAAAAAGGTTAATGCGTGGTCATGCTGGGGACAGTATCCTGTAACATGCAGGCAAAGCTCTCGTGTCCAGCCCTGAGGAACACCAGACTGACATATCCTTGAAACGTCCCGTGGGATCTCATTAGGCATATTGATGAGGAGACCAGAGTGTTGAACTCAAGGAGGAAATCATATCACAGTGGCCATGTCAGTAGAGTATGCATGTTGATAGTAGAGTAAGTCTGTACAAGGAGAGCAGACTGTAATGCAATGCTTTGCAAACACAGATAATTTAAACAGTTCAGTTAATTAGAAACAGTTAACACTGTAGTTAGCTGTTAGAGAAAGTGACATATTGCCACCACTAACCAGCCCGTATTGAATGGACACCAATCTGACAACAGTGCATAGCTGCCTTTGAATGCATACAGAGGTCAGTATGTCCAGTATTTTTTTTTTTTGTAAAGCACTTGGTGCTAAATATACGCAATGATTTCACTAGATTATGTCTGGTAAATTGATTTTTGTAATAATAATTTACAACCAGTAGGGGGAGGTCTAAATCCACAGCAATGGTCAATGAAAAGTTAATAATCCCAGTAGATGACAGTGTGACATTATTTACTCGTTTATACCCAGTAACTCCTCCATTGTCCATTATATATAATTCTACATGGTTGAAATGCATGTAATAGTGGAGGGGCATGAGTTAATTACAATTTCCAGGCATTTTCTGCATGATCATATACTGACAGAGCTCAACCTATTCTGTGTATAGGCTAGTGAACTGACTACAGTGACTACAGTCATGGAGCATTCACCGCAGCTCAGCCTTTATTCACTCTTAACTGTATATGTGAAGTCACTCTATTCTTTGTAAGTTTATACTCTATGGTCGGTACCTCCATCAAACAATACGCATACACCTTGGACACATTTCTCTGAAAGTGTAGTTTCCCATCTGGAGTTTCTAATAAGATAGACAGCTATAATACACATACAAAACATATTTCTTCATTATGATTTGTATACTGTGGTATATTCAATTGGCGGCCCGTCTGCCAAATCCGCCCCTTTAACAAACTGAAAAAGTCTATCTGAAAAAGTTTTTTTTTTTTTTTTTCCTCCATTAAGAGAGTTTATTCGCCTTCATCAACGTTGCCACTCACGCTTTTGGGGCTTTTATGGTCTGGTAAAAGCAGTATTATTGTGTTTTTATTAGGGCTGTCAAAGTTAATGCGATAATAACCGTTAACGCAAATTTATTGTAACGCCACTAATGTCTTTAACGCATTAATGCAACATGCAATTTTTAGGTTGTAGCGGGAGCTACAGAGAAGCTCTCTAAGCTAGAGTGAAGATATTGGTATCATATGAAACTAGAAAACCTAAAGAATCCATTGGTACCAACCATGTCTTTCTAGCTTGTCGCGATGAAGGTTAAATAACGCTCCGAAGTTACGCTACATTTTAGCGAGTAAAAACTGTCTTGGCCATTTTCAAAGGGATCCCTTGACCTCTGACTTCAAGATATGTGATGAAAATGGGTTCTATGGGTACCCACGATTCTCCCCTTTACAGACATGCCCACTTTATGATAATCACATGCAGTTTGGGGCAAGTCATAGTCAAGTCAGCACACTGACACGCTGTCAGCTGTTGTTGCCTGTTGGGCTGCAGTTTGCCATGTTATCGTTTGAGCATATTTTTTATGCTAAATGCAGTACCTGTGAGGGTTTCGAGTTTTGAGTTGTTAATTGATTTCCAGTAATAAATATATACATAGATTTTTATAAAGCATATTTGCCCACTCCCATGTTGATAAGAGTATTAAATACTTGACAAATCTCCATTTAAGGTACATTTTGAACGGATAACTATGGATTATCTATTAACTATGGAAGATCATGTGATTGACAGCACTATTTCTTATTTAAATAACCTGCTAACATAACACCAAGTTTATGGGTGTTTACATTATTTGATTATTAGAAGATCATCATTTTATTAGTAGGCTTATTAGCCAGTTCATTAGTCGTGTCCTGTTAAGCACAGATATACTTATTTCATTAAAATGCAGGCTGTTTAAGCAGAGGGAAGAGTCAAACAGAATAAAAAAAGATCTTAAATGCGACATTGTGTTTATTAAAACAATAATCTACTGAAGTTAAAAAGGTGTTTTGGTTTCACATTTAAATTCCCAGCTTTGCAGATCAGATAGGAAATGTAAATGTCCGGCCCCTGGGCACTTCATTGTTTTTCATATCTGGCCCTTCTAAAGGAGTTATTGAATAGACCTGGCATAAACATAATCTCCTAGCAGGTGTTAAGTATTTTCATTTCCTCTCATTTATCATATTGAAATGAATGAATGTTAATGTTGTACTTCAAAGACACACAGTTTAGGTGTTTGTTCTTTTCCTGTTTAAACACAGATATGTTATCATGTTTTGGGGATATTTGCAGTTCTTGTAATCCTTTAAATCCCCAAATCCTAAACTATGATCTATCCATTATCCCTCACCTGAGCCAAATCTCCTAAATAGGCCTATGGATGAAACGAATATCACAAGTCAAGATATCATCGCTTGTTTTACAACTTGCAATGTTCTTTTAGAGATTAAATGGCAGATTAAGAAGCACACAGTGAGTGAATCCAGCCAGATCCCCTGCCAAATAGCATATGCAAATGTGTTGGTTGAATAAATGAGAGAATGTAATTGCTATACTGGTTTCCGCAGGTGATGAATTAATATCTCACACTGGCACCCGGAGAGCTTCTGATTATGAACATGTACTTGTATATGCATGCAAACGTGCATGTGTGATGGATTTTATGGTTAAAATCAGACATATGCAGTAACAGCAGGGGATTTCACTGATTAACAAGCCTTATATCAGAGATAAGTAACTCCTCTGTGAAATCAGAAGCTATTGATCAGTTGAAATGAACACCTATGGACTCTCTGCCCTGTATGGAACTCTTCATCCATAAAGATGATCAATTATTTGGCTTATTCTTTGTTGTCATACATGAATTTACTGCAGTAGTTCTGCACCTCAACCCTATGTGATAATTTTCTTGATGGCAGTATGTACACAGAGGAAAGAAAAAACACTGTACTGCCCAGACTCTCAGTGTGGCGTGATGACTTTTAAAGTGTTTTTTACTGTTTTTTGGGGTCATGGTTTGACTGTTGGCACCCAGTATGGTCACCGCAAAAGTCAACCAGATATAGTCAGTCCATTCCAGTTCTCTCTCTTTCCCTTTACACTCACTTGCTTGCCTCCTAATACCATCTCTTTGCCATCTGTCTTTGTTTTATCCACTCTGTTTTCACTTACTGATTCTTTGAATCATCTTTGAATTCACTCCGTTAATGTTCTCATGAATGCTTTGTCTCAATAAATGAGCCTGTCAGGAGTTTAACTGTTGAGAAAACTGCTAAAGTAATTGAGTGTCAGCTAAAGCAGAGCAGACATTTGAAATTCAGGCAGCTGGAGTTAGAAAATTTGAGTCGCCTCCACTCTTCATGTGGTAACAATGGTCACTCCCTGACTCTAACCCAGCTACCAGGGGACCTCGGTATTTGTTTAAAGGAATAGTTCAACATTGTGGGAACATTTTGGGATTGATAACACTTTCATGTCTGTAAGGTAAATATGAAGTTACCATGAGCAGCCTGCTAGCTTAGCTTTGCACAAAGACTACAGTCAGCCCGGTTTGCACGAAAAGGCGCATGAATGACACGATAATACGCGTGGCAAAAGCGCGCAATAAGAACGCTGTTCTTGCATTTGGCGTGTCATTTGTACACTATGTAGTCTGACTGTAATGTAAATGCATCCGCATGAATATGCCATACTCAGAGCTAGTGATGTAGATTATAAAGTAAACAGGACTTTCAACTAGGAGACCAGTATTCGAAACTGGTGTTTTGTTTTGTAAGTTACGTGAGCGATTTTTGTAACGTGTTTTCCGTACTTATATTACGTTGTTTCTGAATGTATTTTACTTAGTTTACATACTTATTTTAAGCCCATCCATGACGTTTGTCTTAAATCTAACTAAGTGGTTTTGTTGCATGAACTTAACCGCGGACATTACTGTAGTTTTGTTGCATGGCATACAAATGACACACGAAAAAGCTAAAATGCATCCTTGTGACACATGGAATGTCTGTGTAATAGTGTGTCATATGTAAGCCTACCCGTGAGATCGGGTTGCTACAGTAGAAATGGAGAAACAGCTGGCCTCGCTCTGTCCAACAGTAACAAAATCCTCTACCAGCACCTCTAAAGGTCACTAATTAACACGTTATCACCTCCGCCAAGGCCGAAGGCCTAGGAAGGAGGTTATGTTTTCACAGGTGTTGGTTTGTTGGTTTGTTGGTTTGTCCGTTTGGAGGATTACTCCAAAAGTCCGTGATGGATTTGAATGACATTTTTTTGAAGGGGTGGGGTGTGGTACAATGAACAATCCATTAGATTTTGGTGGCGATCCAGATCATGGTCCGGATTCAGGAATCTTTTAAGCATTACGATCAGCCAGAACATTAAGACATCTGGGTATAACATATGCGCAGTGTAACTGATGGCGCATTGATGACGCATGACCCTGTCTTCTTCCTTCAGAGAGAGAGACAGAGAGAGAGCGGGGGGTGGGTTGGTGGGGGGGAACAACTGTAGAATCGGTGTTTTTTCCCATTAAACTCTGTGAAATTACAGTTGAGTTCGACCAAAGCACACTTGATTGTTGGAAAGAGTAACGACGACGGTTTAGGTGAGTTTTATTTTCTCTCTGTCCAGATTGAAGTGTTTTACGATACTCCGCTACGTACAGCTGATCTCAACATAAACAAAAATACACGTCGATGATGGTGCAAGCTGAACGGAGAGGGGGACGGAGGTCTGCGCTCTCCGAGTGCCATTCTAGTATTTTGTCTGTTTAACCTGTACCAAAACCGAAGTGTAAAAACAGAATTTCTTTACGGTTACTGGGGTTATGTGTCAAACTATTTCTTATTATGTTTTGGGCAGAGCAAGGCTGTTTCCAGTCTTTGGGCTAAGCTGAGTTAACCTCCTTCAAATAAGCATATTTCCCAAAATGTTGAACTTTTCCTTTAAAGAATATACTACAAGAAATCAGTCTAATCTGTTCACTGTATAGACCTTTCAAACTTGACAACATAAACGGTCTTACTGGGCCCCTTTGTACAGGAAGTAAGCATCAAGGTATCTTCATGTTCAGACTGAATTGTCGTTTTGTTTCACATCATTCATTTTTGATTCAGAGGTCTGAACAGCTTACTGTAACTGAATGAAGTTGTGAGATTTCTATGTACTATGTCATCATATCATATGGTAGGCCTATTGAGTATATGCATATCTGACTGGTCGGTCTGTGTGTGAGTCAGCCCTGAGCTGAACTCACCATGTCCACAGACAGATGTAGTCGGTTATATATCCAGCGGACACTGAGGATGTGAAAGACTTTCTCTGATTTAAGTCCAATAGGTTGCCATGGGAACAGACTTGAGGTCAGTTATAAGTTTTTTTGAGTGGGATACTGTCAACAGCCACTTCCTCTTGAGACACAGGAGGCTTTCAGCACAATGTCTTGTCTCGGGAGTTGTTTGAAACTGTTTTGCTGATGGTAACCTGAAGCTGTCTGAATGTTGCTGTTAGTGGAATTTATTTATATATATATATATAAAAGGCTCATTCTAATAGAGGAGCTGTCCGCCTGGCGTCCTTTGTGTTTAAATCAATGGCACAATGCTGGGAATTCAGTTAGCCCGAAGCTATCTGCCTATAATTTAAAATTACAAAATTGTCTTTTGTTTTCTTCTACTTACTAAACTTTTTTATACTTTTTATGTTGATTTGTCATTAACCTCTGAAACCCCACTGACCTGCCGGTGGGTCAGTCACCACAAACTCATATTGCGGTGCCAAACTTTGCTTGAATCCCAGAGCAGTACTGCAAATTTTAGCGGAGATCCCAAAGATACCAAATATACCAAATATATCAGGCTGAATTTTGGGGAAATGTGAATGAAATGATGCACATCATGACATCTTGAATATGTCCGTTTGATGGAATGGTGCAGCCATATTAAATCATGGACTCTTGGGTTTGAATATTGCACTTGAGTAAGCCAACAGAGCATGAATACTGCCATGCAATGTGGAATAAAATGATTAACTTCTACTACTTAAAGGGAAATAAAAGGGGAAAAATAGATGTTAAAGGGTTCATAGATGTAATTTTGGATTCAGTTTAATTTATCTATATCTGCAGCAGTTGTGTTAAATACATTAGACATGGTTGTTACCACCGGTGCCTTAGTTGTGCCAGCAAAAATGTCATCTCATGCTACTGTGTTTCACAAAAGTTATAAAGCAAAAAGTAACGCTTTATATTGAGGTACTGCATGTCGTCTTTAGCTATATCTAATAAAAGCAGAAAAATGCCCAAAAATAATCTTAAAATAAACTGTTAATTAGTGCATAATAAAGGATTCATTAACCTTAATAAGCATTGTTCTCGCTTTAGATCCAGTACCTGCAAAAAAGCATAGTTAATTACTAATAAATGCATAATAAAGAGTGAATTAATCTTAATAAAACAACAAAAAAGGTTAGGAAAGGTTTAACAATAATATAATAGGTAAGTTAGTTAAACTCAATAAATGTGTTTGTAATGCTAATATGAACAATTATAATAAACTGATGAGGCATTTATTAATGTTCTTAAGCAGTCTATAAACTCTTAACAGGTAAGTGCTTATACATGTCTTATAATCTAACTATAAACATGCTATTATTAACACTTATATAGTGTTATTAACACATTAATGTTAATAAGCATCTTAGAAGTACTTTTAAGGTTAACTATTAACTAACACTTATTACAGAACCTTAATATAAAGCGTTACCAAGCAAACTAATGCAGGGCGTTTTAATGGACTACTTAGTCCTCACCATCGAGGCACAATAAAGTGAACTTAATCAGGCAAAGCTAACTGTCCGACTACTTCCAGCTACCTCCTGTGATCCTCCGAGCAGAAGGTTTTTCTTTTCTCCGTCAGTGTGGAGGAGAGCAGAACTGTACAGCCTCAAAGAGAAGATAAAATAGAGTTCAGACTCTGACTCACAGGAAATGACAATGTTAAGAATATGTCTACACTGGGTAGGGTGGGTGCTAGCAGGGATCTAGCGGTGTTTTAATGTGTGCTTTGTGGGGCTGAGACACACTGTTTGTCACAGTATATTATCAAATGCGTGCATTGTATACTACTGTAATCCCAGCTATAGAGGCTGAGTGTTTGTTGCAGAGGAGTGCTGAGTGAACTCCCTGAGAGGATCTGCAGGGGGGCTTGCTGCACAGCTGGGGAGCCGGGATGACCAAAGCAGAACCCCTGTGTCGCTCGATTGGCGATGGAGCTCTGGAGATTCTGGAGTGAAAGATTTTGATTTAAACAAAGACACATCTTACAGTAGCCCGAGGGTACAGATTCTACAGCATGAAAGGCCCCATTTCAACACACTAACTTGAACAAAATATGTACTGACTGACAGCATCGAGGTCGATGCTTTAGCCACATTTTACCGTCATTGCTCATAGAATGTAATTGAAAACATCAAATAGCGTAACAATTCTTCCCACATAAATTCATATTTGAACCCATTATGTATGCATGAAATGTTTTCAGAAACTACATATTCAGCTCCCGGGCTGCATGATCTAGTGGTCCAGCAAATTCATCACAGTGGGTCTTTCTCACTGCCTGTACCCTACAGGGAGATGCAAGCTTGGTGAATCCATCTGGTCTCTTCAAAAACATATATACGATGCTGTAGCTAAATAGAAATCTAGCTCTATCTGTTTCAGCAACGATTCTGAGATGTGATATGATAAATGACCACACATATTTAAAGCCTCAGTAGGCAACACGTTTTTAGCATCATTGGGCAAAATTTCTATAATAACCTTTCAGCATATGGTAGTTCAAGTGTTCTGAGAGAAAACTAGACTTCTGCACCTCCTCATGGCTCTGTTTTCAGGCTTTAAAAAATCTAGTTCATGACGGGAGACTTTGATCAATCACAGGCCATTTCAGAGAGAGAGCGTTCCTATTGGCTGTGCTCCGGGCTGGTGGGCGGTGCTTGGTAATTCCTCAGCAGATCTCAACATGACTGCCAGGTCACAAACTTTCTCATTTTACAGCTGAACAGTACACTACAAGATGTTTCTGAAAACATTTGAGGCGAGAAATAGGCATTACCGTAACAGAATATTGATTCATATTTGATCGGCGCTGCCTAGTTTGACCGTTTGGTCGCAGTTTGCAAGTGATTGACAGCTGTTCAGAGATGGCAGGCTCCGGCTCGACTCTGATTGGTTGTTTTCCTCTGGTCTGTGAAATCTTGCAGATGCCATTAGGAGCACCAGAGGACACAGAGCAACATGTTTTTTTCAGATTACCTGTCTCATGCTGTCACGATATCGCGACCGTCTTATAAAAATAATCATATTTGCTCCATTTCTACCCACTGCTGCTTTAAGCAAAAGCTAACTAACCAATTGAACTTTCATGACTTCAGCATCAGAAGACACAGAAAGGTGGAGAGCTATAGAGGTAAAATTATTTATAATACTTAAATTCCAAATACATTGTTCTGCTTCACTGTTTCTCAAATCCACAGCTCAGTCTGACCTTTTATGAAATGTTTGCCACACATGTAGGTCTGTGATGATGAGGTCCCACACTGTGTCTGAAGCGGCCTCAGACAGCTTGAAGCCAGACAAACCACTTTTCACTTGCTGCTTCATTTTGGAAGGTAATGTGAAAAAACATTATGAGGTTTTTTTTTCCTCTTGTTGATGTTGGAAGGTGTTTCTGGTACTAAAGGACCTTGTAACTTTGTTTTGAAAGGTGCTGCATTGATACATTTTAATATTATTATAATTTTACTATCCTGGCACATATCACCCTTTAGGCATTTTGTTAATATTGTAAAAAAAAAACTAAAAAAAAAACTTGCTTAAAGGAATTATTGACTGACTGGAGGGCTTTGCCAAATGAAGCTTGGTTTTGGCTACTGGACACCGACCAGGTCAGTGGGAGGATTCTTCAGCTCTCACTTCTCATTTTTGTCCTCCATATTGATGATGCCACATGGCTGGTGCCAACCTGACTGATTATTTAGCTAACAGACAACAATCAACACGCTGCCAAAGCTGTTAGGCTGGAACTTGCACTTTTGGATTTAAGTTCACACCAAGTTGTGGGATGTAATCAGACTGTATTCGACTAAAAATACTATTTTGGTTCCAGTGGGCAACCTCTCGGTCTGAAAAGTGAAGCCAATGCGGAAGTGTCTTAAACCTGCATTCTTTCTAATAGCCAGCAGGGGGCGACTCCTCTGGTTGCAACAAGAAGTCTGATTTTATGGAAGTCTATGAGAAAATGACCCTACTTCTCACTTGATTTATTACCTCTATAAACATTATAAACATGAGTTTATGGTCTCAACTGCTAGTTTCAAGTCTTCTTCAATACAGCATGATGTTCATTTAGTAAATTATGGTCTCATATAGAGTAAAATAGACCATAAAGCAGAGTATGCTTTAGGGTGTGGCTACCTTGTGATTGACAGGTCGCTACCACAGCGTTTTCTGTTCTGGGTGAATCTAGATATTACATGGGTGGTTTTATTAATATTACTTACCAGTAAAATCTACTTTATCAGATTGTGTTAAATTTATAAATGTTGTACATGTTAAAACTGATAACCAATTTTGACCAATTCAATGTACAAAAGGAGAACATGTTTGTTGGGGATTTTTGAGAAACTCGCAATCCATTTCATCCATTTCATCCATTCTTTATAATTTTCAATGCTTTAGAATAGATTTTATTGAGTTTCAGTTTTATTGAGAGTCAAAGCATGCGTGCACATGGGTTTCTGACGTGGGATTTCTGGCTGGTCAGGCAGAGAGAAAACGTCACAGAATGCATCAGAAATCCACAGTGCACATAGAGCACATTGGACAACGCCTTGGTGCTAGAAAAAAAAAACTGTCATCACGAACAAAGCATTATTTGTTTAGGCTACATTTATTAACTAGAGCATTCACAATAATTACTCAAAATCAGCCCGGGGGAGGCATGTAGAAACAACTGTTTAGAATGGTTTCTCTGTTCTCACTTGGCTACCTTGTGATTGGCAGGTCGCTACCACGGAGTCGTTCGGTCTGGGAGTTGTCCGTGTTTTTGCCTTACCACTTTAACCCTTTCACAGTGTGTTTTCAGTTCATGAAAGTTTATTGGGACATTTTGGTTGCCTAAAATGCCTTATTCAGCGTTCGGTTCTTAGCTCCACCCTCTCGTGTCACTTCTAGTTGCAAAAAACAAGATGGCGTCACCCAAAATAACGAACTCAAGGCTTCAAAATGGCAGTCCACAGACCAATGGGTGACGTCACGGTGACTACGTCCACTTCTAACAGTCTATGGTTCACATGGTGGTTCTCCACCGAAACAAACGTTGAGCTGTAAATGGGACAATACATTTACTGTGACACACAAGTATTGCATTATTGTCAGATAGGGGTCTCACAGAAGCTGTGAGGAAACTGCCGAGTGAGACTGTAATTGCCCTGGCTTGAAGGTGACATGGGGTTTGTGATGTGTGAATGTGTGTCTGTTCCGTCAGTCACTTTTCCAATACATCTTCCAGGCTGTAATGTGTGTAAGTGTGTGAGCATGTTAGCACATGTGTTCATGTGTGTGTGTGCATGTGTGCCCACTTGAAAAACTGATGTACACTGGAGAGGGAGAACAGGGAGTGGATGTAAGCGGGTTGAATTGCCCACTCAGCAAAAAGAGGCATAAAGTCAATGGTGGCAATGAGAGCAATCAATAATACACAGTACAGACTGATAATTAACGTTTTGGTGGTCATTAGATGATACGATTAAGAGGCTTATGGTGACTAACCGCATTGACATTTCATTGGACATTCATCGACAGTATATGGAACATCAATAGCTGCACCCTGTGTGTTGTGTACTGAATGGAAACATAAATGTCTTCGCCCCCTCACCCACAATCACTAACGCTATCTATAACCTCTGTTTTCCTGGGACGAGACACCATTGAAGCCCAGTCATTGGAGATATTATGGGCTGTTTTTTCTTAATGGTGCAACAACAAGGCTAACGCTTGAGTTATACTTCTGTGCAGGCTGGTGCGGGCACCTCTCGTGCACGATTTGGACCTGCAGTTTTCAAATCCTTTGTCAGGCGGTCTTTGATTTATTTGATAGGCATGATTCAAAAGTTCCATATAAGTTTGGCCCAACACAACTCCATGGCTGGAAAAAAAATATGGAATAGTTGGATGATGAGCTGGGGCTCCTGTGCCTAAAATTAATAAGATTGTTGTTTCTGTTGTTGTAACGGATGTGAGGTACTTATTTGGAAATGCCCCCTTCAGGCTCTGATGTCCAATCAAACTTCTGTGGAGTCCGGTGCGAGCTCCGCAGACCATCTTTGCGGCTCTGTGGGAGCTCTGCGCAAGCTTTTCCGCGGAAGTATAAATTAAGCATAAGAATCAGCCAAGCTAGCGGTTTTGTGAAGCTGTACTCAGACATAGCAGTTCTTTGAGCTAAATGCTAACATTGCATGCTAACATGCTCAGAATGACGATGCTAACATGCAGATGCAAAGCAGGTATAATGTTTACCATGTCCACCAGCTTAGCGTGTTAGCATGCTTATACATGCAAATTAACACTAAACACAAATCAGGCTACAACTGAGGTTGATCGGATTGTCATTCACTTTGCAGGTATTTGATCATAAACCTAAATATTGGACAAATTGAAATTTGAACTTGATGATGGCACCAAATGAATCATCAAAGTTATTACAATTCATCCTTAGAGGGATATTAATGTTTGTACCAAATTTGATGGTAATCCATCCAATAGTTGTTGACTTAAAACTACAAATGTCAGGTGGCGTTAAGCAAAAAATCAGGGGATCACCAAAGCCATCCTCTGTTTCTATCTGTACCAAATTCCATGTCAATCCACCCAAGTAGTTGTTGAGATATTTCAGTCCGAACCAAAGTGGTGGACCGACATTGCCATCCTTAGAGCCATGGCTAAAAGCTATGTTCAGATTTTCGAACATAAGGTGTTGTGAGATATTTACTGGCAGTGATATTGATACACGGACATTTTAGCCACCTGGTGAATTAATGTCAGAACAGGCAGCATGTAGAGAGCAATGTTAACAGAAATGTTTTAAGCCACATTAGTTCTCCAAAACAAGCTAACTAGGTGCCTCTTATCCGGCAGGTCGCTGCTCATTCATTTACCGGCCGCGACAGAGCAGCAGGCAGCAGCATTAACGTATAATGTAATTCACTTTGAATGGCAGAATGATATACAAACAGGCTCCAGTGTGCCTCTCAGATGCCCTGGAGTGAGGTCTGCATAATTAATTAAGCATCAGGAATGCACAAAAGACATCTTTGTCTGTCGTGGTCGGTTAAACCACAAAAGCACTCAAAGCAGTTTTACTTTGCACTGCTTGTGGAAGAAGAAAGAACACTGAGCGGCAAAACAAATCTGTATTAAAGTTGCTGAATGTCACGTCTTAACAAACAGCTCTTTCTCACATCCGTCACCAATTCAACGTGCACTCAATAGGCAGAATAGCCGACTAGTGGCAATGGTGCCAGACACACTGTTAAAACTACAGTCTGGAAACAATCAACAATGACCCAATGGCATTAAGGACAACATTAGGAGTTAATATATACTGTACACTTGTATATCTTTGCAACAAACCATTTCTTTGTCATGTTCAGTTCTTGAAGACAGAGAGCTGTTGTATCAACTCATTTTTGAGTAAGTGGTGTTGTTACATATTTTTTTTGTATTATATTGAAAGGTGTTTCTCGTACTTTGTCATAAGTAACATAATGTAAGTACAGTGGAAACCTTATGGTGATCACGTCTGTCTGGGTCAAATAAGCAGATGATTATTATAACCTTTTTCTTTATTTCTCATGCAGATTATTGATATTTGTATATTTATTACATGAATATGAAGTAATGAAATGGAGAGTTATTTGCTATTTACTGAATTTTGACTGTTTCAAGATATAGTATAGCTGTTTCAAATGTGGCTTCAACTACAGGTGCTTTCCCCGTGCGCATTAGTCTCCATCACTAACAGCCATGACTAGCCAGTTGTTTGAGTAGACCACACAAGGTAGCCTGAGGAACACCAAGTTTCTCACTGGCTCCTTTTTTTTTATAAGCTTCGAGGTTACGGTTTTGAAAAACATTGAGAGAAAATGACTTTCTTTTCCCGTCATCATTTTAATATGCATGCAGCACCAGCCTCAGGTAGCCAGCTGGACGCACACGGGTTACCATGAGGCAAATTATCATGGGAGTTAAGTGTTGTCATGTATAAAAAGATCCAAAATGAACACTGTAAGCGGACTACTTGGTTACTATAAGTGAATTATTTAACAGCATTTATACAAGAATGATTCTGTCCCAAGCTTTTTGATCCATATAAGCAGTTGATCACTGTAACCGTGATCACTACAAGAGGTTTCCACTTGTAGTAATGATTATAATTTAGTTAGTCGTGTTTGAAATGAATCAAATTTGTTGTCAATTATTCTTTTCTTTTTTTTCAGATTATAGATTTTTTTTTTTACTTTTTCCAGTTTCATAATTCCAATTTGTCCACCTCACTTGTTAGTCACCTTTTCATGGAACTTGATGCCTAATACCTTGAGGATCAATAGTTTGGACAGAGAACGAACAAAATTAGAAACGCCCAGGTACTGCAGGTTGAAGACCCTTCTAAACACATCTCTCATTAATTAATGATATTGATTGACTCTAATCAGACTATGTCCATGTATCCTGCCATGTAACAGCTGTTATAGTACTGTGAGTAGTTTTGTCTAAGCAGTCTGATGTCTATTGATATATTCCATGCTGTTAATTAACCTACCGGTATAGTACGGCTTGCTGTGCTTTAGTGGTTGCTATGCCAACTCTTGTAGTAACTAAGGAGAGATTTGCTGGTATTTTCTTCCCAAGTAAATTATTTGCCTGAGTATGTCATTGCATACCCACTTCAGTCAAATATCACTTCAAAATTTTGATTAGAAGAGATCAACTAGAAGTGAATAACACTATTTATCATCATTCGAGATACAGATAAACACACTCAGAGCATGAGTGTACAGTGCAGTTAGTGGCGAAGAGACATCATTAAATCTCTGGAGACAAACAAAAGATGATGGTGGTTATAACGGAGGTAGAGGATTGCATGATACACAGCCTGAAAAAAGAATTGCAGCGATATCTATAAAGACCAGCATCCACCAACTGATTGGTTGATAGGAGGCGATGAGATAGTTGATTGATCAATATCTGAAGATTGACAACGAGGTCAGTGGGAAAGACAAAGTAACAATCAAACAACAGAAGAACAGTAGAAAAATGCTTGTTTTATGTAAAGCACAAATGTCCTTCCCATAGGGTAGGTGATGATCATCACCTAATAACTACAACAGTACATGATAACACTTCATTTTACAGGTCCGCAAATTTCATGGTAATTAGGTGATAATTAGCAAGTAACCGATTTGAAATTTCTTTGGAATTACTGCCAAATTACCTCGATATATAAAATTATGTTATTATAATCCTAAAAAAAAAATTTGGCTTTTGCCTCACGACATGGTGTGTTGCTTTAACTACAATTTATAAGTTAAAACAATACATACTTTTAGATAATCTTAACTAAAAGAGTAAAGTCAAAACTTCCTTTTAACTAAAATAAGTAAGTTGAAACTACTCATTGGGACAAGTGAACAGAATGCATGTTAATAAGTGACCTATATTTTGAACTGGCATTGCTAAGTTGAAACAACAAGTACAGTCATGTCAACTTACAGTACAGTGAGCAATCCAAAGCTAAAGTAAACTCAAAATAATGAGTTGAAACAATTAGTAAATCCAATTTGACTTTACTTGAAACTTTAAGGCAGCCCTTGAACTTTTAAGTTTTTAAGTTGAACCACATGTTTTTTTTATTAGTGTGCCGGCTCTGTTTTGAACAGACTTATTGGTAACTGACAACCGGGAACATGTAGCAACAACAAACCATGACAGGCTAATCAGCATTTTGTAATCGCAGAGTAGGGAGCACCCTGTCTACGGTAAATGTCTTATTATGTATTAACAATGTTCTGGGTCAGAAACACGACAGATACAAATCCTACTTGTCAGCAGTAAGAGGCGGTAAGTGAGGGAGAGGGGGGGGGGATATCAACACTATAGACAGACAGAAAATATTCATCAATTTCCTATTTTGAAATCCAGCTACGGCCTAATCTCCAGCCTACAGGGATAATTCATGATTGTGTCCTTCTGTGAGCATATAGCGCGACATGTAAGACATTGATTAGGCAGCAATTTCATCCACGGTTGGCATGCATAGTCGTTCCTAAGGTCGGCGGCCCCCATCTATGGCTATAAGCTGCATGGCTTACATGGTTGCACATAAATAAAGCAGCACAATATGAGCCACTCCCCATGTGCAGTTGAGCACAGACTTGTAATCACGCATACAAACACATTTTCAATGCATGTTAAACTTTTCATTCCCCCTGACATCACAATGCTGGAGATTGCATGTCGACCTTCTCTTCCAGAGCACAAAGCAGAATATTTGTGTGTGTGCGTATGTGTGTGTAAATATGTAGCATTACAGGAATGTAAATAAATTAAGAGAGATGTGCATCCATTGCTTTTTTCCCAGAACAGTGTCCCCAGCTGAATATTTCAAATGTCCTCTGACAAGCATCCTGAGAGGTAAAGTTACCTTGGATATTGCATCATCAACAAATTGCCCATACCTAACGGGATGAGAAAGTGCTATAGTGTGCATCACAGCAGAGCTATTTGAGTCAGTAGCAGGCAGAGGTGGCGGAGAGAGGAATATGAAGAGTGACAGAATGAGGAATAAAGAAAAACTAAATGCGACTGAAAGAGAGGAACGCAGTGTGAGAGAGATTTGTTCTCCTTCTGAAGGCCACAGTGTCACACGGTCATACTCTCTACTGACATTATTGAGACAAAGCTGTTTTTTTTTCTTTTCAGAGCAATAAATCAGGGATCTAGCAATAAGTCAGGGATCTACCCCTGCAGCTAGTGTATTCTTTTACTGTCATGTGGCGTACACCGAAGTGCACATCGGTAATAAATCAGTATTCAAAATGTTGCCGCTTTGGGTAACGAAAAGTGCTTTACAAATATGATTTATTATTATCATTATATCATAACTCCATCATCCGGCAGCTAAAAAAAAAAAAAAGCCATTAGAGACTGAGTGAGGTCATAGCTCTTTGGCTTTTTATAATTCACCCAAGAGCGATGTTGTGATGTAACAAGGATGCATGAAACACCCACTGCTGGACAAAAATAAAAAATAAAAATACACTGCTTTCTTGGTTGGACACAAATGGTTTAATCTTTAACAATGTATTATTTTAGGGCTGTCAAAGTTAACGCAATAACGCAAATTTGTTTTAACGCCACTAATCTCTTTTACACATTAATGTAATCGATATTCCAGAGATTGTACCGGGCTCAGTATTAAAGCTAGAGTGAAGATAATGGTACTATATGAAATATGGAATTCATTGGATTATCTTATCATACTAACTTGTTGTGATGTAGGTTAAATAACTCTCCAAACTTACGCTACATTTTCGCGAGGAAAAACAGGCATGGCCATTTTCAAAAGGGTCCCTTGACCTCTGACCTCAAGATCTGTGAATGAAAATGGGTTTTATGGGTACTCACGAGTCTCCCCTTTACAGACATGCCCACTTTATGATAATCACATGCAGTTTGGGGGCCACTCATAGTCAAGTCAGCACACTGACACACTGACAGCTGTTGTTGCCTGTTGGGCTTGAGTTTACCATGTTATGAATTGAGCATATTTTTTATGCTAAATTCACGACCTGTGAGGGTTTCTGGACAATATTTGTAATTATTTTGTGTTGTTAATTGATTTCCAATAACAATTATAAACATACATTTGCAAAAAGCAGGCTTATTTTCCCTCTCCCATGTTGGTAAGAGCATTAAATACTTGACAAATCTCCCTTTAAGGTACATTTTGAACAGATAAAAAAAATTGTGATTCATTTGCGATTCATCTTGATTTACTATGGACAATCATGTGATGAATCGCGATTCAATTTTGTAATCGATTGACAACCATAATTATTTTATAAATTCACCATATGTTTTAATATAAAACCTTACTCTGAAAAGTGAATAGCTTTCTGTACTTATAAGCATTTTGTATTTACTTTTTTGTACTGTTGTTATATGATTTTTTATTGCACGCCTCAATGCAAATATTTGTACATATTTCATTTTTATATTCTCATTTCCTTATTTTTTAATTTGAGTACTTATATTTCTTTTCATATATTTTGTTTATATTTTAGCATTATGTTCATAAATTACCTGTTAACTACTGCTTTATTTCTATTTCTAGTGTATAATCTATAGTGGGGTAAAAAGTGTAATATTTCTTGACTTTCTGAAATGTAGTGGAGTAGAATAAGCATAGTTATGGTTGGTTAGCATTATTGTACCTCAGCTTTATGGTTGCATCCACCTCTATTGATCACTGATTGGATGCAGAGTGAATCAAACACAGGTGGTGCAATCAACAGGTTGGCTCTGGCTAAGATGCTAAATGCTAAAATGGTCGTGGTGGCTCGGTGACTTCTGCGTTCACTGAAGAACTTTTACCTTCATTGAAGACTTTCTGCTGTTTGTGACTGTTTATTTCTGTCGTGTTGTGACTGCAGAGCTTGTCTCCAAACTTTTTGGAGACATGGTGGAGCGCCGTGGGACAGAGAGACAGACTGGGTGGACTGGGACATTATGAAGGAGCAGTCAGGACTCCCAGGATGCCGTACAGACAACAACCAGTGCAACAATAGTGAGTACAACAACATTCATTCACTGATGAATGTAACAGATGAGAATGTCAACTACCACTGCGTTATGGGTGTTTGTGGAGTTTCTATTGTTTAATACATCTCTGAGTTATCTGCTTTGCTTATGTTTTATTCTGCTGTTTATATAGGAAGTATATAATTAATTTGCTTTGGCTAAATTATGCTTTTTATTGCACCCACTGTGGTTTGCATCAACTTATTATTCATTGTCGGTCATTCTTGTGTATTTGTCTGAGTTGTGTCTTTTCTGGTTTATTCCTGTGAGGCTATACACTGAGGAAGCCAGTTATGTTTGTTAATCAAGTGTGTGTGCACTTGCTGCAAAGTGCCTGGCTATAAATTGGATTTATTGTTGGTTTGGATGTAAGGGCTCATGTTGCTGCAAGATGTTGTTCCACATACCTTGACATTTAATGAAATTAATGTTGCAGCCTGCAGGGTGTGTTCTTTAATTTAACAGCAGGGTATCATATAACAGGGTTTCTCTTATTGCTGTGTGATTCTGTTACAGTGTGCTGTCTGCATATAGATAGCCTATAGTGTCAGGAACAGACCCTGCCAGGCCTAGAATAAGTTGCGATTTCCCCAATTTTGTATTCATTAGTCACCTGTTGAGGGTGTGTGATTTGTGAATGAGCCCATGTTGAATGTCTGCCAGGTTGCCTGTGCAAATTTCTTCATTCTTGTTTTGTTTTTGAAGCTGTGCTGTATAATGAGTAATTAAATTGAATGCAGGGATGCCCAAATCTTTTTCCTTTGGAGGGCCAAAGCTGAAACTTAATAGTGGTGGGCCGCGGGCCAAAAGCAAACACGTTTGTATTGTTAAGATGCAAAACGGTTCTAGGATGCCAAGTTCCCATAATTGAAATGCCTTTTGTCCATCTGCTACTGTCTCTGCCTCTCCTTTTTTTTCTTATCTCACTGGTGCTAAACTGACTTCCTGCGCAAAATGTCACTCTGCCAACTTTTGCCCCGAGGCCCCCATTTGAACAGCCCTGATTTAACGACCAACTAGAATAGTGTTATTGTTTCTGTAGATACAAGTGTGTAAGTCATGTTCATACATGCATTGATATTTTCAGTGTAAAACATTGATCTGTACCTATCAGAGTATAAGCTTTGTAGTGCTGCTGTATTATTTTTTATATGCTAAGAGGATACATAAGAAACATGCAGGCAGGTTGTATCTATCTAGGCACTGTTTCTCTTTCATGTGAACAGTATATGTGTTTACTATATGTTTACTACTTGAATGTTTGTTGTATTACACCCCAATGGAACAGTACAGCAAACCTGAAAATGTTACCTTTGCAGATAAAATTACACATTGTCCCACTTCATAGCTTAATTCTTAAATACTCCACGGCTAAAATTAGCGTTTGGTGTCAGAGTTAATATGAGTGGTCCCACAGCTGGCCTGAGTTTTGGCCCCGGTGGTGGTCAAAATGGATCAGATAAGCATAACCTGCCTACATTAAACGCATTTGATGTGATTTTAAACCGGTCTGTTTAGTTATGCTTCATCTTTGGCAACAAAATCACCCTTTGCCACTAGATTGCCAATGACACACTCCCTGCTACACCTCTCCTCGTACTTTGTTGCACCGATGTGTCAGCAAACTTTTGCTGGCTGCCGTGTTCATGTTAGGGAAACCTTGCCAAAGGGGCTTCACTGGCTGCTGTCCATGGTGCTGATCTGACTTTGAGTCTCAGCACCTTTTCCATCGCTGGTTAGCCCCCAGCTTGGGGATTGGCCATGTGTGATTATTTACCTGCTTGTTAGTGAATTATAGACTGCACCTGTTTTCATTATACATACTGTGAGTGATGAATGTGTGGGTTGCTGAGCGCCTTAGTTAATTTGGCCTTCTTGGCACTAGAGTTTCCTTCGTAGAGAACTTGTCATCATAATAACTACTGATAGAACATAAAAACTACAGCCCTAAAATTTGTTTTGGTGTTCATGTACACACATGTGTGTGTAAGCGATCTATTCTTGCTTCTTATAGCTCTAAAAAATGAATGGCTAATGATAATGATTTACTGATTTGTGGTTTAACTGCAGAGAAGAAAATGTATTGACACATACTTGTGTAATCATGACAACACTTGTTACCGATACACAAGGCTTGTTGTTTTCTCTTTGGCTCATTTCTTCTTACATTGTCTGAACCGTAAGCGTTTTCTGCGTTGTCTAGTGTCACAAGATGACCACTGTAAACCATAATGTCAGTATCCCCATACACAATCAGCAATAAAAAGGCTTTTATGTCCCATACAAAATGTGCAGATTACAGCAATACATCATGAATGCCCTTGGGGAAGGGCTGTGGGTAAAACAAAGGGCTTTTCATCCCAGTGACTTTAATTATAAAGATTCACTCTGGATTTCTTTAATGTTTATAGAGCCTTAACCTGGTACATGCCCTATTACTTCAGGGGAACCTTTATTGGAAAACTATAGCTATTACTTTTCGCTTGATGAGCTGTACAGTTGTGTCAGAAATGTTGCAACATCTGTTATCGCGGTCCAAGTGTTCTTCACCTGGCATTACTGAGACATCTTTGCAAAGTTCAATCATATTGCAATTACCTCATATCTGTGGATCTGGGAAGTAATATTTCACCACTTTTCCACGGGCGCAAGGAAGCGGGTTAGTTAGGACAGATGGTTCTGATATAACACGGGCCATTAAAAGCTGGAATTGAACAGTGTAAAATGGTTGGCCCCAGTAATTTTTTTGTCTGAATGAGATGAAAAATCGGTTCTATTAAAATCTGTTAATGCTCATTGAAAGTAGCCCATTTGTTTCTGGCAGCTAGGATCAATATGTATCTGCATCTGGGTGACATCGTATTTTTCTTTCTCACTTTTAGGAGCAGGTAACTGAATGTACAATTGTAATGCAGAGCACCCATTTTATTAAATGAAAGTGAGAGTGTACTGCAAACAGCGTGCATATTACTGCTCCTACAGTCACACTCCTCCAGTTCTGGGATTGCTTTTTCTTTATCTTGCGCTCTCAAACATAAATGAAATGAACTGTTGTACAGTGTCAACGTTGGCCTGTCTGGGATGGAGAGCAAGATTTATGACTTGGTTAAATTTCGACGCTGGTTAATCTACTCAATTTAAAATAAAAATGAGTCCTCAAACTGTGAGAGAAAGTGTTGTAGAAAGGATGTATAATTGAGGACTAGCTGATGCTCTTTTTGAATTGAATCGAGCAGAAAGGAGTGCAGTGTGTAGCTAAAGGATGCTCAGAAAGGACACATGGTTAGTGATGACACAGGACTGAATCTATTCTGTCTAACAAGGCCACCTTTCCTCTCAAGGTCACCTCGATTTCTACGACATGCCGCAGCAGTTGAAGTGTTATAATCCCACTTCAAGAAAAGAATTATGAGAGAAAGGTAAGACGTTAGTCTCAAAGGAGGAAATTAAGCTAGAATTGTAGTTATCATTGCAGCACAGCAGCTTCTCTCGGAGACCACACTGCACAAAAACAAGCTCAACGCAAGTTCAATGCAAAAGATGCATGAAGACAGTTTGAATGCATTCATGCGTGTCACACGGTGCTGTAAATTACAATCAGATTTCTCGTATTATGGCAGATTTGTGAGCGTAACAACGGCATTTATCACACAGCCCTCATGAAGTGACTTCAGCTTTTTTTCATCTCTTTCCTAAAGTAGCTATAACATGCGTCTGTCAGGCTCTCTTCCATTTTGACATTTTTCTGTCAACAGATGCTGCGTTCAAACTTTTTCACACAAAAGTGCAGTTTTGGGTTAAAATGTTTTCCTTCTTCGAATGAAATTGAAAGGATTGCTCATAAAGACTGTTATAGCTTTAGGCCCATATTTGCATTGAAGTCAGATTATACCCCACCGGATTTATTATATTTGGAAGTTGTCAATCGGCACAGAGAAGTCCGTACGGCTGTTTACTGCCTCCACTCTGGATCAATGAGGAGGGAAGATGGGAGGATGGGTGGGGGGTATTGGTGTCATTCACTCTGCAGGGACTTGCCCTTGAACATAAACACCCCTTGCATTCCTACCACACAGCACCCCGTAAAGCAGCAGCGGAATCATAATTGACCATGAGTGCAGGGTGCTGGCGGGCTTTAAGTACCATGAGGTGTGACATGACTTTCAATGAGCTACAAGCCAGGTGCACAGAAAGTCCCCTCCCACCCCCCCCACACACACACACACACTATACTGTGAGATCCCATGTTATGCACAGACTTGCAAAGACATTTGTGAACGGCACCACCCAGGCAAAATTGGTGTCACATAAGCCGTTGCTGCCACGACCCAGGGTCAGTGAGCTAAAGAGGGGGACCACACAGGATTTCAGTTAATTTAAACCTGGAACTAAGACAAAGCAATGTAAAAAAAAATTAATCTGTAGTCTGTAAATCAGTTGTGGTTGCAATGTTGAATGTAATTTTGTGTGTGTGTGTGAGAGAGAGGAGCCAGCCTAAATAACTGAAGCCAGCCTACCTCAGGTTTGATGGCACCTCCCATCTCTACCTGCAGGCAACTTGAATCAAGGAGGGTTAAAGGAGATGTCACGGCGCCATATGGCGTCATATCAATAGGGGTACAACAAGGCGGCAACCTCCGGGTTCTGAAAAGTGAAGCCAATGCTGAAGTGCTTTAAACCTGCATTCTTTATAATAGCCAGCAGAGGGCGACTCCTCTGGTTGCAAAATAGAAGTCTATGAGAAAATGACCCTACTTCAAAAAGCTGGGTATGCTTTAGGGCGTGGCTCCGTGTTTTTGTCTTGCGAACTTAAACCCTTTCACAGTGTGTTTTCGTTCGGTTGTACTTCTTATACACAGTCTATGGGTACAACTCTTGCGTAGTAAAATATGGTCTTCACTTGCCTAAAGGTTCACTAGCCTGTGCAAGATCAAAGAACATGGGAATGATTGATTCATTTCACTGAGGCGTCTGCAGGGAGGGTGGCTGCACGGTGGTGCAGTGGTTAGCACTGGCGCCTCACATTACAAGGATGGGTTGTGTGCTAGTCATCTAGTCTAATGAAAGTAGCCATTTATGAGCATCAACGTGTCACATCATATGACCCAGCTACTGAGATTCATGGCTGCAACATGTTTTGACTTAGTTTGCTCAAGATGGTTTAGGCTGTAGATTTCAGAAGATAATATATATATTTTTTTGAGTATGTGATGCGTTAGACATACGATGTGTTCACAGTAGGTGTGTGCAGTTGCCCTATAAGGTGTGTGGATGAGAAAAATCCGTTGTTTGTTGAAAATTCCTGTGTCCAGCCCCCTCCACCTGGTCTCCCCACGGACAGGCCGCCCAGCAGTCTGGACAGATGGGTGGGCAGGACACAACACAGCACCGGGAAGGCAGAACGGACAGAAAGATGGATACATGCAGCAGCTTGCAACTAAGAGACAGTTTTGACTAATGTGCTGAATGGAAAAGCCTTATGCAGGAAAGCAGACTAAGTAGGAGACAGACACTTACATAGCAGGGAGACATCGAGTACCAGGAGTTCTACGAAGTCAATTTTTTTCCTGGAAAAAATCTCAGTGACATATACTGCTTTCTTTTTTAATGTTTATGTTCAGGCTGTGTCTATTTTCAGAACTATTAAGTTACAAATGGAGCAAAGGCTTCATTGGTCAGCTTCTCATTACACATTATCTACTTTAAAATTATGTTCACAAGAAAATCTTAGCAGATACTTGGAACTGGAGGGACATAGAGGCACATGTACAGAAATGAAGCTGTGAAGGGAATGAAGATTTGGACCAATATAACGGTTGATAATTACAGAGGAGAGGAAAAATAAAAAAAAGACCAAGCAGAAGGAAGCAAGACAGGACATGGGATCAACCATTTTTAATGAGGTAAGCTGAAGTTACAGTATGCGGCAGTACTCCTCTCAGTATTAATTAGCATCAGTGATGAGCGGGTTCCTCTGCCCTGACGCCCCGCAGCACCCGGCCTGTCTAGTCCTCACCCTGAGCCAGCCTGTCTGTGTTAGCGCTCTGACAGGGCGAGATGGTGCGTGGCCTTGTGCTACCTCTGGGACACCATGTAACATCTGCTCCCTCCAGCTGTTGTAGTTGCTCTAACACACACAGTAGAAAATCTGGCAGTGTTGGATTTGGAAATGCAGCTGTGTGTGCATGCAGAATATGGCTGAATGCAGACTTACTTTAAAGAAAACCAGTGCGAACAGTGATTTCTCTGTCTCAAGACGAACAGATCATCCGACTGAACTGTGCTGAGAGAGTCCGGCCACAAGGTCAGATTACAACCTGCGGCGTGGAAGAATGAAAACTGTGTTCACAGCCCACATCCGCAGCTACTCCGCGGCTTTCAACAGCTGAACAATTGGCTCCACC
Organism: Sebastes fasciatus; assembly: GCF_043250625.1. NCBI lineage: Eukaryota > Metazoa > Chordata > Actinopteri > Perciformes > Sebastidae > Sebastes > Sebastes fasciatus. The sequence continues at coordinate 19,125,595 of NC_133802.1, forward strand.
TCCTGCTATTTTTAGTATAATCACTCCCTCACCATTTACCACAAACACTCCAGCGTTACAAAAAACAACAAATACTTCGCCTCTTTTACTTAACACCTCGTCATCACCTCTTACGCGTCTACATGGCAGCCTACCTGAAAACCGCTCTGACATTTATCTGCACTTATAGTCCCCATAGTGCCATGTACTGTCGTATGTACAGAGCACATGATGGCCACACGTGAGTGCCCTCTCATATACATTACTCTTTCCGCATCATGTGCAGGACAGAAATAGCCCCTCTTTAAATGAACCATGAACAGCGCCTGGCTTACTGGAAGTCTGAAGATAGAGAGGGCCTCCTAATGAAGCGGCGCACATATGCAAGTCCGCACGGACTGTAAAGAGCTTATATCAAGGTCATTATCTTTCTTACTTAATTGTGTGTTGGAATTGAAAAGGGAACGTGAGCTTGTGTCAAAGACCGTTACAGTAATGGATCGGCACTGAAAGGGTAAGACGTTAATAAATCACCCAGAACAGTTTAGTCACCGCACACCTACACAGGACTCCTCAAGCTGGGACCTGAGTGGGAATCATCCTGTGTGAGTATGTGTTAATGTGTGTGTGTGTGTGTGTGTGTGTGTGTGTGTGTGTGTGTGTGTGTGTGTGTGTGTGTGTGTGTGTGTGTGTGTGTGTGTGTGTGTGTGTGTGTGTGTGTGTGTGTGTGTGTGTGTGTGTGTGTGTGTGTGTGTGTGTGTGTGTGTGTGTGTTGCAAAGGCTGATAAGAGTTGCTTGGACATGTCCTCTGGATGTCACAATACCCTGAGGGAGAAGGTGTCACAGAGGAGGATATCAGGCAGAACAAGGACTGCTCTGCTCTGTGATTTGTCTCTCCTCTCCGTGGCTTCACCTCCCCGCCCCCCCGGTTTTATTCCCGCGCCCCGGTGCTGGCATTACACATTTGTTCCATCTACTAACAGTATTTTTCATTGCATTCATATTTAGGGATGAGTAATGGTTCAAGTTCTTCAATAGCAGTGCTGACACAATGCCAAAATTATAGTTAGACGTTCGATCTACCACTATAGATGTGAATGTGAGCGTGAATGGCTGCCCGTCTCTGTCAGCACTTTGATTTACTGGCGACCTGTCCAAGGTGTACGCTGCCTCTCGCCCAATGTCAGCTGGGATCGACTCCACCCCTGCGACCCTCTAATGATAAGTGGTTATGGATGGATGGATAGGTGGATGAAATATCTCCGCAAGGAGGAATCCTACAGACTTAGTTGATCCCCTGAATTTTCCTCTAGCGTTTTTCCTCTAGGTTGACTTTTTTCAGTTTTTATTACACTGAACAAATTCCACAACAAAAATAGGAACAAAACAAAAACACAAAAGGGCGGCACTGCTCTCTCTCTTTACAACCTTTGATCCATTCTTTTCAGACCAGCTGAGAACACGACTCCTCCACCGTATGACGTCCACTTTTCCCAGCGTTGTTTTCATGGGTCCTTGCTTTAGTCCTTAGATGATGAGTCAGCTTTTCCATGGAGTATATTTCCTCTACAATGTCCAGCCACTGTCCTGGTCTTGCAGGATCACATTTCAACCAGCTTGATTGATTTTATGTTATTTTTATTTGGTAGGGACGATGCAATTTTAACATAGTTCCAATACAGGGCGTGAAACTGATGTGCTGCACAGAGAGTTTATAGCTATTGCTAATTTTCAACTCTTGTCCTAGTTGGGCTTTTACATGTACAGTGTAATTAAAATATACAGCTTTCTATATGATAAAACCACAATACATTTCAAATATGGAAATACAATAAAGTACACATCACACAATGCACTAATAACACCCCTCCTTACTGCTCCTTGTGATGGCCTTTTTACATGCAAGTATCAGGATTTTGAAGGAATAGATGTCCTGATTTTGAATCATATCGCTGGGTATCAATCCCAGGTACTCGACCCTGGGATCCCTGGGAATCTTGTAGCATAAAATCTCTTCAAGTATCTGAATAACCCTGCCACAGAATGATTGTATTTTTATACATGACCAGATAATATGTGAGTGATTGACATTCATCTGCGCTCAGTATCGCCAGCACTGCTGCTGCACCCAATTGTTCATTTTTTATGTGTAAGTGTGTGTTTTTATAGGGTGTAATAAAAAAACAGATGAAATTCTTCTATCTGAAATCCCTCCGTCTTTTAGAGTTATTGGAAGTTTGTTCTGCTCTACACATGGAGTGACAATCACTCTCCGACAGTTTAAGACATTTATGGTTTTAAGTAAAATATCTCAACAACTATTTGATGGATAGCCATATAATTTGTTACATGCATTCATGTCCCCATCAGGATGAATGGTAATAACTTTGGCGATCCATTCACTTTTCCATCTAGTGTCATTGTTAGGTTAACATTTAAATTTGTCTATTTATCTTTGATTTGTTACCAAATACTTGCAAAAGAAATGACATTCCCATGAGCCTGTACTTGTAGCAATTGTTAGCATGATAAGATGCTAAACTAAGATGATGTTCATAGTCATTACATCTGCTTAGCATCAACATGTTAGCATTGTCACTGTGAGCCTTTAGTGACAATGCCTCATGCAGCATATTGTGAGCTACAGCTGGCAGGCAGCTGAGAGCAGGAGTTGTGTATTTCTGTTTCCACAGTAACGTAAGACGGCTCTGCGTTACCATATTCAACTGTAGCTGGTGTTACAGTGGTTTTGGCTCACAACTACAGTGTTTTGTAAATCCACAGATGCTTTCTGTGGTGACTATGATTTGGACTGTCATTGTTTGTTTGTGCTTGTTCTCATAAACTCTTTGTATGCATTTAATTTGTTCATTCTAAATTCACAGAATTAGTTGTGCTTGTGCTGTTATATAACGCTAAACATTTAGTAACGTGCAATTGTGGAGCATATTAGCCCAGGATCATTCAATCTCGTTTTCTGTAGTAGTATTATTTGTAAGTGTTTGTTGTGTCTAAATTCATTAACACCTGCTATTAACAATCCAGCCCCTTTGTAGCTCCCCCAATCACAATTCTCTGGTGCCGTCGCTGATAATGTGGCAGCTGAAAAGTAATTTTGTTTGTTTACCAAATATCGAAATGTGTATGTAGGGGAGCACAAAAAAATATTTTGTTCATGTTGTGGTCATGTAGATTAATTAAAGGTGCAATCGATAATATTGATAACATTCAGCCACTAGATGTCGCATTCTCCCTCCTCTGTTCCATTGCATTCACTTCGCAACAAGTGGTTGCCAGACACTTACCGTCAAACTCAACCAGTTTTTTTCCATACTAACTGGCTACTTGATCACTGACGACACAGAGATACCATGTGATACCAACGTTGTTTTACTATTGGCTCACAAGCCTTGTTAGAAGTGGTCAGATATTTTCAGCAGTGATAAACAAAACATTCATTTTGTACCATTTTTTAAATGATTCATTCACAATCATAATATTTTTTTTCAGGAAAAGCCATACTTTTAATCGGCACCTTTCTAAAAGCTCTGTGAATGTATTATTTTTTTTAAATATCAATCTACATAAAAATGTTATCAGTAAGACCTTTAATATCAGTTGACATATCACTCTGATTTTTTAAACTGTCAAATATTGATACCGGCTTGATACTGCTATGTTGTATAGACACATTTCGGCTTATACCAAAAAAGTATTAAGATTTGATACCTCGCTCATATTCATATTATTGTTTTCACACACACATACTGTAAACACACACACCGTTCTGCAGCCTGGCATCTAGCCTACCACTAATCTGAATGTCCCACATCAGGCTACTGATTTCTCTTTGGCCTCATTCCACAGCGGGATGCTGTTGGCTCTCTAATGTGGATAACAACACAGAGGGGGCTATTTTAAGTAACTCGCAGCCTTGTCAGCGGTCTAAGCCAGGAGGAGAACGAGCCTCATCTCATAATGACTTCTGTTATGTTTTTCCCCTCTTTTTATTTCCCTCCGTTGGGGTTGTGATTACGTAACTCTATTCACAGGAGCACAGACAGAGATGTGACTTATAGTGACACATACTGTATGCAAGAAAGCACACACATACATGGTCACATGTGGGGCTTACTAACAAGTATGTACACACTGTATACATACACACATACGCACACACACACACACACACATACGTATGTTACTTTAGGTGAGATTTTTAGATTGACTTATTAAGTTTCCCTACTATCCTCTGTGGTGCTTATCAGTATTTCATGATTATTGTGAATAACATAATTACAGTAATATGTTGAAAGTATATATAATTATAAGGTCAGTGTTAAACCAAATTACAGCATTATCTAATATGCTAAGGTGCAAATTGATCTAACAGTTAGTCTGGGATTAAAGTAAAAATATTAAAGATGAAATGGGTTTAAAATAAGAAGAGGAAGACATTAATAAGGTGGAAAAACAGGGGGGTTTCGGGGGAAGTGAGGCAAGGAGAGAGAATGAGGATAAATTGAGAGGTGCATGCTCTGATAAGCAAGCCTTAGAAGCAAACCTACATCTAGACATGGGTTATTTTCCAAAGAGGTCATCTCCCCAAGCAGGACACACTCCTCCTAAATGGACCACACCAACAGGATTATTTTAACACTCCGAAGTCACTGTTTCCTCCAAAATGCAACTTGTAACTTTACACGTAATATTTTACTTCACATATACCGCGACTTTCATGTCTAATGACACCCTAATCTCATATTCCGTTTATACGGACTTCAAACGCTACATAATTCCTCTTCAAGTGCAAGTGATATTACAATTTTTTCTTTTTTCAAATCTTCTGCGTTTCCTGTTCGCACCGTATAGAGCCCGGCTGAGGTGGACAAAACAAATATATGAATTCTCCTCTAATTAGTCCTGAATCGTCTCCTCCCGTCAGCATCCGTCTTTATACTCTTATGCCTCCTTTCGTCTTGTCCTCTCTTCTCCATGCCTTTCACCAATAGAGGAGTGATTTTCATAAGACCTTGATGCTCTTTTCCCCTCATCTCTCCTTTCACATGGCGTACTAATAGGAGCCCCGGGAGACTATGTTCAAAGAGTTCACAGAGTGAGGAAAAAAAAAGAAAATATATATAATTATTTTATTTTAGAATGAAAAATTAAACAAAAATAAATAGCAAGGGCAGCATGATAACATGCCCACATAGAATTAACAGTTTTTAACAGATCGATAAATATCTCAAATGTACATATACAATTCGAAAGAACATGCAGGATTATTCATTTATGGCCCTGGGGTCATCAAAGGAGAAATAATGTACAAAATGTTAGTTTGTTTTATGTCTGACTGGCGTCACAAGGAATGCTCTCATTTCTCATCTTGGAAATCAAAGCCTGCTTTTTCAGCCCTTCATTTGCTCCCTAATCTTTCAGTATATCAAAAGGGAATCAGAAATACCATGCAAAAATTATTTTCAATTTGCAAGTAGGCTTACAGTAAATTAATCATCAATGGCTGCTATTGATGACGCTGATCAGAAGAGAACACAAGTTCTGTGTAAAGCCTTTATTGAAATCTTTATCATCTCTCCAGGGGGAAGAGTCACGATGGCTCCTCTTTTGATATTTCAAATGATAAAGGTTGAGGGTTAGACCCTGTGCAGGGTCAGAGCGGATATCCTGCTGAGAACATGAACATTTCCACACAAAACAGTGGGCTACCTCCTAGTCTGAGAAGTGAAGCCAATGTTGAAGTGCCTTAAACTTGCATTCTTTCTAACAGCCACTCCTCTGGTTGCAAAAAGAAGTCTGATTGTATAGAAGTCTATGAGAAAAAGACCCTACTTCTCACTTGATTTATTACCTCAGTAAACATTATAAACATGGGTTTATGGTCTCAATCGCTAGTTTCAAGTCTTCTTCAATACAGCATGATGTTCATTTAGTTAATTATGGTTCCATTTAGAGTCAAATAGACCATTAAATAGGGTATGCTTGTGTTTTTGTCTTGCAACTTTAACTTTTTCACAGTATTTCCACTTCATGAAAGTTAATTGAAAAATACTGAAGTTACCCTTTAATGAATACCATTTCCCATCTTAAACCCCACTGAGCACACCAGTAGGACTTATTCATTATTTTTTATTATCGATTAATCTGCAGATTGTTTTCTTGATTCATTGTTTCTAATATAAAATGCCCACCACAATTTCCCAGAGAGTTCAAATATTCACATTTGACAGGTGAGAACGAGTGTTTTCTTATTGATTTTCTGTTGATGGACCAATTGATTAATTGACCAATCAGCTCTGTACACCCTCTTCACACTTTCCGTGTTTCCACTGTAGTCTGTTTTTTCACCTCCCTCCTCAGAAAATAAAAGACATATGAAAGTCACTGTGCGTCTTGATCTTGTAGGCAGTGAGAGGACATAATGAACGTGTTGATTTTTGTGTTGATTGGACAGATTATTGAGTTGCCATTTATCCTCAACTTGCTTCAGATCATTACATTGTAATCACCTGCTTAGTTTGAAATCCCACATAATTGACTCTGATAAGCTTGTTGGTAGGGGTGCTAAGATTTTTTCATTCTAAATCAAAAATTGATCGAAGTGATCTTTCGATTTTGACCGTTGAAATCATAGCAGAATCTGCAATTCTCCCAGTATTTTTTTTCTCTCCACCTCCGCCTACTTGCGCGGGTCCGGAAAAAAAACAACGACAACACTTCAGAGACAACACAGTGTATCTTACCGGTAACCTGCAGCTGCACTTTTCGATACATCGTGGCCACTGCCGGAGTCGGAGATGACGGAGAAAAACACAGAACTGGAAAATTCTCCTGTTACTCTGAACTCACCGTTGTGGCAAAATTTTGCGTTCCCAGTGAGTTATAAAAACAACAAAGGCGTCGTTGACAGAAAAACAGACTAAGCTACATGCGGATACCATACCTCAGGCAACGACAAATATGGCAGGACATATTTGCAGGCATCACAAACAAATATATTTGACTGATTCAACGGCACCAGGATCTGATGGCTTTTTGCAGGTGAGGAAACTCAAGCTGTTGTTGTAAAGTACCTCTTCTTTTTGTGTGAAATAAGTTATTTTGAATTCATTTTATATAAATTATTTATATATACAAATCAAGACTCAATAGTCTCAAATTCGCATTGCTGTCGGCGGCCGAAAAAAAAAGTTTAAATCCAATTGTGGATTTGGAGAATCGTGACTCCCCTACTTGTTGGACACATTTACAGTGCTGCATGAGTAAGTTCTCTAAGTGTCGGCTTAATTTGAAGGTGCTAAATACGGGATTGGGAGCATTTCTTTTGCCTCTCAACAGCTCTCAACATGGCAACAGAGAGCTGGCGGCTTGCAGCTAACAACGGCGAAAGCGCTGACAGAGTGATAACAGTGTTTACCTGAGGGAGAATCGCAGGGTGGGTGCTACGCTTCTGCGATGACGCCGTCGGTCGGGACAATGTTATCAGCTGTAACCGCTGTATGAGAGCAGTGCAGAGCAGCTGTTGTGATCTACCTATTGGGGCACACTCACATGCACGAACATGGACTAAAAGCACACGTGGCCGGCTCTCCCTCAGAGCTTCTCTGTGCAAAGCACATTACAACACACACAGAGGGAGAGCGACTTCATTCTCTGCTCAGGTAGACATGACTCCCCTATATCTTTACAAAGCAAATAGTTGTTTGGCTTTATATTAATGCTCTGTATAACTAATTTAGCACCTTTAATGTGTATTGTATTGAGTGTGTTTGGAACTGAATACAGACTGGAGCAAAGTGGATCTGGATTTTGAGCTGCAGGGGAACCAGCATGAACATGTATTCTACAGTCTTGTTGTGCTGATATATTGTATGCATTTCTATAAATTATATACTAAACATCAAATCGGCATTGTGTAAACAGTGGACAGCTTTAATAAAATGTGAAACAATTGATACCCCCCTGCACTGGCACACAATAACAAGACAGCCACGCTGGCTCAGTGTGTATTTTAGAGGTGACAGTTTGTCAATAGGGATTTTGCCATGTTGGTTTTCGATTTGAGTCATCGGTCGGGGGCTGAGTCACAAATCTTGCCTCCAGGACTGATATTTAGCAACGTGGGGAGATGTCCTGATATCAAAATATTTCTGCACCTCATCCGTCTCCGAACTCAGTGGGGTGTAAACGTTGGAGGAGTTATAAAATTTTGCAAAAAGAGGAAAGTTTGATTAAGGCTGGGTTCGTCAGAGACCCTGCAGGAAAGTAAAATCGACATGAAAAGTTCACCTCACCTATTTTACAGACACAAATAACCACCCAGCATAATACAGCCATAATTAAAGTGACAGTAGGCAGTATATTTTTGGCATCATTGGGCAAAAATTCCATAGTAACCTTTCAGCATATTGTAATTCAAGTATTCTGAGAGATGACTGGACTTCTGCACCTCCTCATGGCTCTGTTTTCAAGCTTTAAAAAATCTAGCCCGTGACGAAAGACTTTGATCAATCACAGGTCATTATTGATTGATTCATATTTGATCAGCGCTGCGTAGTTTGACCGTTTGGTCGGAGTTCGCGAGTGATTGACAGCTGGCTCTCATAGACAGCAGATGGACAGCGGACCTCAGATCGGCTCTTACTGCTTGTTTTCCTCCGGTCTGTGAAATCTTGCAGATGCCGTTAGAAGCACCGGAGGCACATGATTTTTTTCAGGTTACCTGTTTCATGAACTACTGTCAGGATATAGCGTCCGTCATATTTGCTCCAATCTCGCCTACTTCAGTTTTAAGTAGTGATGAGGAGAGTTTGAGAAAGATTTTTTTATACAGAGACCGGGAGTAATGTGCAGTGCTTTCAGTCCAAACTATGGCAATGTGTTTATGGGAAAGCTTGAAGTGGTTTACAATAGCAACCCCTATTTTCCTCTTGATTTTCTAATAAAATCTTCTAGTAGGGGAAAAAGCTGCTGATTATGTCTACAGTCTGTATGGAGTGGTTGCATAGCAGATATTCCGAAATTTACCGTTCAAAATAAACCGAGGTTCATATTCCAGTTTCAAATTTGCTCTTATCTTACATGAATACAAATTAAAATAAAGAATTGCATTTAAATGTCGTATTTAAACTTTTGAACCTTATGGCGTCAGTTCATGTATTGCTTGTAAATTGATCGGACCTGCATGTTCATACATCTACATTTGTATTGGCCAGAGGGAGTTTTGACTGTGAGGAATAGATTTCAATCTCCAGTGTAATAGGACTCCATTCCAGTCCTGCTTGAATACGTGATTGTCGACCTGCCAGCATGAATTTGACACCCCTGGCCATTTACCTCTTGACGGGTGTGGGCCATCTTTTTTAACAGCTAAATAAAATGTCTATTTTAATGACTGCAACCAAAGCACCTCTCTATCGCACGTCGCTTATAGACGCACTCATTTCCACACACAATACGAAGAGGATGCAGAACCAATTTACCATCTGAAACAATGTTTTTTGAATACATTCAATGCAGCCATCAAGCCTATTTATATCATATTCATCACATAAACAGGCACAAAACCCGACCCCATCGACAAACTGTACTGTATAATGCAATTGAAATCTGATTCCAAGTGAAGCAGAAAACACAGGCACACGTGTACAGTACCACTCATGCACACACTTGACCTGTATCCTTTAAGCTATTCGACTATTTGGCAGTACAACACCAGCTTGGTGTAGCAGGAGGTAAGTGATTGAGGCAGTTGAGATAGGGCTTATTGCACCTTATTCACCAGAGCCCTTTAAACCTCTTACATGTTGATTAAAGTCCCACGATCCATCTGTAGGTAATAGCGTGGCTGCTGTATTAAAGGTCATCACATCCTCGGAGTGGCCTGGTTACTGAATTCCCACTGTGTCTGTCACTTCAATCAGCCATAACCATGTACGTATAGGCCCAATACATGCAGTATATAATAATATAGTGCACGTGCACACATATTTTCACATAGACAGTCTCAGAGTTGATGTGGCGGTATAGGCGCCTTTCCTTTAATGTCGCTTGTTGGATTAGAACAGAAAATGTGCCATAATTAAAATGCGTCCACTATGTGCTGAAAGAGGGTTGGGACGCAATTCAAGCATGCTATTTCTATATTTCGCCTTCAGCAGCTGATGCCTTACAGCGATTAACCACCAAGCAGCGTCCGCCTTTACAGAATTCCTCTGGAGATGCATGCGATAAACATGCAAACTGTGTATATATGTTCCGAGTGTGAAGGAGTAATAGGGATGGAGAAAGGAGAAAGCCCATGATATATGCCCGTGTCACATACATGCATTTCCCAGCTGACACTGCTTTATGGTTTCATGATTGAATCAATTTCTCCTTTCAAAGACTGCTAAAAATGCATTACGCCTTTTGGTCCAATACCTGCACATTGACTACAGATGTTGCTTTACCTTCACGTCTGAAATGAAATCTGCTGCTCATTATTCATGAGGAACGCAGGGTGGAAGTGAATAACCTCAGGTTTGGATTTAAGGGTAAAGGTAATACTGTTGTATTCTCTTTAATCAAACTACCATTTTTCATTAAACTGGCCAGAGCCGAAACCTTAGGCTAAATCATACACACACTTTTAATTACTACTTTTACTCTTCTTTATGCTCAACAACTCACTCGACTGACATTCAGTTTATACCATTCCTCCCTCCCTCCATCTGCTTCATCCACTCCTCTACCTTTTATTCTCCTGGATGGATTCTTTGATAAAATACTTTTAATTCAAGTCACTTTATGGTTCACTCTGAGGCTAAGGATAGGATGTAGATTGTGATGTTGCTAATTGCTAAATCGCATTTATATGCACAAACGTAAAAGTAGCAAAGACTTTGTCATGAGAAGCAATCTATTATCTATTAGATGAGAAAAAACAGAGTAGTATAGACCATTTCAACGGCGTTGCATTGCTAGGTAACAACTTGGGGCCATGTTTACTTCCTGTGTGTACTATTGGTGCCTTCAAGTGGGGTCGTGTTTACCGTGTTCACTAGAAAAGTCCATAGGAACGCCCCTCTCTTGTGGTATTCACAATATCGTAAGTGGAAAGTTTCTGAAAGCTCTGAGTTTAGGAGTTGTGACATGTTTGTTGACGTTGTCTGAAATGGCGGAGGCCATGAAAGTACATTTTTCGGCGCATAAGAAGTTAATATATTGTAATTTTAGTTGTAGATTGTTTTTCCTTCGTAATTTTATAAAATGTTGATATTCCCAACGATCTCATCTTTTCCTCATTATGCCTTTGCATTACTGCATTACGTTACCCTGCTTGCTAAATTGTTAGCCTCTGTGGCTTCTAGACACAGACAGTAATGTTAATATTGCCATTGCTTAACAGCGGTGTTCTTCACGATTTAACCAATTGAACGCCAAGCATATCGTGTACACGACCGCCCATGTTGTAAACACAAGCTCACAAGTTTCATTTGAAGGCACCATATTGTTCAATATATACTGTCTTTTCAGACGCACTGAGCAGTAACATACGTCATTACTTCCTGAGAGGGGTGAATTGGATTTGGACTGAATTAACATTTAAAATACTATATATGTATGTATATGTGATAGCAAAATAATTACAGCAAAATGATTTATGATTTTCATTAAGACAATAATATACTGTAATGGCTATGTGGTCAATGGTATGGTAAATTCTCCTTATCAACTTGGCTGTTGTACAACGTAGAATATTTTCCATCTAGTTGACGGTTGAATTCTTGAAGAATCGTCTGAGATTAATCGACTTGTCACCTAATTCATGCAACGAGCCTTTCGTTGCCAGGTTTAATAATGAAAGTTACATCACCAGTTATTAAACATCCAACAGTGAAAGCACAAGAGGATGGATCACTGCATCTGTCACATTGATTGTGCGATAGAGATACTCAATCTCGTCGTTACTTTTTATGCAACTGACTTTATTAATATCATATGAAATTGTATGTTATATAGACAGTATTATGAGTACTTAAGCACGGACCATTTGCAGTTTAGAACCTGATCAAATGATTGCAGTTGTCTCAGCCACTGCCACATGGATCATCCCAACTAATGGTGGCATTAAATACTAGATGACAAGCAGCATGAGGCGGAACTCATGTGGTATTGCGTAGTCTTTTCCAGCATCCGTGTGACTGACAAATTACATAATTGAAGTGACGGTGAATAATAACGACCTAATAATGTCTGCTGATTCTTCTTCATATTGGCAGCTGTTGGAATAGTGCTCAGTCGTGCACAGACGAGTAGAGACGCTGCACAGTCCCGTGGCACAATTGATTTACAAGCAGGACATTGCATAGGAGACAATAATCGTTGAAGTTTGGGGCAGGGCGGGGTTTATAGGGGACCACCATTTAACACACATTTAACACAGTTGGGATTCTGGCCATCCTATGAATAAAAATCCAATATTTACTTCCGTTTATGTCTTGTTTGGTTCAGCAATTTACAAACGAATATCTGTCTCCACAGCATGCTAAATGCATGTCTTTCTCCACCAGTCACTCATTTTATACTTCCTGTGCCAGCTCCTGGCTTGTCTTCCAAATTGTTTTATTGTTTTTTTTTGCAGACATGGCAAAGGTCATCATATCAAATGCAGAACATAACTGAGTGTCCGTGACATGAAATAAAAACATAGAAAGAGGACCGCCCACCCAATGTTGGTCTTGGTCACACGAAATAAAATAAAATAAAATAAATAATAATAATAATAATAATAATAATAATAATAATAATAATAATAATAATAATAATAATAATAATAGGAAAATAATATAAATAAATGAAATAATGGATTTAGCTTAAAAAATAGGATATGAAATGAAGTAGAGCGTAATGTTAGGTAAGAGTAAAATAGTAAAGACATTAGTATTGGTTGGAATTAAGGTAAGTGAGCTGGAGAGAGACATATTAGTGTTAGTAATAGGCCATAATTGAAGAGGGTCGTAGGAAAGGAGTAGTGAAGATCCCTGGCTTGTCTGAGCATGTTGCTGAAAATGGTTCAGTTTAATGGGCTGTTGCTGAGGGAACCACATTTTATGTAAAGACCTCTAAAAGTGGTTAAAAGCTGTGCAAAGCTGCATAGTTTGGTGGTGATTTTCACTGGGATCCACAGTACCAACCTTGGCATTAAAGGGAGGCATTTAATTGAATGTAAATATCACACATACAGTATGTCTTCCTAAAGATTTCAATGTCATCTCATCCCCATGTTGTGAGGCTGCAGCACCTGAGGCAACACTGACATTAACATGGCTCTCTGAGGTAAAAACTTCAGAAACACTTGAAGCATAGAGCGTATAGAGTGTGGTATAAAGAACTACGTTATTTTGAGACCAATGGCTCAGGGATCAGGACTTTTTTTTTCAAGCTGAAAAGCATTGGTCTCATAATAAATTTGTTATTTATACTACAAGTGTTGCTAGAGTTTTTAACCCTACTTGAGACTTTTACCCTTACTCTACTTTATCACGATTTACGATGACGATTTACGATGACTTTAAATGCCAATTCATCATTGTGTCCCTCTGGGAAAGCCCTCTTTATGTGTACATTACTTCCAAGAACCAGTGTTTTTATAACTGAGAAAACCCCCGGCTGTAATGGATGTAGGTCTGGCCTGCAGGTTTAGGCAAAAAATACGATACAAAAACACAATCATTAGTGTGTTCTCACTCTTGAACACATTTTCTTTGTCAAATAGGTGTCTCTACATCCCAACAAAGCCTTCACACTATGCGCTCCAAAACAATAAACTGATTCTTTTATGATGGATGGCAACTCACAGTACTACATCAGTTTATACAATAAGAAAACACCAATTGTAACACAGTTAAAGAAAGTGTGCTTTGCAATTGTTTGGTGATAAAAGTCTGATGCATTGTGGAGCGCCTGACAAAACACTGACTTGCTGAGCTGTTGCCTTGAAAAAAGGGAAAGCTCTTTCTCTACACAAACGGCACACAGATTTATTCATAGTGTTTACAGATGGCTCATTGGAGAACATTATATTCAAGTTGGCATTGTTTACTATTTAGTATCATTAGCTTATTGCTCTTTAGCTAAAGTGCTTTTGCCAAATGGCAGTTGGTTTTCTTCGAGCCATTGCTCAATATATTGGACAAACCGCACAGAACGATATGGAGTTCTAAATACATCAATACATGACTCTTGCAGTCAGTGTGAGTGGGCAGCATAGTCCATTCAATATGCTCTATTGGCATGAGTGGTACCATTAGAGTGGTATAGAGTCAGAGACTCTCCGAGGGAGGTCAGGCTGGAGCTGTGACCTTTTCATTGAGAGTTTGAGGAACACATTCATCAAATGCCTCACCGACCCGCTGGCAGCTGGCTCACTTCCTCTCATATACAGCATACTTTTGTGTCTCACACACACAAACACATATTTGCACTCCCATGTGTGAACCCACATACTGGTATGGCACAGCCAGCCAAGTCTTTTGCTGTAAGGCAATATTATTCGACAGTGCATTGCATTGACCAACCAATTATGTGCTAGCCCACGTTTCTGTAGAGGTGTAAGAAAAATATCAAAAATATTGAATATTGCAATATTGTGTTTTGTAATACCGTATCGATTCTCAAAAACTAAAGATGTTCCGATAACATTTTTCCCTTCCCAATACCGATTCCGATACCTGAATTTGCGGTATCGGCCAGTACCGAGTACCAATCCATTATCGTGATAGCGTGATTATTGTGACAAAAAAATATATATAGTTATTATTATTATTATTATTTAACAGCTGTTTACTACCGACCATGTATGGATGGGATACGATTACTATCTTTGTTGTATGGCCCAGAACTTTCTTTTATTATTCAGTTTCACTTGTTGGATTTTCCACTGTGAAATATTGCCAGATGGCTGACATGTTCCTCGCTCTGACTACTGCCACACTCTCCACTAGCACCACACTGTTGTTGTTTGCTATCGTCACGTGACAAACTACCTGCAATCAGTTCTTCTTTGCTGCTCTAAAACAGTAGGTGCCAGTGGCACCCATTATACATCCAGCGCGACAGCACAGTGAAGGCTATTTTGGAGCGTGCGTTGAAGAATAATTACTTTCTGGTTAAGTACGTTTTTAATTTTTACTGCATTAATAAATTGTGGTATTGGATTGATGCATAGACTGGCGAACTCACCGATACCCGATAACACATTTTGGGCAGTATCGGACGCATTTCCGATACTGGTATCAGAACAACTCTATCAAAAACACTGTCAATTTGACATGCAAATATTAACTTAATACTTTATTTCATTTTCATTTCACGCACTTTCATTTGCAAAGAGAGACGCCCTCTCAGTGTATGTGCCCTCTCAAAGTAGTGCTATGATGTTGATGTTACAGGGACTGTGATAAATGCAAATGCAGATCCCACTGTTATGATTGCTTAAAAAAGTAAAAAAATTTTACTCAGATTTTATGCATATGGCGGTGTGACAGTTTTCCTAAAATTATATTTTAAAAATTCCAATATATCACTTTGCTTACTGTATCGCAATATATTGAATCGTAACCCCTGTATCATTATACGTATCTTATTGCCAGATTCTTGCCAATACACAGCCCTATACATTCATGTGGTCCTGTGGTCTACCTTGCAATCTTGGTGACAAAGGATATAATTATTGTTGCCATGGCATCTCTACAGAGTTGTAAAATTCTTATGCATAGTATTATAAACTACTGTGCAGTGTTTTGCCATTTGATAAGCCTTCAAACTCGTGGATGTATTACTCAAACTGGACTTCCTATAGATCTATTTCTCAATGCAGTGCTATTTTTGGACTGAACAGCCAGCAGGCACCAGCACAGTATGCAAACAGTGGCTACGCCCAGTCTGAAAACGCATTCAATGTGACAGCGCAGTAAAGATGTGACCTCTTGTTCTGTTAGAGCTCCTCTGGGACTCGTCAAGTAACAAGGAAAGTGGCTAATTTTAGGATGTGAACAGTGGTCATGTAGCTCTCACCAAATTACATGCGCAGAGGAAAGGTCGGAGAAGTGGGAAAGCCATCCCACCGATGAGCAAACCCCAAAACAAACAAAACCAGCAAGCAGCTGCTCTGCACATCAAGACTGACTCCCCACTTTATCTCAAAGGGAAAATAATGCTGTGACAAAAAAGTTCACAAACATTCTCCGCATCTTCAACAACCAGCTAACAAATGATTAACAAATTGCTATTTAAATGTTGCCTTTAAATTCTATGACGTGTTGGCTTAAAAAGCTTTGTTAAATGAGTTGTCCTGGCTCTTTTTATTATTATTGGAAGAATTTTCTATTAAGGTATGAAGCTGCAATCGCTCCGTGGATGCTTTCACCTGATAGGTTGCTGTGGTCAGATTGCTGTGCTGTTCCAAGGACAGTTGTAGAAACTAATGCAAATTAACTTACTGTAACTAAAGAAGTTTATTTGAGCTTTTCTTTCTAAGATTTACGGTAATTCGTTTTATTGTTGGATTCAACATTTCCTGAAACATTTATTAATTAAAGTGAATCTCAAAGTTGACCGAGCAAAAGAAATATTTTCTATTATCTAACTATAAAGCAAGGAATCTCTGTGGGTATGCCCTTCGCATATGTCAAGAATTGTTCATGAAATTTACTTCACAGCTGGTGGGTGTATTAAAACATTGTACATTTTAAAGTTACAGTAAATGCGTCAATCTGGTGCACTTTGACAGCGAAATTAAGAGACTAGATCTATGAAGAATATTGTGTTCTTGTAAAAAAAAATGTGCTCTAGCAGTGGTGGAATGTAACTAAGTACATTTAGACTACTCAAATACTGTACTTAAGTACAATTTTGAGGTTCTTGTACTTTACTTGAGTATTTCCATTTTATGTAACTTTATAGCCCACTTCTACTCCACTACACCTGAGAGGGAAATATTGTACTTTTAACTTCAATACATGTATTTGACAATATTAGTTACAAGCTACTTTGTAGATTCTGATTCTAAAAAGAAAATATAAATAAACTATTAAATAGTATATAATTATTAAGTATACAGTATAAGGAAATTGAAAGGAGCTCCATCTTTACCAGCTGCAACATTAAAGTGATACACATTAATGCATCAATGATTATAATCCAATGATATATGCATATACTATTCTGAAATGAGTCTTTCTGCATAATGAGTACTTTTACTTTTCATACTTTACGTATATTTTGATGCTAATACTTTTTTACTTTTAGCTTTTAACTCTTTAGCTAGCCCACCCGTTAAGAAGTGTACAAATATTTTCGGTTCATTATGAAACTGTGCCAGGACAAAGTAGACTATAGCGGGCTGCCAGAGTCTAGGTAATTGTTGGGAAACACTGAATATGCATTTATATTAACTTTGAATAAACAAGCGACCAGCGCACTGTGCAGCAGCGAGGGTGGGGCTTCAACGCTCTGCGGACTTAGTCGCGCCTCCATTCATTAAATCCATGCTCTACATATGACCGCGGTGGTTATATCAAAGCAAGCGACTATCCCTATTTTTCACCGATGTTGTATCGAGTACTACTTGCGCGACTTGAGTGTGTTTTTCACCTGTTGTAACACTTATAACACTAACAAATTTACCGCCAGCAAAATACCTACTCTAATTAAATCCATGCTCTACTATATTACCAAGTGATTATGTCAAAGCAAACGACTAATACGGCTATTTGGAAATTACCTCAAATAAGGGTATTTCACCGATGTTTCTGACAGTGAGTACCGCTAACATTGTGTGTTTATAATGCCAGTGTGAAAACGATCCGGACCCAAACCAAAAGTCAGCAATGTGTCATTTTTATCTGTTGGCCTGGACCAAATAAACCAAACTACAGGTGTGAAAGCACTCTAAAAAAGTCCCACATAGAGTCCTTCCTGGAATGGAAATGACAATGATTATACTGTATGTAGTGCATGCTGATTCAGTGAACCAGCCCCTATCTCCACTAAGACATGTCGATTAAGGCAGTGGAAGAGGTAAAACTGATTAAAGTGTCCTGTAGGATTGCTAAGCTGTGGTGGTGCTCGTCATTTAACATGGAAAAGCACCGTATCACACCGTATTAACATTCTGCCTGAGGGGAAGACCGGGAAGGGTTGCTAGGAAGGCAATTTTGCCTCCAGTGAGGTCAAGGTTACAGACTGCATGCAGTGGCCGTAACACTCTCCCCCCTCTGATAGCTAAGGGTGATAGGAGGTGAGCCATGAGACAGAACAGTGCTCCGGAAGAAAGATAACAGAGAAATCACTTTTAGAGCATAAGAGCAGGAATGTAGTTTTTTTTTTGAGGAAGCAAGTGTTTTATTATTGATATGAATAAACATTTTAGTCCTTTGAGGGCTTGTTGTTGATGGTCAATCTGCCCTACGACTTGGCTAGGTTGAAGGAAACATCGTAATTTCGGTGAAGATTACTGCTTCGTTGAAGTTAGAGGACCTTCGTTGTCTTAACAATAATAATAACCACTTAGTTGGTTGGTTTGTTGGTTAGTTGGTTGGTTAGTGAACGACCGTGGTCATGATTAAAAGAAACCAACGTTGCTTGTTATTTGGAAACAGGAAACGAACTGCAGTCTCCCATGTTATACTCAGACTTTTTGTGGACCCATCCATTTTACCTCTTCGTCGCTCTATAACATGTCACCTGACATCCTCCCCCTCACCCAGCAGACAAGAATCAGAATTATAACAACTGCCAGAGGGCTTTGTCACTTGAATGTAAACATGTTGTGCTTGGGAATTTGTTGAAACGACTGATGCTCAACCTTTTTCACGGGAGGACATTCTCCTCTGATCGCCAATCTGTCCAGCTGGCAGAATATCTAAGAGGAGCTGAAATAAAAAGAGAACCTGCCTCTCTCTTAGCCTATGCATGCTGTTAGGGATCAGAGATCCGTTCCTTGCTAAAGGTGAAGTGAGATTTAGCAGCTTTATCCTGAAACATGTTTACCATACATCAGCGGCAACAGGATGGCAGAGTGTGGAGAAAAGCGGTGGTACAGCTTCATATGGCTGGAAAGACTGTCCCACCATCTGGACAGGAGGTTACCTCAGTGGAGAAGGATATAAGAGTGTAGGATCATTATCCTTCACAGGGGCAAGTAGGAATAGTGTGGGACTATGGGAGCAGAAGGTTTGCAAGTTTGGAGGTCAATGAGGGGAAAAACCTGTGTGTCCTGTGTCCTGTTTTCGGAGGAGCGGCTTGTCGCTAAAATGAGAATAGTGCTGGTCCACCTTAAAGGTCAGCCCATCTTAAGCGAGCCTGAGTCGCAGTGGTCTGTAACTTCGGGGCTAACCCCTTCACTTTAATCAGCAGGTGGCAAACACCTGACCTGTTCTATATGAAAAGCGTCTTGAGATAACTTCTGTTTTGATTTGACGCTATATAAAAATAAATTGAAATTGAATTGAATTGAAAACAAGACAAAGGAGCTTGGCTTGGGTCTTCAGGAGTTGTAGCATTAATTCAAAGACAATCTAAACTGTACACACACTGAACTGCTACGTTCACAGCTATAAAGTTATACTCACTGTCAGTCACACACTCACACTCTCTCTCTCTTGACCGCTAACATTAAGCATACAGCCTACGCACCTTCCTTAAAGGAGTTTTCTACATCTACAACACATTTTAGTTATCAAAATACATAATTCCCTGATGCTTAGGCCCGGTGGTGAGTCAATTTAGGGCCGCTAGGCTTGCAATACACTGGCGGAATCCGGGTGCACCGTCTTCAGAACAGCTGATCTTTGGCTGTGCCGTCATCTGATGTCACTGAAGAAAAATCAATTAGATACACTATATCATCACGACTCTTTTGTAGGGTCCGCCCTTCACAGGACTGAATAAATTCATGGGCTATTTGCAGATTTTCAGTGCTAATACTGTGGGACCCAATGGGCATATAGAGCTTAGCTTAAAAGCTTAAAGACTCCTATGTCTTGTTCTTGTGATTAGTTCTCTGTGTAGGCTATATATACCTGTGTGTTTCCCATTGTTCCTTATTAGTTCGTGATCATTGTATCCCGGTGTTTGCAGCTGTTGTTTTGCTCCTCGTCTCTGCTCCTCGCGTTTCGAGCCAGCCAGTTCTGTTTTGCCTTCGTCTGCCCTTAACCAGTCTGATAAATAAATTATTTTCTTCAGTTCCCGTTGCCTTCCTGTTGCTTCTGCATTTGGGTCGACCTGCCTGCACAACTATGACACTGGGGATATATAGCAAGCGAGACTGAGGGTTTGTCTTAATACAGTAAGATACAAGAGGACAAGTTGAGGCTGTAGGATCAACATGTCCACTTCTTGGGTGTCCATGGTGTCATTTTTGATTTCCCTGCACAGCAAATGTTTCTTTTCCTCTCCTCTGTATGTCATAACACGTTTCATGCTTGCCTGTTCCTATCCAAGTCTGCATCCTGATGAGCACAAAGGTGGAAGCAGCACTTCATATGAATTTTTGTGTTTTGAAGTCGTTTTTGTGATTTTTTTTCTCTACAGTGCTTTGCAGCGCCGCTGTGCTGGCTGCACAGCACTGCAGTAGTTCACTGACTATCTGATGCTGTAATCCCAGATAATCTCTCTTTTGCACATTAACAATGGGATCCAATTTCTACCCTTGAGGTGTGGATCTCAAGGGGTTTAGGCAACCTTTGCACTGCAGGGGTGGGAGGAAGAGAAACTGTAGATACACAGTACAAATATCTCTTTATACTGGATAGACGGGCATAAAAACATATGAGTGTTATCTGTTCATTCTGGCAACAAGTATTTTTAGAACAGATGGCTCTAAAGATAAGTCTGTCTGTTCTTATTGAGCACCAAGAAAGGTGAAAATAATCCTTATTTTGCACACAGAACAAAATGTAAAGCTGTATGAAAAACATTTTAAAACAGTTTTTCACAGGACAAGGTACAAGTCTAAAACCTATCATGACTACATCTGATGAAATTATTTTATCTGGGACATGATAAGTGTAACATCAGTGTTGTAGCTGAAAAAAAATAAGTGACCGTCACAGCAGTTTAAACCTTGAAGCATTTGAGTGATGTAGTTGGTTGGTACGCTACATTATGTCATTATGGATAAAATATCAATTTAATGTCACTTTTCACAAGTACGAGTGATATTTCACACAGCATTACAAATATATTTGAAGATATTCTGTTCATTATTATTACTATTAGAGCTGCAACGATTAGTCGATTAATCCGTTTGTCAATCGAAAGAAAATTAATCAGCAACTATTTTTAAAATCGGTTAATCATCAAAGTAATTTTTTTTAAGCAAAAATGCCAAACATTTGATGGTTCCAGTTTCTCAACAGACAATTGGCTGCTTTTTACATCATCTTTTGCTCTTATAATGTTTCTCACAGTTTTCTGATGTTTTATAGACCAAACAATTATCAAATAAAAGAGAAATAATCATTAATATATTGTTATTTTACAGTTATATGGCTTTTATTGACCTCTATAAGAAAGAAGGATTGGGGTGATAGACAATGCCAGTGCTAATTCAAAATGTAATACTTGCTTTAGGTTTATGAGTTGACTAATAACTTATATGTATCTGAGTTATCTGCCATCAACGACAGTTAAGACACCAATATGTCAAAATTACAGAAGAATTTTTCGAGGCTAAATTTACGAATTATGATAATTTACAAATGCAGAGTCCTCATTTATAGGTTATTTAATAGGTAATATGCCTCTCCTTGCATACTCACAACTTATATAAAGTGTCTACTCACCTGTCTGAAGGGCATCCAGCGAGCATTCAATGTGCTCCCAGACATCATAAGCGGTTCACTCCAGTTTCAGCTTCCTTTGGTCTTAATAGAGAGACTAACTAGTCCAGTCAGCCTCGTCTGATCTGACTCATGCTGTGATGCTCCTGAGGTAGTTTTTCGATTAGTGTAAGTGAGTGAGTGCTTAAAGGTTGCTAAAGGGAGATATTCAAAAAGTGGATAAGAGTCCAAGCAGCACTTATTTTTGAGTCTATATTGAAACGTTAATGCATTTCTGTCAAGACAAGTCAGATATGTTTATAATAGTTATGACAGTAGGATTGGTTTTGGTGCACTAGAAGTGCTTTTATAGCTTGTTGCTGCACATGCATTAGACTTGATCAGGAGAAGCACCAGAATCCCACAGACAGCGACTGTGAAACTGGTGATGAGGTACACAGAAAAACGTGTTTCGAGCTTGACTTTATAATGTAATAAAGTCACTTATATGCCACCTCTTGTAGTTTATTTTACCATCATGATCATCTGTCCCTCCACCACCCCTCACTTTTCTTGTTCTAGTTTCACCTCACTTTCTATCATACTTGGGGATGGCGTCTCCTGCCTCGTGCATTTTGTTTTTCCCATTTCGCAGTGACATGTGTCTGTTGGGTTCTGCTCTATATAACAGATTCCTGTGCTGCTACTTGGATTCATTGGGGAGTACAGACTGGAGCAGAGCCTATTCTGCCAATGTGTGCAACCATGTCTGCATTAAATGGTTCTATTATCATCTGACATACTTGTTTCACACAGATGTTGAGAAGACATAAATGTATGGAAAATAATATACGATATCAAAGGGTAGATAGAAAGTCAATTTAGAGGTTTTAGAGAGCGCTATAGAGAACATGGGGTTGACATAGGAACAGTTACAGCAGCAAAACAGCTCAGTTGTGGTGAGAAGGAGCGCCATACTGTTTGGAAATGATGAATTGGCCCCTGGTAGGGCTAATCCATATCACAGAGACCACAGACAGGGAAGTAATAGAAAAGATAAAGAGGAAAGAGATTCTGAGCCTACATGAACTTTAAAAAGGTGGAAAGTAATAAAGCTGGATTGTGTGGAATGCTTTACTGCTCAGTCTGATGTTATCAAAAGGTGACTGAATCTCTAAACAGCACTCATGTTTAGCAGTTATGCTTGGATATATGTGATACCTTTATTCCTTTTGGTCAGAAAATCGCAACCTCTTCGAGTGTCAGTGATCAAGTTTCCCACAGCATAGTTTCTGTTCAAAGTAATTATTGAAAGATGAACAAGTTTTGGACTAATCAAGTGAAAATGTCTTTTACTGCAGAGATCCAGAATGGCGAATGGCAATTATGTTATAAGCATTGCTAACAAAATGACCATGTTAATGCCTTTTAACAGTGAAGTCATGCAGGACACACATACAGTACAGTATACACACAGCCCTATCAGATAATATGGACTGAAGTAGACAACCCGGTCTCACAGGAAGGAGTATACAGCACAACATTATAAGGACATGCCGCATGTCATGAGGACACATTTTAGGCTTTTCGTTTTTTATTTGTACGGCACTTAAAAAAAACTACGGTAACGTCCGCAGTGAGGTTTAAGCAACAAAACCACTCACTTAGCTTGAGGCAAAACGTCATTGTTGGGCTTTTAAGTAAGTACGTAAACTAAGTAAAATAAATGTAAACGTAACATAAGTACAGAAAACAGGTCACAAACGTCACTAACGTAGCTTACAAAACAAAACACCGGTCTCCTGGTTAAAAGTCGTGTGTTTGATGGACCCATCCACCTCTCCTCCCACCCAACATAATCAGTCTTTCTCACTTTTTATTCTACATTACTAGCTCTGATCATAGCATATTTACGCAGATGCATTTATATTGCAGTCAGTACAGACTACATGGCATACAAATGACACGCCAAACACAAGAAAGATGTTCTTATTGCACGCTAAATACGTTGTGCATTATCATTCATACGCCTTTTCATACGAACGGGCTGGAAGTAGAACAGGTCAAATTGAAGGAAGTGACAGACACATTTGGTAATACCAGCCTTGGCTGCTGATTGTAGGGTATAGTCAATAATTTTCACCACAGTCCGTTTCATACTGACAGAGTTAAGTCCCTTGGAGAGGATGATGGTGATGACAAGTAATTCTGCAGAGCCGGGGACTTTGTAAGTGGGACTGTACGGCTTACTGTTCAAACTGTCAACAGTGACGTTATGGACTTGTAAGACTGGCAGCAACCAAACTATCCATGCATGAGCAGAGATTGTGGAAAGGCAAGCTTACGAAGAGAGAAGGAAGGTTGTGGTTGGAGGTCTGGAGGCAGGAAGCTGCAATCAAGGATCGGCCCGGTGATTGGGAGACCTGGCCACATCCTGGGAAAGCTGGACTCTTTGAAAACTGGAGGAAAGCTAACAAGTGGACAGCCAGGAAAAGGGCTAATTGGTTGAGAGACAAAAAGAAAGCTTTCTGGCTCATTAAAAGAAGAGGAATCATCTGGACAAAGGGGAGGGTGAGCTACATAGGGGACAGAGACTTAAGATGAGCCAGGGGATGGATGAAGTGAAGGAGTTATCAAAGCAGACGGAGAAGCTTTGGAAGAGCTGGCTGATTGAGAAGTAGCAGCATGAGACCTAAGAAACAAAGGGACCAGCACAGACAGGCTGTGAGGCAGAGAGAAAGAGAGAGATTGACTGAGGAGCAGAAGAGTTACATAATGAGAAAACAGGGAGACAAACCTACTGGGAAACGGGGGTCGACCGGCTTGTTGACTGCAGAAGCTGCAGCCTGGGTGATTGATTGTGTGAGAACTTCACAGGTCATCCTGTTCGTTTTTTCAAATTGTTCTGAGATACAGATTTTTTTACGCTTGGCTGAGGTGGAAAGTTGGTGCATCGATAAAAACAAAACCCATCTAAGTGCAATGGAAACAGACTTGGCGAATAAACCATGACATTCATGAAGCATGTGGCTTAAACGTCACTTGTCACTGAAGAGAAGAAAAATGGTGGCACACATATACATCAGATCTGTGTGGACTGATGAGACTGCGAACGTTCCTGAAATGAATACATTAAACAAACAGCAGTGCAATGTTTGTGTCATGGTTTCCACATGGTTTTCCATTATTTGAGATTTGACTGGTACTCTTTTAATTACATCATCTTGTTGCGCTCTCTTCTTCTGCAGTGGTTTAATGTCTCCTGACTAGAGAATTAGCGCCACCAACTATTACTACGGTCTCCTATGTGGCGGTTTTTGACGAGTCGGGAGTGAGAATGTGTTGATGGTAACGTCGATTCATTTGCAGTCTTTTTTCGACTTTCTGGATGGAAACTTGATTATTGTGTGCTGCCACTTTGTGTTTTTGCCACTGGTGACCACACACACTTATCCTCTGTTCTTCCATTTATCATGTATTAAAATTTAGCTCTTACTTCTCTTTAGTTTTTCTATTTATGTTTGGTTGGTTTGGGATAGTGAAAAAGAAACTCTTACCTTTTTGCTTCTGTGGCAGACCAGCAGAGTGTTGACCCCAATATAATTTTTTTTATCATTATGTTCATGTAAAACAAAGTGGGAGATGTCCCACTTGAGTCCCCACTTCACGTTAACTTGAGGTCACACAAGCATGCAAAATTACAATTATCTCAACAGCAAACACTATTTCATTTTAAAATACGCTTACAGTCCATTATTTTCTCATTTGCAGCTTAAATCTATTCATTGATGAGTAAACCTGTTTACCTCATTACAACATGCCGTTCTATTAGCCATAACATTAACTTGCAAGCAGATTGGGTTAACGGTCGATGATGCAAATGGTCAAACATTCCCTAAATTATTTAAATTATATTTGGCGGTTAGCTCAGAGCTTTTTAAGATGCGCTCAGAGACACTGGAAGACGAAGAAGGGAGAGTTAGCAATAGCAAGTAATTTTGAATGAGTAAGCATTGATTGATGGAGTGAACATAAAGCACACGCGTAAAGGAAGACCTAGGTCGTATGAACGAGCGACAGGAGACATGAGATGCTGTCACAAGGGCGAGAGGACGGAGGAGTAATAAGAAGAGCAAGCAAGCAGTGGAGGATATAATGCAGTTTTCTCTGCCTGAGGGGCAAACATTTGTGCAGAACGCGTGAAAAAAAATTAGACATAGTCAATACAACATGGGAGAGGGTCAATGAAAAGAAATAAAGACACTTAGAAAAGATTAAAGGCGCCCATGAAGCTTCAAACCTGTGATTTATCCCCCACTACCAGGTCGCCTCCCGACTCACCGCCTGCCACAGAAACACAGTAAGCGCATGCACACATACAGTTTAATACGCTCTGTAGAAATAAAATAATGTTACAGTGTGTTGTTGTTCCTTTCTGTTTTTAGTTTATTACACTAATATAGGACATCATTCATAAAAGCCAGACTAATGCTCATATTATGTGGCTAAAGCGAAACATGTTTTTTTCCGGAATGAGGTCAATTTTTCTGATCTTTTCTCACCGTGAATAAAGGCATCAACTAATCAAGTTGTGTGGAACCGGTTGACGCCTATATTTATGAAACAAAAACACGGAGGCTCCATAGTCCGAACCAGGAGAGCAAACTTTAATACTCCTTTCAACCTTGACAAAGTCAGCGCAGACCAGATCCACTCCTTCTATTCTTACCTTTCACAATAAAAGCCTTAGACATATTATATTCGCAGCAGAGCATTTCGCATTTTCGTGTTGTTTATTTGTCACGCCTTTGTAATAAAGTCTGCCGTCTTGGTTCGGACTAAGGAGCCTCCATGTTGTTGTTTCATAAATATAGGCAAAACTCAACTGTTCCACACAACATGATTGGTGGATGCCTTTTGTTCACGGTGCTGCGTAATATTTGAATTCTGTGTGAAAGTACTCACTGTTTGTAAAAGCCTTTAGATAAAAAGCAATATTTAAGGCTCACACCTCCCCAGTCTTCAGTCACTGTATGGTTCACCCCCTCGCCATATAATGCAGAAAAAAAGATCAGAAGGTGATTTATATTATCTGAACTTTAGCCAACAGTAATTTGTACATGCAATTTTAATGAAGCAAAAGCTTATAGAGCAGCCGCACCACTTTTCAGTGTTTAAAGCTGTCAGAAGATGCAGGGAATGTGCTTGATGTGCACAAACTCAATATGGCCCTGGGGCTTGCATGGATGATGGAATTTATCTGTAAAGAGACAGCACGCACTTTATGGGATTGTCTACCAGAGCACATACAGTATAGCAGGGTATACAGTATAGCGGGGGTATTCAATTAAAACTGAAAGAGGTCCAGTTAGAGAAAATTACCTCAAGCAAAGGTCCGGAACATAATAATGTCTATAACTTGCGTTATGATTCAGTGCCATATATATTGACGTTGCGGCTTAGATCGCTTATTTTCTGTGCCCTCAGTTCGGTTTTGAGTGTAAAACTTCAATTAAAAGCCAAGCCCCAATTAGACGCCGCGTCCCTTTTACTCGCCGGGTGTGGCTACACGTTTTGACAAATTAACACAGGTCTCAATTAGACGCCAATGTTACACATCAGTTGGATCAGTTAGATTCTCCACAATTTAATCCGGAAACCATGAGCACCAAAGTATAACTCTAGACGGCCACATTAATACAAGGCACGTGTCTCCCTTTGTGTTTTTTGACCACACTGAAAATGTTGTTTTTGAAAAGCTAACTGCCAACATATATGGACTGAAGTAGAATATTTTGTTTTTAAAAACACATTGTGAATTTTGGAAATTATTACGTCGATTTTTTTTCAATCAATTTTGACTTTTAGACTGAGACAATTACAGTCAGAGACACTGAGCGCCCCATTGCTCGCTGTGTGTGTCTGTGAGAGAGAGAGAGAAGGTTGAAGGTGGACTATTGCACGCAATCTGTAAGTTATTAATAATAATCATTTGAATGTTATGAATGAAGCTTCTAAGCTTCTAACTATCCCGTACAGCGGTAAATGGTAATGGACTTTTATATATAGCGCTTTTCTAGTCTTCCGACCACTCAACAACAACAACAAGAGAGACGAAAAAAAAGGTGGCGACTACCTTTGAAGCAGTCATAAAGTCTGAATATGTGACAAATCCTGTTTTCCGTAAGGGTCCACCGATCAAAAGAATAAAAGAATCCAAGTTATGAGTGTTGTCATGTGAAGTCTTCTACAAAATAAAAGTGCACCCACGTTTCTCAGTTTAGTTTTCATCGCTTTTTGGTATGCTAAATAGGCTCGTCGCTGACAGACAGGTGGGTTTTAACAGGATAAAGAGAGGTGTTGTGTTGGTATGTGGGATGCTGTAAAACGAGCGTCATTAACTGTCTCGGAACCAGATAAAATGAATGATTCATAATTGATATGTTATTCAATAGCTTAATTTTTATACAAGTAATATTCATACCGTACAATACAATTTGATAGTATTTCCCATTTTTGCTGAGCAAGAGTTTTGTGCGAAAGGAATTGAAGTCCTATCCCTAACATACACCGGCTGAGTTCAGGGATTGAAGCAAATAAAAGCCTATTAATATTAAAAAGCCTAAAAATATTAAGGCTATTAATTGCAGTTTTACGATATGTTTGGTCAAAAGACTTGAGTTTTGTCTCGTAGTGGCGCTGTCTCTGTTTTCGATGTCTACTTTATCTTTTTAGAGCTTGCCATGTCAAATTACTTGTCTCTGACTTACTTATTTCTCCGACTATTGTCTCTTGTCTCGTCTCACAAGCAATTGGTATGTGGCTAAATCAGTTTAACATGGTTATTGCCTGCATTCTCCCTGTTTGCTTAACTAGATCTGCACTCCGTCAGCAGCGCACTTATTTTAAATAAAAGAAATTATCATCATTATCATCATTATGACATATTATTATTGCAAGCCCTATAGAATTGGCAAATACCCATTATCTCATAATGGCATTAATTGGTCTCTATCTATATATGTGTGAAGGGCAATAATAGGAAGAACATTAAAAACACAATGAGAGCTATACAGAGTGAGACGGCCCACCCTCTCTGTAGTATTTGCGGTGCAGGCTCATGTATGTACTGCATGAATTAGCTGTTAGTGAGTGTATTTGTAGAGGCAGAGGCATTTCCCTTGCTTGTTTACCGCAGCCCAAGGTCACTGTTATCGCTTTGTTACGTTGTAATACTCAATTAGTCATTAATCAGTTCGTTTCAGTCGGCTGAGCAGATAAACTGCTTCCGTGGGATTTGACTCAAACTGACACTCATCACAGTCAAAGTATGTGGCACGTGGAGGGAACCAGGGCTTAATTTCGAGTTGATGTGAAATGATGATTCATTTTATACATTCAAAATTCACTGAACTTAACTAGCTAACTTTCCAGTTTCTTCTTCTACAGCAGCCTTCCCCTGTGCTTGCTGTAGATTAATCCACAGCACCCACTACAGTGTGTGTCGGAGATCAATGGCAACTCCTGCACAGACGAGAACTCAGCTATAGCGAGTATGTACACATAAAATGTTCTCGACAGTGCGCACACACCCATAGAGGAGGTCGGCACACAGAGCCTGCTGGAGCCGTTTGTCTCGTTTACCATTGCTCTAACTAAACTGCATGTTAAAGCTGCATTAAAGCCCAGTCTCCTCTTGGTTTCACATCAGCTTGTTCTCCTGATAGAAGAACATTTCAACTTGTGTTTAGCCTGCTACCTACCTGTTATTTCCTGCCTCAGAGCTTTGCATGAGTCTGGCTGCCTGTTGCCAACTGTTTCTATTTTTGTGTCCTTTGTCACAAGTAAACTCCCTAAGCCTTCATGCAGTTGCTGCTGTCTGTCTGGATGGTAGTAAGGAATGTAGGAGTGAATCAAAACATACTGCAGCGACTCCTACTGCATGGAAGTGCTACAAAACTCCTACATAGTGAACCAGTTCATTGCATATCTTACACGCTCTATATCTATGTTAGACAGCGTACACAAGTAGCTCGAAAAAGTGGAGTGATGAAAGATAGATGCATTCATTCTTTGTGTTCCCACATATATCAGTGTGACAACCATGTGAAGTCACATGGTTATTCAATAACTTCCTCATGACAGCATCCTAGGAAGTGCACTTGCATGTGTCCCTGCTGGACCATTCAGCTACAAGAGAAACGAGGATCATTGTTTAGTAACAGTTCAACGTGTTCCGACATGTCTCTTTCTTCCCAATTCTCACACCTTTCTTTTCTTTTTCTCCTGGCTTTCATGCAATAAAACACACGGAGTCCTGACCCATATATCAAAAGGGTTGCTTTCACTAACTCAAGAATAAGAGAAAGAGAGTGAGGGAAAGAAAGAGAGACAAAGAAAGAGGCAGATAATGTGGAATGTGATACATACAGGAATGAGATGATGATGATGATGGTGGTTGTGTATATTTATAGATCTACAAATGCACACAGAGCCCTTTAAAGGTTGCCCTATAATCCTTGAGGTAGACTGTGCCCCTGCTGAGACAACCATAGGGCATAGGTATAATATACATTATAGGCTCAAATAGCTCATGAAACCATACAGACTGAAATAGCTAACACTGTCATTCAAAACCTTGCAATGTGTCAGCTGCCATATTGTTATTTTCATCAGCTATATGCTCAGTTTAAAATAAATGGGATTCTATGACCTAAATAAGTGGATAGAAAGTGTAGAGATGTGGTGGTTGAGGGCAAAACAGCATTTATGTTTTTAAAAAAAAGCATCTTTCAGGTTGTCTTTCTCAGTTAAATTTACAAAAAAAAAAATCTAGATATACTGTACACTACAATAGACTCACTAGAACAAGTTTAACAATAATAAACATGAATCCTTATCAGTCCCGGCGGCATGGAGGGGCTCTTGGGGTCCGGGCCCACCCACTGAGTCATCTGTGCCCACCCTGGACGAGCCCGAGGACGGACTAGTTAGATATCATGGATGTTACACACACACACAGTGTTAACAATTTATCGATTTTTCAGACCCTCTCCTTTGGCAGCAGCGTGTCTTACTCCCTCTCCTCTTCACCATGCGAATGCAGGAGTGAGTTACTATGGTTACGGGAATCGGTGTCTTCAGGTCATTTTGCCGGGGCTTCACCCTGACCGTTTTTGAGTGTAGCGCCGAAAATAATTTTAAATGTAAGCCAATGTGAAGCTTGAATGTGAGATACTCCTCGTGACATAAAAGCCTGTCAAAATAAATGCAGGTCTAAAAACTAACTCTGTGTGTGTGTGTGTGTGTGTGTGTGTGTGTGTGTGTGTGTGTGTGTGTGTGTGTGAGTGTGGGGGAGGGGATGTCTGGTGGTCAACAACAAACACAAGGCTTTCATTCAGGAGGCCGCTGTCCGTGTCCCATGCAAATAGTTGTTTGTGTCCCGTGTCCACAACGTTAAGTTTCATGTTCACTTTACAAGCAGAGCAATTTTAAACCCAACCATGATGTTTTTTTGTTTGAATTTGCATCATTAAGCACGTGTTTACTGCGACCATAAAGTGACGCCGAGGGGTCTGACAAAGCGCCAGTATGTGACGAGTAGGGATGCGAAAGTTCTGATTTACTTGCGTCACTGCTGGTCTGAAATTGCGTTCACATCTTGGCAGCGTCCTAGAAAATAGCTGCAATCCATTTCCTAGGCTGCAGGCCAGGTGACCTGCTAAATACATATATTTACTGTCAATGACTTCACCTATGTTGTTTCCAGATCAGTGGAAATTCAACCTACCTGGGCTGCTTCCCAGGAAATGGAATACAGCCTTCAGGCGACGCGTATATGCTGGGAGGATGTGCTTATGATTGCATAATCAGCCTGATCAATACAGTACACTCATTTGCCGGTGGCACCTATCATGTTTACATTGGGCCTGATCACGGAAATCAAATGCCCGTCCATGATTTCATGCCTGCTGCCGGGTCTGATCCTAATCCTAGTTATGACTTTGATGAGGTTGAAAATATATATTTATACGCATATGACCGACCACAGTGTTGTAGTTTTGAGCCCTAAGCATGGAAGAGACTTGGGACAGACAAGAATAACGAGAAATTACGTCCAGCGTAGCGAAGTTGAGTAATGCTGTTAGGAGAACTACCTGCACAAAACTTACCCGAGCAGCTAGCGCCGTTCCTTTCCCATTTAGGAAAACTGTGGATTTGATATGCTGACAGGCTATAATTTGCGCAGCCTGCACAAACACAATAATTTGCCATGACAACGTGAAAAGACTGACTGCAGTGTATGACAACCACTCAAAATCACTACCGCCTATTGCATTGTGCCTTATGGGAAGACTTCCTTATTGCCCGATGTAGAAAAAAAAAAAGAGGTAATATGTGGTCGTACATTTTTTTTGGGGTGGTCCCTGCTGTTCTGCCTGGAACACTACTGCCTAAATTTAATTTAATTTAATTTTAAATAACATTTTTAATAGTAATGTTTAGACACTTGCTCTGGACAAAGTGGACATCTGCAGGGCAGATAATTCTCAAACCAGCGTTTAAATGCTACTTTACTTATTTATTCTGTTTTTATTTGACTGCTGTACTATCTGGCACTTGTACAAATAAAATAGTCAGTAGCCCGATGACAGCAGATTGAATTGAAACAGCTTGTTTAGTTGTTGAACCATTTAGGGAATATCAGGTGTTTTGACCATCTTGCTTTTCTCCAAATTATTTTACCAACTCCCTGAGTATCATTTAACTCAT
The DNA here is from genome assembly GCF_043250625.1 of Sebastes fasciatus. Lineage (NCBI taxonomy): Eukaryota > Metazoa > Chordata > Actinopteri > Perciformes > Sebastidae > Sebastes > Sebastes fasciatus. The sequence goes on from NC_133802.1 coordinate 19,158,174, forward strand.
GTCATCTATGCCTACATGACAAAATCATTTCATATCCAGGCAACATTGTTACCCTGCCTATGCTAATTAGCATATTGACATGGACTAGAAACATTAGATTAGTGCACGTTCTCTTGCAAAAATGTCAGAATGCACCAGTAGCAGATATCACAGATATGTGTTCAGGGTTTACTGAGCTACATTACACCTGGGCCTCACTGCCTGCATGAGCAGCACGTGTGCGGATGCAGAACCTCTCACCTTTTATTTCGGCACCCATTTATTACATGCACTTTGCACACAGAGGTGTGTGTGTGTTATTTATCAAAAGACACACTAGTCTGAAAGTGCCGTTTATCATCCGAGGCTCTGCTTACATGTGATCAGTGTAATGTGCCTTTACCCTTCATGCATATGCATTCAAGGGAGGATCATGATGATGATGCATGATGATGACCTTGATTACGAGGAAGGTGGCTGGGAATTAACAAGCATGAAGGACAGATACTTACTGTATAGTGTACTTTACTGGTACCATAAATGTAATGGCTGGTCTATTAATTTAATAAAAATGTATAAACTGTGATGCTGGTGAGTGAGTGGTCAACAGATACTGCATTTTAGTGGTGGACGCTACTTAATATGTCTACTCCACTACATTTCAGGGGCAAATATTGTACTTTTTACTCCATTTGTCTGACAGCTGTAGTTACTAATTTTACTTTTTAGATTACAATTTTTCACACCCTTCCTGTCCAGCCAAACCCTCCAAATTTGGTGATTTAGAATTTTAATTTTTCTGATAAACTGAAGGATTAAAGCATGATTAATGCTTGCCTCATCCATGAGGGTCGCGAGTGTCCGCACGGCCAAAGTGACGGCACACCATCAGACCCTTCGCGGGGGTTCCTTGCAGCAGGTTTTCGCCTCATCGAGCACATCCAAATTTTTCTGACTATGAGGACGCGGATGAGCGGACAAAATGGAGAACTTTGAGGAGCTTTGAGAATGTCTGTTTACCGTAAGGAGAAATTCAAACGTCATGTTAACCCAAAAAGCCATCATATATAATAGTAACACACTGACAAGGACCATTGTTCTGCATACTGTAATGAGTACTTTTACTTTAGTAAATGTTGTTAATAACACTTTCATACTTTTACACAAGTCAGGTTTTGAATGCATGGCCTTTACTTGTAGTGGAGTATTTTCACAGTGTAGAAAACAGAAGAAAATAGACACGTACTTTCCCTTGAAAACACATGATGAACTGGCTGCACTACAGTCAACTCATGATTTATACTTTAGCTTGAGGCGTGTTGATCTGATGACCTGGCTACAATAGTGTGTGTCCTTGTCAACTCAGAGTACTACAAAAGGCAACTCTTATTTGTCAATACACGCATGTGCATATCTGCATCATTTGTGCATTTGGTGTGTGTGCTCACACATGCAGTGTGTAAAGTGGTCACTTCAGACTGACACATCACTGATGTCTTTTAAGTGGTCACACTGGACCTCAAGGCACAGCAGAGATGGCCAGAGGGGGGTGAGAGGAGGGTGGTCTGTCTCAGCTGGATTCCCCTTCACTGTGTCAAAAGGCACACAATGCCAGAACCCCTGCTAAGTCACAGAAGTAACTCTTTTAGTAACTATTTTCTGTGGAAATCAAACCGTTTCTGTTTAAGGAATAAGTTGCGTGACTCCTCTTCAATGTCTTTAAGCAAATGTTTTCGGCCGCAATGCCTTAAGAGTTTGGTGGAATGAACACAGTGGAGAGGAGTCTGTTTCTCAGTTTATTTAGATGGACTTGCATTGCTTCTGCTCACACTGGTTCACTGTATGTGCACTTTGAGAATTAGAAATGACTAATTCAATATATTAAACAATAGAGATGTCCCGAGGGGTATTGAGGCCTCTCCGGTCATATTTTAATGGCACGGTATCGGCTAAAGTAAAGCAGATCAAAATCTGATCCTTTCTTTACTCAACTCCACCGTGTTTCATCCACCTCAACAACCTGATGTTGCCACACTGCACTTCTTCACGACAGCTAGCATTAACATTCGTTTCATGAGTTACTTGTGGGACAATGACAGGACAACATTAAACTGGTCTGTTGTCAGTTTAAAGTGCTCTCTGCAAGCTGAGCTCTTTTGTTAGGGAAGACCCTCCACTCTCCACCTCTACATTGTGAGTGTTTCTGTAGTTTGAACAGCTCCAACACAGTGATGCGTCTTCTTTCTGCGTCAGTTTCAGGAGTCGTATTCTCTCTTTTACTATGACCTGCCCCAAACTGCATGCGATTATCATAAAGTGGGCATGTCTGTCAAGGGGAGACTCGTTGGTACCCATAGAATCCATTTTCATTCACATGTCTTGAGGTCAGAGGTCAAGGGACCCCTTTGAAAACCATGCCAGTTTTTCCTCACCAAAATTAAGAGTAAGTTTGCGACAAGCTAGTATGACATGGTACCAATGGATTCCTTAGGTTTTCTAGTTTCATATGATGCCAGTATATTCACTCTAGCTTTCAAACTGAGCCCGCTACAACCTCCGAAAGATTGATTGTGTTAATGCGTTAAAGAAATTAGTGGCGTTAAAAGGAATTTGAGTTAACGTGTTCTTATCGCGTTAACTTTGACAGCCCTAATCAAAATCTTTTGCAGCTTTCTCATTGGTCTCTTAGCATGACTTTTAAATTTTTAAGTCAGTTAAAGGTGCAAAATGCAAGATTGGGAACATTTCTATTGCCTCTGCACGACTCTCAACATGGCAACGGCTGAGCCAGCAGCTCACAGCTAATGGTGCTAACAGTGCTAACACTGAAAACAATGGTAAAAGTGCTGAAAGAGCTAACAGTGTTAACCTGAGGGGGAACCGGAGGGTGGGTGCTATACATCCGTAACAACGTTGTTGGTCGGGACAATGTTATCAGCTGTAACTGCCGTATGAGAGAGCCATGAGAGAGCCATGCGAGAACATGCACTAAAAGCACACACAGCCGGCCCGGCAATGTCAACAAAGCAAGGAGAAGCTCTGATTACAACACAGAGAGAGAGAGAGTGACTTCATTCTCTACTCAGGTAGACATTACTCCTCTATATCTTTACATAACAAATAGTTGTTTGCTGCTAGGCTATAATAATGTGCTGAAAATCGTATAGAGCACCTTTTCAATTAAGGAGAGTGAAAAAAATGTAAAGCATTGTTCTGTGATCACACTTGTTTTGTCCTTGAGTTGTCGTGTGCGTATGAGGTGCTGGGTCACTTGTCTGTCCGTTCACCAGATGTGCTTCTGACAGTTACAATGTCATTCTGTGTTAAACGCAAGGTGAGATATTCAGCTCAAGGGATATAGATTGAAGGTTCACAAGCCTGCTTACATAACACACCTCAATATAATATTTCACACAATTATGCCATGGACACGGCTTTCACACAAGCAGAAAGCAACAGACAGGTTTGTGCATTTGCAATTTTTAGGAGACCGAAATGTTACAATTAACATTCATGAACTGAAAACACACTGTGAAAGGGTTAAAGTTGTAAGGTAAAAACACGGACAACTCCCTGACCGAACGACTCCGTGGTAGCGACCTGCCAAACACAAGGTAGCCAAGTAAGAACAAAGAAACCATTCTAAACAGCTGTTTCTACATGCCTCCCCCGGGCTGATTTTGAGTAATTATTGTGAATGCTCTAGTTAATAAATTTAGCCTAAACAAATAATGCTTTGTTCGTGGTGATTTTTTTTCTCGCACCTAGGCGTTGTCTGATGTGCTCTATATGCACTGTGGATTTCTGATGCATTCTGTGACGTTTTCTCTCTGCCTGACCAGCCAGAAATCCCACGTCAGAAACCCATGTCGTATGCTTTGACTCTCAATAAAACTGAAACTCAATAAAATCTATTCTAAAGCATTGAAAATTATAAAGAATGGATGAAATGGATTGCGAGTTTCTCAAAAATCCCCAACAAACATGTTCTCCTTTTGTACATTGAATTGGTCACAATTAGTTTTTTTTCCAGTTTTAACATGTACAACATTTATAAATGTAACAATCTGATAAAGTAGATTTTACTGGTAAGTAATATTACTAAAACCACCCATGTAATATCTGTATGAATATAGCTTTTCACAATATTGATATTAAAGCTATCAAATTATGTGAATGATGATTGGCTGCTGCTTTGCCCCCACCCCCGTTTTTTCTATCTCTCTCTGATTTATTCCACTTGAACAGCTCTTCACTGAATGAAGGCATATTTCTACATTCAAATATATACATGAATGGATGCAAAATTACTACCATTTTCATTATACAGCACATATTAATTGCGTTTTTTCGAGGTCACACATTCATCCATTTCCTGTGTGTGCAACCAAGGAATGGAGACTGAAGTCTTTTGTTTCTGTATTCGCTATGAATAATGCTCCAAGTAGATCCTCCAGTGTGTTGTGAAATTGCATTGAAATGGACTAGGGAGCAAGGGTGTACACACACCAGTGTGCCTTTGCTGGTGGCAAAAAAAAAAAAAAACTGTGCTCGCTAGCGAAGATTAACCATGACACTTTGCTCTCATTTGCACTTCAAAGCCAAACCCGTGCCCCTGTCTCCACCTCACCCTGCAGAACTCTCCACATCCAGATATCCATTTTGTATCATGTCATTTCCCCTTTGCCTCTTCACTGTTATCTTGCTGTCTTTCACTCTTCGGTAGCTCTACTTCTCCTATACACTGCACATAGTGTATACTGTACATTCAAAATTGATATGAGGGGTCCACTTGGGATTGTGCAGCAAAGAGAAATACTATCAAGAGAGTGCATGACTTTATGTCCAGGGGCTGAGGTAAAGATGTGAGAATAAAAGGACTGTAGTTCAGGCAATTTGAAGAACAAGTGTACTATATACTAAAGACTGGTTGAGATATTAAAACCCTTTGAAAGATTCTGCATGCAGAGATCTACAGCGAGAGCATGCTGTGTGAAGAAAAAAAACAAACATAAAAGGCTGAGACTGGCAGAGGTGTGTGTGCATGTGTGTGTGTGTGTGTGTGTGTGTCAGAGAGAGAGAGGAGGGGGTGCGGTGCAGTGTTGAGAATGCATGTGTGTACAGGGAAGAGATTTAAGTAGAGAGAGAGAAGAGCAATAGAGAGAGGGAGCTGCAGGCTGATAAAGAGAGAGAGAGAGAGAGAGAGAGACCAGCAGCACAAGGCAGCAGCATGTCTGTCTCTATCTGTCGCCTCTTGGATCTCCCTCAGCACAGCTGCCCTGGCTGCTGCTGACTACGAGTGGGTCCTCTCGCTCAGTGACTGTGTGTGTGAGGGAGTGCCTGAGTCCGTAGCGAGTTTCCCAGTGGCTATACGCACAAGTCTGTGTTCAACTGCTCTGGTTATGGTGTTGCCACACGCTGGTGATGAAGGTTTGACCAGTTTTGCTCTGGACTTGACTCAATGCCCATGAACCCCAGACATCTCTGGCATACCCTCTCATTAAGGTAAGCAGAACAAAGTGTTTTATATGCTGTGTTGTTTTGGGATTCGTATATGTTTGTTTCTCAGAAGATCATTTACTCTGATGAGTTTTTAGATGCTGTTAATTTAGAAAAGCAAACTTGAAACTGAGTAGCACAGTAGATCACGGTGCGTTTTTCCCAGGCTCTACTTTCACTGTTTATTGTGTCTGGTCTGACCTGCTTTGTGTGCACAAACATCCAACTGGACTTGCCTATATCAAGTGATGACCCCTATGCTATTTCTTCCTGGCTCTTGCGTCCATGTGATGATTGTACATAACATTATTATCTGTCAGCAGTAAAAGGCAGTTGATTGTTTTCATGCTTAACCAGATTAAGCTTCAGCCTCTATTAAGCACACGTGTGCTGACGGTTAACCAAATATGTTGTACTGTACAGTTTATTGAGTGAAAGTTACTTGGAGTTTGTCATGTGGATTGCATTAGCCATGACCATAGCAGTCCTCTCACGTTGATTTACACTAAATGAACTACATTTGACCGGCACATATTGTGCAGTAAGTGCTTTATATAGATGTGAAGTGTGAGTCATCCTAGAAAGTGGTTTTCAAACTACATAAACTGTTTAAAAGCTCAATTAACAGGCAACTAAGTGGTTCCCTGTCCCATATGTGACTTGCTTTTGCCTGTTGCTCCTTTGCTATAAGAGGACGAGGGAAGTTGCAATTAAAGTTTGTAATTGAGACTCTCATAAAGACAAATAGTGATAATCAAATGTCTCTCAGCAGCTTTCCTGCATACGCATGTTGCCTTTGAAAGGTGAACTATCTGAAGCACTCTCTGCTGTTGCATCATCATACTGTATGTGATCCGCTTTTACGTGTTAGTTATATGAACTTACATCGCATATGTAACCACAAACACTTCACATAAGCATAGAGCTCCTTAATGGGCATTGAGATGCTAATCAAAATGGTTTCATTTTCATCAATAACACAGTTTAGCTGCTTTTCTGAGCTTTTTAATGATTTCATTAATTTTAAGGGTAATTATTTAATTTTGGAAATGCACTCTAAGTGATTAGCTGCCTGAACTGCTGCCTGAACTGAATAGATATTAATTTGATTTATCAAATTGATTCTGCTTAGTATTCATGCTGCACAGTTAAACTGTTGAATAACACAAAAGCATGGTTCTTAGTGCACACACCACTGATTTAAATGTGATTGCCTTCAAGGATTTTTGTTCTCTAATTTAATCAGAGCAGGAATAAAGCTTTATGGAAGGTACTTAGTGTTCAATCTGTTATAAAAAAACAAACATTTCAGACTGAGAAATCAAACCACTTGTGTGATTGCAATAGTTAGAGCATGAATGACGGGACTCCAGTTGCTTGACTGCGTTACTCAAGGCCATGAGATTATTTGAGGAGGATGTATGTCTCATTAGGCTGAGGACCAGACATCCAAACATCCTATAATACTGGTATTCTACAGTGGGCCTGCTAGTCATGATAATAATCAAGCATCAAGCCACATCCGATATCCAACATGAGAGACCAAGCTTTGTCAAACTCTGCAGCCAGCATTGCTGTGGGAAATCTGTTTTCTGCCAATTTTTTTATTGATTCACATGATGTTCAGGTCCTCAAAAGAACCCTGTTGCATAGTGTATGTTGTGTATTTATCATTCCCTGGATACCGTCTTTATTAGTTTGTTTGTTTGCAGCAGAGAACTATAAGGAACATTGGGAAATAGATAGTGGATGACATGTGACAAAGATCCTTTCAGAGCTAAACTGGTGACGTTATAGTTGTATAATGTCTTAATTTTGCAGCCCAGGACGCCCCATCACTGAGTTTAACACATCAGATATCTTTAGTGCATAAACTGTTTGTCAATTAATCAATTACTTGATGGACAGAAAGGTAATCACGAATCATTTGTGATTATGGATAATATGAAATGAAAATACCAAACATTTGCTTGTTCAAGCTTCTCAAATGTGAGGATTGTCTGCTTTTCTCTGTTTTAAACCACCTTAAAATGAATATCTTTGGGTTTCTGATTGTTGGTCAAGAACAAACAATATAGATTAAAGCTGAAATGATTAGTTTACGAACAGAAAATTATTAAGCAAATAAGTCATGAAGTCATTTCATAAGCAGAAATGCCAAAAATTGGCTGATTATGTCTTCTCAAATGTGGATTTGCTGCTTTTGCTGTTTTATATCAGTGTTTATTACACGGCTTTCTTGAATACTTGATTCTGATCGGTTGATTACAGCATTCTACGCTATACTGTTATTTCTTTATAGACGACCGCTGCTTTTTATAACAGACCGTTGCTATGGACGCCGTTATGATCTCTAAGTACCCGTTACAGCGAGCCGGTCACGCATCGCCCTGTACATCATCCCTTACAAATTTAACAAAATAAGATGTTTTGAACGTTATCTTTAGCTCTAGGGAAACTGATGTTTCACTATTTTATGATATTTAATAGACCAAATTATGAATCAGGTAATTGTCAAATTAATTGACAATGAAAGTAATCATTAGTTGCAGCTCTAATGTAGACATCATCTAGGGTTCTGGTGAATTGGGATTGCTGTTTTTCTCTATTTTCTCACATTTTATCGACTAATTGATTAATCGATAATGATAATTAATGGTCGCCGCCGTACGAACAGTATTATGCGAGGATGCTTCCGTGTGCGCTGTACTGTATGTTTGGTACAGTTGTATGACTGCATGCCTGTGTCCACTTGATGTTTCCATGTGGAGGGTGATATAACCCAGTTAGTCCCACTGTCTGACAGTATGGAGGTGTTATTGTAAGCAGCAGTTCCCACATCAGTGTGGGAGGGAGGGAAGGCGTTGTGCAGCGGTGTACCTGTGCGGGTGATTCCACAATTAATCAGGTTTATGGAGCAGATGAAGGAGAACTCCCATATAGCTTTGACTTAGGAAGGTGATGTTTTATAAGACCACTGACCGCTGGCTGTGTGTGTGTTCTTGCTCTGTGGTGGTTACATCATGTGTGTCATGCTATTCCAGATAATAGCCCTGTTTCTGCCTTTGCTCCCGGTTTCTTGTCATGTGTACTTGAAAAATACTCAAAACACAATAATTTGAACTACATATGGAGTTGCGAAATATGCTCAAATTCCAGAAAAAAATAGTTCATCATTAATCATGGTTAGGAAGTGCCTACATTGACGAGCACACACATGCACACGATGTACACACACTCCTTATTTTCATCTTTGTACTCAGACATCAATGGAAGAGGTCAGTGACATAGTGTGTAGGAGTGCATAATGAATGAACATTCGTTATAGTTTCAGTGTGGGCAGATAGTCACACATGCACGCGTTACCTTCACACACAACTTCTTTTATAACACCACGCAGAGAGGGTTATCCATCCGTCGACTTATGAAACAAACCATAACACCAGACTGTGACTGTGGATCTGGTTCAATTTCTCATTCATTCACTTAAATTGACACAATGTCCATCATTTGAGCTCCGTCTTTTCCCACTTTCTATGGGAAAACTGAAAATGATATGTAGGGGTAGTGAATTACTTTTGGTCTTTTGCACACTTTTGCCTACAGCCGCTACTGTGTATTACTAAAGACTGACACCATTGTCTGTGGTCTCATATTACACCTCAAGTGTTAAAGTGAAAGCTCTCACATTGTTAGCATGCTGGGTCAAGCTTTTTGAGTCAGAACAATCATGCAGGACAATGTTAGAGACCCTAACAATGTGCGTGTGTATATGTGTTACATACATGTACTGTAACTTTAGCTGCTAAGTGCAGATTGTGTTGCACAAGTTAAAGAGATTTTAGGAGTTTCAAATGTGTAAAACCTATAATTTGAAGAGAAAAAAATATTGTTCTCAAGTGATAGAGAATGTTAAATTAATGAGAAAACAACAAATGAGAGCTCATGTTTCAAGGACTGGGGTACAGAAAGTATCATAATATGCAAAAAGGAAAGTGATAGCTGGCTCTTCTTCAAGAAGATTATGATCTACCGATGAATTGATGTCTGAAGTACAGCTGGATGTACTGTAGGGCTGTCCTCGACCAAAGAAATTCTTAGTCGACTAATCGATTAGTTGATTTAATTGACAGATCTGTAAAACTGAGTTTCTCCACAAAGAATCGCATAAAAGTACCACTTTATATCTTGTGTTGTGTCTTGTAGATTGAAACATTGCACAACTAAACTTGCTGGGAGCTTTTTAATACAGTGTGCGGATCTTCTGTTTGACTCTTACCTTGATTTTTTTGATCCAGCACCTGTTGAATTGTTTTTTGGATGTGAAACCTCACACCCTCTTCATCTACTAGAGATGAGTTTATTCAAAATGATAAAAAGCACAGAAAAACGACTCATCGACTAAAGAAATCATAGTCGACTAAGACCAAAACGACAGATAGTCGACTTATAAACTAAGAGGCAGCCCTAGCTGGATGTATCGTATTGTTTGGCTTATAAATGCATGCAGATATGCACATGCACTGGCAAGTTTTGCTCTCCTTTTGTGGTTTTGTTCTGCTCATTAAGCGATATGACTCTGAATGTGGTTGCTTCTATTTGTCTTGATTTTAGATTTGTGATCTTGTAATGAGCCAAGCAACTTCCCCAATGAAGGAGACAATAAGTGCTCTCACATTTAAATAGAGCAGTCTTTGACTTCCAGTTTATCAGAAAGGTTTATCTTTAAGAAATACATGTAAGGCTCCGGGGTAAGATGGCATCAAACATCTTCTCCCTGTTATAAATCAACAGGAGTCACAGGACAGGCCTCATGGATGATGATGATGAACTACACTGAACTTGAAGTGCACAGCGCATTCTTTACAGCTGAAGAATAGTGTGTGCATTTGCACCCTTGGTTGCCTCTTTGAACATTTAAAGTAACAATACTCAAGAGTTTTATACATTAAAAAAAGCAGTTCAGAATCTGTTTGACAAAGGAGTCTTTATGTTGGAAAACCAATTTGTCCTTCAAGTGATGAAAAACGTACCATTTACAGTCCTTCTCATTCCCAATCATCAGGTATGCCTTGCACGTATCACTATCCATACTCTACCTCTTTGTATTTTCCTCTTGTGAAAGGATAGTTTGAGAACATGAGAACAAACGCACAAAGAAACGCAGAAGATTAATGTTCTTGCTCAACCAACCATCTGCTGTCTTTTGAGGAAGGGACAAGAGATTTTGTCCCACACAGTGCTTTGTACTGTAATTTAATATCTTCATTGTCATTCTGTGACTTCAGGGATGTCTGTGTTTGTGTTTGTGCTTTCTGTCCTCTCCTATCCACTTCTTATTTATGTGATGTTTGCCGTTCTGCCTATACAGTCATTACAAGGCATTTTTATAATAGATCTTGGTGATTTTGGTAGTTAACCTATAGTCCTTTCTTGTAATGCAATGCCATGGATTCATGATGGAGTAAATGTTTGAAAATCATGTTTTTTTGTCCTTTCTATAGGTTTCTGTAGGTTCTGAATAATAAGTCAAAAAAGAGAAAAAAATAAATATATTTTTTGTAATATAATAGCAATCTGACATCACTTAAACATAATAGTTAAATAAATGCCTTCACCTTTCATCTCCATACAAGAAGATGTAAGCTGTGATGTATTTTATATCAACTCATTCTTTCTTCAATACTATGACTTTTCTTTAATGACATATACTATAATGATTTTTTTAAGGCATACTATACAATGACTTTTTTGATGACATACAAAGCTATGACATTTTCATGGCCTACTATGAAGTTTTTTAATTACATTTGTATGGCATGCTATACTATGACCTTTCATGTTATACAATATTAACAATTTGTTTTATGGTATATTATACTATTAATTTTTACATGACAATTTTATGACATACTAAAGTTGGCTCAGGCTGTTAGATGAGTGCTTGGAGAGTCTGAGGTATTGAGTTTGATCCTTATTGACGGAGAGCTAACTCTCAAGGCCCGTGTCCAAAGGAAAGAGTTAAATGTGCTCAGAGAAACTGTGTTGAACTGTGTCATCCAATAGCTCAGGCTGTTAGAAGACTGCTTGGAGAGTCTGAGGTTGTGGTTTTGGTCTCTTATGAGAGCCAGTTAGTTTTCAAGGCAAGAGAAAAGAACTGTGTGATCTAATAACTCAGGCTGTTAGAAGACTGCTTGGAGAGTTCGGGGTTGTGGGTTCGATCCTTATCGGGGGCTAGTTCATTTTCAAGGAATATGACCAAAGGAAAGAGTTTAATGCACATAGAGAAAGAGCTGAATTGTATCATCCAGTAGCTAAGGATGGTAGAGGACTGCATGGAGAGTTTGAGGCTGTGGGTTCAATTCTTATCAAAGGCTAGTTAATCTCAGTGGCGTGGTGTGGGCCCAGTGGCCAGGATTGTGGGGTTGGATCCTGTCCGTAACCGCTACATTTAGCATTCCGAACCCTCACAAGAATTTATTTTAAAAAGCGGAAATTCTTTTGCAAACATAACCACTGTTGTTACATAAGGAATACTATATTGTGTTTTTAAGGCATAGGCTACTATACTATGACTTTTTAATGACATACAAATCTAGGACATTTTGTATTACATTTCTATGGCATACTATACAATGACTTTTTATGACATTTTTGTGGCAAACTATACTATGACTTTTTTTCATGACAATTTTATGAGGTACTATAGTATAGCTCAGGCTGTTATAAGACTGCAGAGGAAGACTGGAGAGTCTGTGGTTGTGAGATTGATCCTTATTGGGGGCAAGTCAACTTTCCTGTGTCAAAAGGAAAGGCCCAATCCCAATATCCCCCCCTAAGGCCTTAAACCCTGAACCCTCAGGGACTTGACTGATGACACCTGGTAAAGGGTAAATGGAGTGTGAGAGGCTGCAAGGGCTTGAAATGGTATAAATATAAATGGGACAGCACTTTCTGGCAACATGTCACGTTACCGTTTTTATTTTTCGTATTTTACTGCCTATTTGAACGTCTTCAGGCTAATTGTCAAAAAAAACAATTTACTTGTTTTTGTCAAACTTCATTAAGGAAAATTAAAAGAACTGGTTGATGAATGAACCAGGTGTGGAACATAGTCTAATGCTAGCATACCACTGATTTCATGTGTTTTTATATTCCATCTAAAATCCTGAATATTCTTCTCCTTTCCTATTATCTGTGTAAATTGAAATATGCCTGGCTAGACACCCATGTGCCATCCTCTTTATTAATCTTTTTTTTTTTTTATGCCTGTGGGCTTCCCCTGGCAACCTTGTGTTTAACGTCACAACGCTATGAATTGTGGGTAATTCCCTCAGGCAAAGTCTGCAGAAATGCGGACTTTGAAAAGGGTTCAAAATGTCTGCAAGAGAGCCTTTAAGGACTTGACGACTTGACAGCCTTAAACCCTCAAGGTCTTTGTGGGAATGGGCCTCAAAGTCTGTGAGTCTGTGAGTGCGAACTTTGGGATTGGGCCAAATAGACAATAGCTCCAAGCTAGCTTGGAGAGTCAGAGGTTGTGGGTTTGATCCTTATTGAGGGTTAGTTCATTTTTAAGGCCTGTGTGGTTTTTTATGACAAATTTATGGCATTAAATACTATGACATTTTTAAGACAATTCTTATGAAATACTACACTATATTACTATAATATACTTTATTTATGACTATTTATGATGTAGTATACTATGACTTTTTTGAGATAATATACTGTGTCTTTTTTCTGATTTTTTTTTTTTTTTTACATACTATACTTTGAGTTTTTCGACATGCTATGCAATGACAATTTTCGAACTTTTTTCGACATACTATGAAATTACTTTTTTTGACATGCTATACTATGACTTTTTCTTCGACATGCTATATGACTTTTTTTCGACAAACTACTATGACTTTTTTCTTACTTTTCCTGACATACTATACTATGACTTTTTTGGACATAATATACTTTGATTTTTCATGACTTTTTTTGATGTACTACACTATAATTTTTGTATGATTAATTTTTTTATAACCATGACTTTTTAATCACTTTTAGACATACTATTCTATGATTTTTTATTTTTATGGCATACTTTAATATGACTTTTTAATGACTTTTTTCATGACATGCTTTACTATGACATTTTCTAAGGAATTATATTATACTGTTATAGATTTACAACATTTAAATGGCATACAATACTATGACATTTTTCATGACATTTTTAAGACATTCTATGAGTTTTTATGACCTACTATATTTAGATTTTTTTTTCATGGCATACTATACTATAAGTATTAATGTTTTTTTCATGGCATCATTTGGTGTCTCTCTCTACAGCCAGTTTAAAATGAAAGTGTGATTCCAACAGCTAAGCAGTGGCTTTCTCTGTGACTCCGAAGGAAAGTTATTTGTTTGTTTGTGTGTGTGCGCGTGTGTTTGTCTATACCAGGGGTGCCCAATACGTCGATCGCGATCTACCGGTCGATCGCAAAGGTAGTGTGGGTAGATCGCATGGCATTAAAAAAAAATTACATTTTTTTAAAAAAAAATAAATAAAAAATAAAAAATAAAAAAATAGACGTCAGCCTATCAGAGCAGATTGAGAACTGTCTGTCAGAGTTTGACAGACGCTTTCAAGACTTTGTTTTACTGGAGCCAGTCGCTACATTCATGTGCTACCCTTTTCGGGAAGATGCTGAGGCTGATTCACTTGCATCAAAAATTGCAACACTGTTTCACCTGAACTCATCTGGAGTGGAGGATGAGATTTTGACACTACAAGCTGACATTCAGCTTAAGTCCAGGGCTCATGGACAGTTCTGGAACTTACTCACAGAGGAAAAGTACCTCAACATGAGGAAATGTGCTACCTCCTTGACTGCATTATTCGGCTCCACTTATTTATGCGAGTCAGCCTTTTCCCACATGAAGATTATTAAATCCAAATACAGTTCCACCTTGACTGATGATCATTTGGAAGTGTGCTTGAGGCTGGCTATCAGCAGCTACTGTCCGGACTATGCATCCCTGGCTGATTCCATTCAATGCAAGTCATCAGAGTAAGGTAATGACAAAAAATGTAGAGTTATATTGTACAATATGGGTTCATGCAGTTATGCAAGGTACACCAACATATATTGTACATATAAAGAATACTCAATATATTTATAAATAAATATATGTTTTGCATTTTTATAGTAGGTAGATCATTTTGACTTGGTCATTTTTCATTTTTCATCGGATTTGGTCATAAGTAGCTCGCATGCTGAAAAAGTGTGTGCACCCCTGGTCTATACTATGCTGTGTGTGTTTCAGTAGACTACATGAATTTGTATAATGGTCTGGTTGTATGTGGAGTAATAAGGGTAATGTAGTGTTGTCATAACACCTAATGTTCTGCCTAATTTTTGTCGATACACCAAACTTCCAAAGAGGCTCAAACAGAGTGTTTCAGACAGAGGGTGAAAAGAGGTGCTGCAGCACTGCCGGTATGAGAAAAGTAAAGCGTTTTTCTAACATTAAAGCATGTAAACATGTTCTCGTAGCAACCCAAAATACAAGTATGCACCTGAAAATAAGCATTTTAGGTCCTCAGATTAAACATCAGATATTTGACTGTGAAATTAACAGCATGTTAGAAAACTGTGAACCCCTCTGAACCCATACTGTATATGCACTATTCAGAGCATTGTGTAATATGTTAGAGATGGGAAGCTGAACAATTGTTTAATGATGTTACACACAGATTGGGTGATTCGCCTCCAAGCTGAATAGAGCCTTTGACTCTGACAGGGACATCTGCCATTTACAGTACCCTGAAGACAAATACGCTTTGGCTTCGGTACAGTATGTGTGTGAGTATAAATACCCGTGTGTGATTATCTGCGAGCATGGTCATTCCCCCGGGGTAGATATATTCTGAATGACAAGCAACCAAATGTCAGCTATCCTTATCCTCATGTACTGCATACATTATGTATGAGGCTGTCACTCCCAGCTTAGACTGTAAGAACAACATGAACATACTCTTACACCAACAGAGACCACCACACTAATAAATGCATAAAAACACACGCAGATACACAAATTAAACGGTGCCTACACTCTCCACAGGTGTGACATTTCGGTCAAACAACCCCTTACGGCCCCGTTGGATACAAATATCAAACCACACTGCCAGCAATGAGTATAATTGGATTGGCAATTGACAAAATGCTGTTAGACTTGGCACTGATTATCACCGATTATCACATCTTTAACAGCTGCAGCATACAGAGTCTTGTCTGCAAGCAAGAACATTTTTCTGAACTTGTGCTGTTATTCTATGCTTTTTGTTCATACTTTTCTCTCTGTGCTATGAAGCACTTCAAGGTTTTGTTTGTGAAATAATATTTACCGTAAAACCGTATAGTTTGGTTAATTACCTGATTAAAGCTTATCTATCAATCAATCACCCTAAGAGCTATTTATTTTTAACTGTAATGCTAATTCAGAGGTTCTCAACTATTTTGCATCACATATCAAATACATTGTGGAGGACCAGCCAAGCACGGAGGAGGGGAAGTTCATCGCAAACAAACAGTTCTGGCTCCAGGTCAAACATTTGGATTAGCAACTAATGTTTTTTTTCGTTATAAGTTCATCTGCAAATTATTTTTATGTCTATGAAATGTGCAAAAATAGTGAAAAGATACCCATCACAACTTGCCAGAGCCCATGATGACATTTTCAAATCTTCAAATGTTTAGCTTTGTTCTACCAGAAATCCAAAACCCAAAGATATTCAGTTTACAATGATAAATGACAAAGAAAAGCATCAAATTCTCTCATTTAAGAATCTTGAACAAGAGAATATTTGGCTTATTATTCTTTCAATCGATTCACAAACTAATAATGTTAGCTCTAGTCTGGATGTCATAAAACATACTTTATGCCTTTTACCTCCTCTTCCTTCTCCTCAAGCTTCCTTTATCCCTCTCAAAAGCTCAATGTTTTTCTTTTTTAGTCATTTAGTTGCAAAGTAATAGCACAGCGCATGCAGCTCAGTTGGTGGAGACCAAATTAGAGCTAAAAGAAGAGTGAATATTGGACTTTTAATTGTCAGGTGATCAATGATAAGGTGATATTATGCTAAAGTGCTTACAGCTTGTTCCGCTGCTCACAAATGGCCAAAAACATGAATTAGTACAATCTTAAATGCATATTTATGAGTTGTTCACTGTAAATGTTTGCATTTGGTATATATATATATATATATATATTTCACTTATTCCTGCTTTCCTCATTTGTTCTGTGCATTTGCCGCAATCCCGTGCCACTGTTATTATTGTATAACTGCTTCCTCATCCACATTTCACCAGATGCCTTGGCATCATCAAAGCACAGTATCTCTAATGCAAATCAATTTGCAATCATGAAAGATGACACATTTGCTCCCAAGTTGCATCCATAGCAACAAAGTAGTATAGTCGCCATGCATTCTCCTTCATAATCATAATACAGAAGACCACCAATAGTAGATCAAATAACCACAATCAAGAATACCTTCGCACATTCATCCACATTTAAATAAACACTGCAAACCCCCCCATGTATTACGCACACAAGCACTCCGATTCATGACTCATTTAAGCATCTCTATGGATTTAGGTTTGAGTTAGCGGAAAAGGACACATCTCTTGCCGTCTCTTCTCCTCATCTCTTACATGACTTTCTTTGTCTGTTAAAAAGATTACATCACAGCCTCCCGCTCCGTGTTGCTCTCCCTCTGGCCCTCTGCCTCTCATGTCTTCCTGACACAGATCCTAAGCTACAGTACTCTCAACACCTACGATTATGCCACTGTGTCAGGTCTGAGGATGACACAATCTAACAAGAGGACAAGTCATTTAAGAGGTGCAGTAAAAAAAAAGGTGCTTAACACTTCAAGCTCATCAAATGAATTTTGAATTGGGAAAAGAAAATGTAAGAGGACGAGAAGATGAGTATGAAGGATGGAGGGTAGGAAGAGGAGCATGCCTGGCAGGAAAATACAAAGGTAGAGGAAGAAGTTCAGGGGAAGAGGTGTTGTGGTTTTACAAAAGACTAAAAGGCTCATGCTAAATGAAGGAATAGTAGAGCCTGAATGGCATACTCAAAAGTTAAGACATGAGGGTGCTACCGGCTACTGGTCTACCTGATGTTGATCTCATCCATCATCAACCAAGTTTTATGGTGAATTCTCGACAGTTAAGTTCCAGGCCAGCAAAAATGATTTATAACGCTCAGGAAAATGCAATAAATATTACTTTAAGAGCTTACAGCAACCAATACATTTCAGAAGCTTATAGAAACCAGCACTAAAACCTGCACAGAGATGTGCAAATCCTGTGCAAAGCCCTGTGTCTAGAACGGGTTCACAGATCCTAATTTTAAAAGAGGAAAGGAATGGGAGTTTAAATGAGTTGCAAGGCTATGCTAAAATAAACCCAATATTATAAGGGGCAGAGTGCTTGTTTATGCAGTCTGTTAACTTTTGACCCCAATTGTGAATATTTGTGAAGATATCTGAAGCCGAGTGGTTCACTCAGTGCTACTGTGCTGCTTGGAAAGCTGTTTGTTTATGAAACCTCAAAATATCAGATAGCCTGGGCCTCTTTCATTTCCGTTCTTAAACATCACAATCGTGTAGAAAATATACTGAGGGAAAATAACTGGATACTGATTTCTTTAGCCATGCAAACAGCATCGCTCTATGGATGGCAATGTCAGTCTGTCGTTCTAGCACTTTGGTTCAGACTGAAACATCTCAATAGCTATTAGATCAGTGGTCTCCGACACGTCGCTTGCTCGCGACCAGTAGCTCGCGACCAGTAGCTCGCGACCCGTTTCTGAGTCGCTTGCTAAAGGTTCAAAGAATATGTAAACAAATTTGATAAGACAAAGTCACTTGGTAAACCTAAATTTCTATCCAATCCAATTCACAGACATCCCGCCCCCTTCTGACACAAACTGATTATTTGCCAATCAGCTGTCAATTAAACGAGTTACGCTGCTGCCAAGTTTGGTTACATCAGTGACGCCGTAACATTAGGAGATGTTAGCAGGCTAGCAAGCACACACCAGATTTGATAATGACCGCGGAAAATGGCCAGGCCAAGATAAGGCATAAAACATACTATTTTCATGAGGAATGGGAAACAGAGTTTTTTTTCACGAATGTGAAAGACAAGTTTGTGTGTCTCATCTGCGGTGTGAGCGTGTCAGTCGGTAGAAGATGTAACGTCGAGCGCCACTTCACCAAAGTCCACGGCAACTTCCACGGGACTTTCCGGCCGGTAGCAGTCTACAAACAGAGAAGGTAAAGGAGCTGATAACACTGCTTAAAAGACAACAGTCTCTGTTTACCAAACCGACAAAGAAGGCCAACGCAGCAACAAAGGTTTCAATTAAAGTGCTTACGAAGCACAAAAAAACCTTCACCAATGGCGGCATTGTAAAAGAGGTGATGACTGTGGTGGTTGAAACACTATTCAAGGACCATAAAAGTAAAACAAAAATCATGTCTGCTATCGCCGATATACAACTTGGTGCTAATACTGTGGCAAGGAGAATGTCTGCACTGTCTAGAACGGGACATAGACAGGTGCAAAAAATGGTTTTCCATCCAGTGTGATGAGTCGGTTGACTCCAGGGATACGGCCCAGCTGGCTGTCTTGTCTTTAACTAACTGTTAAAAAGACTGAAGGCATGTAATACATGCATGTGAACTACAGATGATGAAGGGAATGTGAAGGGAAGTGATGTGATACAGTGATATGTGGACAGTCAGAAAATAAGGAAAAGTAAAATAAGTGTTTTCTATGACATAAATCTGACGTGAATTTAATAGTGTGAGCTTGACACATTCAAAATGTAAAGAAATGCATACAGAAAAAAAACATGCACATGCTGAATTTAAGATGTTGATGATGTCAAAATGCGAGTGTTGGATATCAACATTTTCTAAATGTTCACACAAAAGAAGCTTATTCAGCTGATTTGGGTGGAGCTGAGCAATGTGAATAAATGTTACTAATAATATAAAGTATGAGTAGCTCTCGGACACTTTCATTTTGTCAAAGTAGCTCTCAGAGGAAAAAAGGTTGGAGACCCCTGTACTGTATTTGATGGATTGACATTTGTACAGATTTTGATGGTTTCCAGAGGATGAATCTTACTGACTTTGGTGATCCCCTGACTTTCTTCTAGCGCCACCATGAAGTTGACATTTGTGGTTTTAAGTGCATTTCTTTAACAGCTATTGGATCTCCATGAAATTTGGTAAAAGCCTTCATTTCCCCCTTGATGATCCCCTCACTTTTTATCTAGCGCCATCATAAATTTAATTTTGTCCAACACTTATCTTTTTAAGCTTTTGGCTAAATACCTTAAACCAATCACATTCCCATCAGCCCCATTTGTGCTTTATGTTTAGTAATAATTAGCTCAATGTTACCATGCCAACACGCTTAACTTAGATGTTGAACATTGTCGACATTATACCTCCTTAACATCAGAATGTTGGCATTGTCCTTGTGAGCATGTTTGCATTGCTGCCATTGGCATTTAGCTCAAAGCACTGTGCCTACAAGCCGCAAGCATGTCTGTAGACTAGACTAGATCTTGTTATGATAATGGAATAAACAATGTGGATACTACTGATAAAAAGACATCAAAAGGTGGAGGTGTAAGTTGACATTGTCTGTTGAATCTGTTGATTAGATGCAGATGATGAATGAAGCACTGAGGAGGTGTAGAGGGGCTTGAGAGTACAAAGACTAAAAGATGAAGAATGAAACAGTCATAATGTATATACAG
This sequence comes from Sebastes fasciatus, assembly GCF_043250625.1. NCBI lineage: Eukaryota > Metazoa > Chordata > Actinopteri > Perciformes > Sebastidae > Sebastes > Sebastes fasciatus. The sequence continues at coordinate 19,178,493 of NC_133802.1, forward strand.
TATGTGAGATACACTAGCACACCAGTTAATGTGAAAAGCTTGTAACTCCAGTTATGCTGCATCGACATACAAAATGATGGGTCCCTGGGCGACTTAAAAACCCTCTTCACCCCTCCATTACATTCTTGGTGGACAGTCAGAGTTTTTGGCTTCCCCTGAGATTGGAGAGCTAATAATGCATAGTGTCAATACCAATCCTTAAATGAACTAAAACTTGTGAGAACCTCAAAGTGAGAGCTTAGTTGGAGATGTTGCTTTCATGATGGTAGACACTGACAGACAAATCTCTTCCTACAGTCTTCTGAAGTGGAAATGCTTTGAAACTCTCCCTCAATAGGAAATAACAACTTCGTTTAACACAACACCTGACAGCATGCACATGAAATCTACTGAGTGCTGTTTTTGTCCAACACCGTGTTACTAGTGAAGTGAATCTGTTTGCTGTGATTCAGTGTCTGCAGGCTGGTATGTGGGCTGTATGAGACAGGTGTAGGCTGAATGGAAAGACTGTTTCCTAATGTGATTATTTCTCAGAGACACGGACCGACACTAAGTTGTATATGTCTAGCTGCACGTGTAGGAGGGAAGATGTGACACTTGCATTTGGCTTGAATGATCAAAAAATGACATTCAAACCCATAAACTGCACACAACACAACAACCCTAGCCCGACCTGAAACCCAATACATTGTATAACTGTTGGGCTGTGGTCAGGCAGCAGAACTGTATGACAGTACTGTGGGAAGGGCTGTCCTTGACAAAAGAAATTCTTAGTCAAATAACACTCATACATTTTCGTCGACTAATTGATTAGTTGATTTAATCGACAGACCTGTAAACTGAGTTTCTCCAGAAGAATCACACAAAAGCACCAAATCGTGTGTTTACCAGAGATGTGCTCATAAGTGTCTTGGACAATATTCATTCAGCATGAAAAAATCATAAAAAAAATTACTAATAGACTAAAGAAATCTTTGTTGACTAAGACCAAAATGACAGATTAGTCAACTAATCAACTAAAAGGGGGCAGCCCTGAAAGCCCAGACACACCAACCCGACATCAGAGAACCAGCAGCATCGAAGGTCGCCTGTTTCTTCACCTCTCATTGCCTTTGTCTTGGCGCAGACTACAGCTGACGGCCAGTTAGCACGTACGTTCTGAGCCTGCGTGAGAGGAAATAAATCTCCACACCAGCAGGTGGCGGTAGTCTGTATTTGTCATAAAAAAAGGGAAATCTTAGGACCGAGGACGGATATACAAGCTGCTGTTATGATACGTACATGAAATAAAGCGACATGTGCCGACCATTTTTACACCACTCTCACTCACTAGCTTCATTCCAGATGGCCATATTGTTGTGAAAATATCTGTGTATTGAAACGATCAGATGACATGAAGATGAAAAATGAAAAGAACCTCCTGTGTGCACCCTCTTGACTTTACTCGTTGGCTTGCTTTCTTCACTTTCGTTTCTCTTCTTGTGCACCGATTTGTTTAAGCTGAACAGCCAATCAGACTGATTTCTCTCACCGAGAGGATCTGCTGCTGATTCAACATGCTGAATTGGCCGAAAAACCTCCGACACGGGCAGACTACAGCCTACGGTACGGAACACACCGAAAAAACTAGGTCTATCAGTCCCATTCTCAGCCAATATCAGCACAGAAAAGCCATTTTTTTTCCCTTGAGGCTGATATCTTGTCTGTCGCCTGACTTGCAGAGTAATTGACACCTTGTTGAGAAAGAGCCTTTTCTCCTTGTCTGGACTGATTTACAGCTACAGACCGCTACTGTATGCTAAGAAACAGACAACACATCAGAAACATCTACAAAAGATTTTGTTAGGGTTGTTTGACCTTCACTCAGTTTGGACGTAGATTAAATTAGTGGGCAAGCTTCATGAGTGAGTGAGCATTTGCATCTTGCCAGCACTTTGTGGAATCTCTCCCGGAGCCTTTTAGCACGCACATGTTTTTCTGCTCACAATCCATCAATGTGGTCCATCCAGCAGGCATTGCAGATAAATGAGGTGTAGCCCCATGTCAAAATGAAAAAAAACAATCAGGAACACGATGTAATCCTACTATACGTCTTTCATCTCCCTCGCTGTACACATCTGATTAACCAATATTAGATTTAGATTCTTCAGAGTCAGCTTTCCCCAGAGGACATGGGGTTTGCTGAATAACATCATAAACAATTGTTTCACTCTGCAACACAAGGATGATGTGGCTGTCCTATTTCATTTTACTCCAGACTCACCCACACTGGAATTGCACCGGCAAAACAAAGATCCTATACAACCCACTCGACAAACAGGGTAGATATTGGATGACCCTGGACACTATGCATACAACGTCAATGCTTGTGCTCAAAGTGGCAATAATCAAGTTAATATCCTCATCTAAATCCAAGAAAATTGTTTTTCTCCCGCTTTCGGCGGCACTGATGGCTCATTTTATGTAAACTAATCAGCCGTTCCTCGTCCATGTCTCAACGCAAGCGACAGAAAAAAATCGGAACAGGGCGTCCGACAAAAGTTCAGCTCAAAACGTTGCGTCGCGCTGTATCGCACTGTGTCGCTTGCGGCCAGTTAGGACACTCCCAATTGAAAACAATGTAATCAAGCTGATTTTGTCACTGACGCTCGCTCATGTCACATCCAGTTAGGACACGGTGTTAGTCTTGTTAAATTATGATTTTCTCAGATACTTTATTGTTATATCTCAAAATGTTGCCTTCTTCCACTAAACCTTCAATTAGAGACAAGTAGAAATATTGCTTCCTATAATGCTGCACAGGTAACAGGGTTCAGTACTCTTGCCGCATCTTCTTCTGAGTTAATGTTGATTCAGATAATTGAGGGCTTTTGTGGAAAGTTCAAAGTTCACGCTTCCGCACCTTGTGACACAATACAGTTCGACAGACTCATTACTGCAGACCTGAAATTAGCTGTGTGATGAAAAGTCACAGGGTAGCTCGGAGTAATTTACAGTTCAGCACCAGCAAAGTTCTTGACCACATGCTCACGATTACAGCTGTGACATTCATTAAAACAGTCAGCAAACACAATTGTAATTCAGTTCTTTTTCTTTTGAAATGAATAAGAATTGGCTTGTTTTTTGACCCAGAAGATTGAGCACAAGAGCTCATTAGTTTACTTGAAACAAATGGTACGTCTGAAGTGAGGCATACGCTATAAGAGGCATCCTCATGCAGTTCAATTACTCATTATTTTCTCCCTACATGACCAGCATCAAGGACAAAAATCTGAAGAGAGCCCTCTTAAAAACTGAAGAAAAACAAAACATGAATAACAGCAGAGCCCTGCAATGAGAATTCTGATTTTCTTTTATAACAAAAACAGTACACGGAATAAAAGCTTAGTACACCTGCAAAGTTCTTTACCAATACATGCAATACAATGCTATTTTTCATTCTTCACAGTGCACAGTGGCTGTGGTCAACTTAGAAACATCTGGCACTGCTTCTCATCGCTCCATCTCAATCCTCATATACAACCCTGTCAAACCCAAGAAAAGGCCTGTGTGTTGGCTTGCACATTACATTGCCAACTGTTATTGGAACTGGGCCATCATCAGATTAACATTTTGATTTGACCAATTTTTTTCTGCTAATCTGCAATTGCCACGAGCATGACTGTAGACTCTTTATCTTGTTAATTAACATCTATGTTTTAATCTAAATTGGTATTTTCAATCCAAAAGCAGTACCACTGCCTCATCCAACCTGATTAAACCCAATGTGCTTTTAGGCATTTTTGTTTTCTTGTTGTGTGTTGTAACACCTATTTGCAAACCAAATATACATTAAGCATTATTGCTGTTGGACTGAGTCCTTTGAATTCAATTGGATTGCATTGCAATGTCCATGGTTAACCGGGATTAATCACAAATTAATCACTAAACTGGGGCTAATGTTACACTATACATCCTCCATTAAAACTTAAAAAAACATCATTCATTACTTTGTTTTTAATGAATGATAGTGTCAGTGTCAATGTTTTAAAGTAGCCTATACTTTTGAAGTTGTATATCTTTATTAATGGTGTACGTGCAACAGTTTATTTATTACGGTCAGACATGGGTCTTACACAAGACTTTAAGACATCAGTTGGTTTTTCCCGTAGCATTGGTCAGCTCAGCAGTTCACAGTTAAAAGAGGAACAAAACTTCCTCTGTATAAAGTGTTTTCATTCTCTCTCTATGACATCCTCGTGCAGAGCGGCAGACCAAATACTTGATTTGTTGTGCTCACCATGAGTTAAGAAGATTGTTTGATCTCTATCATCTGACCAAATGACAAGACCTCTTACCCCATCTGAGGCAAGTGCCCCTCACTGCAGTGTGCACCTCGGGCTGTCAAAAACAAAGAAGCATATGTTCGTTCTCTAAAGTTCACCAACACATTTTCTATACTGTTAAAAAATACAATTTTACTATCAAACAAAACTGTTGAGGTCCCTAAACGATCAAACAGTATGAAATACCCAACATATTACAATGAGGAAACGCAACAAGCCATACATTGAAGTAACACAGAAAATCAAAGGTCAAATTTATTAGATAAATGCACATCTAGACCTCGGCTCAAGTAGACAAATTTGTCCAAATAAGATTCCCTCATTGTAAGCAATTAGCTTAAATACAAAAGGATGCTATTGCTAACAGCCGGTCCGCTTAATTATATTAACATCGGTGCAGAGTTGGTTTTACAAAATATACCACTGCACTGGTCCGACGTTAATATTACAAAGTTAACTATTCATAATGACAGTCTCACATGGTTCCATTTTATATACTATTTCTGTCCAAGATATTCAATTAAGATTTTCAAAGATGTAACTACCTTTTCATCCAACATGTGCTTTTGTTTATGTTTGTTACGTTCAAAATAAACCTCAGGAGGCCAAAGAAACGCCCCGCATGAATTATATTAAGAAAAAAAAACAGGACTAAAAAAGGCTGGCGGCACTGCTCAAGTCAAGGCAAGTCCTCCCAATAATTTTGAATGGGGGTAGTGTGTTTGGGCTGCAGCTGTGGCTTTTTTGGAGAAACACAACCTGAGGTCACGCTGCGGTGGCCAATCACGTAACCAGCAATCCAGAGCTGTACAACCCAGCCATGAGGGAAAAAAGAGGTTAATCGTCGCAGTCAGTGGTCCATTGAAAGTGACTCACCACCGCACAACCCTGCGGCGAATCACCGCAACGCCTGATCTGGTGTGAATGCAGTCTAACAGGCAAATTCCGAAACTCTCCAAAGATGGTTAAGGTTAGGCATCAACCTTGAATGGTCAAGGTTAGGATAGGTCGTTTGGCAGCGAGTCTGGCAAGAGTTTTCACAAGTTTTTGCACGTTTTCACAATTTCAGGGTTACCTTCTAGAAACGACACCAAATTGCACACAGCTAGCGAACTCAGTCAGCCACATTGAGGAAATAAAGCCCAAGGCTGGACATTTTTCTATGTCATATGCATAAACAGTATATTCATAACAGTATTTAATAATAACAGTATTTATATACAATAGATCATACTGTGTGATAAGGGAATGGTTTACCACAAATTTTGCCCTCAACACATGTTGAGTGAATATTGTTTATATGGTCTGTTGAGCGACACGCTGAAAAGTGCAAATGTACAAAGCTTCCTTTTTGCGTTTGACTCATTTACAAAGAGGTCTGTAGTTTCACATTAAATCAAACAGAAAAGTGAGGATCCATCTCTAATCCTCAGAATAATAGTGAGACGGTTGAAGCCTCTTTGTATTCAACCTATCATTGTAGTTTCTGTATTTTTCTTTACTTTGACATTGGAAAGCAGAAAGAGAGACAGAAAATTTGATCGGAGCAAAAGCTCTGGAAGAATTAGGTGACCTTGACCAATGGTGGCATATGTGTCTCCAGAGACAATGACCTTGAGAGCTAAGTGTGATTGAATGGGTGAGAGTGGCATCAGCAGGGAGTGAGTAATAGTCCTCTCAGCGTGCCTCCTGGGACTTGTATCCTTTGTCAGAGTGACTGACAGCTCGTCAGCACGCCTTGACTGTAATCCATGTGTTGGAAATGCTCTGTATCTTGCTTCTTTATAAGTGGGTCTGAACAAATGCAATCTGAAAGCTTTCCTCATCTGAACTGTACTGCTTGGTGATACAAAGTGCTTTTTGTTTTAGCAGAAAAATGTGTGAGATTTTACATCAAGAAATGCTGCATTTAGTCTCAATATTAACGGGACTTGTACGCACTTCAGCATACAGTGGTGTGCTCCTCTCATAAAGATGTGTTCAAATGGATTTTCCTCTGGCAGTCTCATAAGTGGCTCCAGAGGCAGTGACCTCAATAGCCCAAAGGTCGCCTAGCGAGGTGGCCATGCGGGCTTTTTTATATAGTTTTTTATCGTCTACTGTTTGTGTACCATCGTTGCCCGCAAGAAAGGAATCAATAGGGATGGGGTTCGATAACATTTTATCAAATTGAAATCCAGTGTGGATTCTACTTAAATCTGAATCCTTTTGAATATGGCTGTCGCATTAACGGCAATATTGTAATTGTAATTGACCTGCCAACCGCATAGGATGGCTTGCAACCGCTATGTTCACATTTTCTCTTTTTAAATTCTTTGCAATTGGTGCGCCGCATATTTTGCATATATCCAGAGCAAGTATTCTACCTTGTGCCGACATTTTTACTTCTGTAGATATTCCGTATCATAGCAACCAAACGCAACCAAAGCGTCTCAGTTGAATTTAATTCGTTTTTAAAACAGTCATCTTTGTCATTTAAAAAACAACAATACACCTAATAATAGCCTAACCATAAAGCTTATTTATATCACACTAAAATCAGGATAAATTAAGTAATTTGAGAATTAAAAAGGGGAAATAATACAGCATATCGCGCTGTTGAGCCAATCATTATCACCACACAGTCAAGTCAGCACAATGACAGCTGTTGTTACCTGTTGGGCTTGAGTTTGCTATGTTATGATTTGAGCATATTTTTATGCTTAATGCAGTACCTGTGAGGGTTTCTGGACAAAATGTGTCATTGTTTTGTGTTGTTAATTGATTTCCAATAATAAATATATGCATACATTTGCATAAAGCAAGCATATTTGCCCACTCCCATGTTGATAAGAGTATTAAATACTTGACAAATCCCTCATTTAAGTTACATTTTGAATAGATAAAAATTTAATAATTTGCAACTAATTCCGATTAATTATGGACAATCATGCAATTAATCGCGATTTAATATTTTAATACACTGACAGCCCTACTTAAAATGTTAATTAAATGCATCTGACACATTCAACTGTAGCCGAATGAGTACTTCACAAGCGACTTATTCCAAATACTGAATGTCCTGGTTAGGAACTATTAAGTTGATCATTACTGGACAATGTTGTTATGAATCAAAGTTTAACTGGGAGATTCCAGCCCATTCTCTTCCCTGGCTGTCAAATACCAAGGCTTTGTCACGGCCGTCGCCATGTGATACAAACGCACAAGGCACCCTTTAGCGAGTGACGTGTCTTTTTGCTCATAAACAATCTTTGGCTAAATACAGATGACAGCTGCACAGATTACATTAACCAGAGAACAGCCAGACTTTTCATTTCAGCCATTACGCCTTTATCATTGATTAGCTACAGCTGATCTAACCTAATCAGTGAAAGCTTCAGGAAGTTGCCATTTATATGTTTTCTATTGTTTTTTGCTAATAAACAAGAGTGAGGAGAGATAAAATGTTTGAAAACACTTTTTTTTAGCTGTCAACTGTTTTCTAAATGTAAACCGGCTATCAGAACCCATCCCTAGGAATCATCCAATTCTGATTCATTCAACAGTAAATCCTGTCATGAAACTCTGAAGTGATGGTGACCACGGGAGAACCTGACATAATCTGTTCTGCGTGCTGGCAGCAGGTGATAGACACACACACAGCCCAGAAAACCTGACTCACTGACATCACTCATGGTTAGAATCACACCTTGGCCCCCTCTGTCATCCCCATTTTTTTGTTTTCCCCCCTCACGCTCTACGTTCCACTGCTCTGAATAAAACATCACCTGAGACTCGCTCTTCTCTCGACTCCAAATGCCACTGCTTGTTTTCCTTCCGTGCTACAGCTTCATGGCAGAAATCTAAAAACCCTAAATCCCAAAACACCTACTATAAAACAAAGCACTGAAGTATAGATACATGCAACACGCAGGCACACATACATAGACCCAGAAAAAACTGAACATGATGAATAAATACACATAACAGAGCTTTCATCCACTTAGAAAGTTTTCAAGTGTGTTATAATTCTTCACACGTACTGAGGCTGAGTATCCTCTTCAGTTCCAGCCTGTTCGCACGAAAAGACATACGAATGCATGCAATAAGAGCGCCTTTCTTGCATTTGGCGTGTCATTTGCACGCCATGTAGTCTGTACTGACTGCAATCTAAACGCTGCACGTCAATATGCTAAGAGGTAGTGACGTACAATAAAAAGCGACTGCTTATTGTGGGCGGAGGGGGAGGTGGATGGGTCCAACAATCCCACGACTTTTAAAGAATGAGACCGTTTTTTTGTTTTGTAAGTTACGTTAGTGACGTTTGTGATGTGTTTTACGTACTTATGTTACGTTGTTTACTTAGTTTATGTACTTATTCTAAGCCTAACCATGACGTTTTTCCTAAACCTAACTAAGTGGTTTTGTAGCCTAAACGTAACTGCGGACATTGCTGTAGTTTTGTTGCGTGGCATACAAATGACATGCAAAAAGCCTAGAATGTGTCCTCATGACACGCAGCATGCCCGTGTAATGTAATGCTATTTATATGCCTTCCTGTAAGACCGGGTTCTCAGTTCATATATTTGTTGTTCAAAATGAAATATCTCGACAATTATTTGATGGATTGCCGTGAAATCTTGTACAAGAATTCAAGGGTGAGGAACATAATCTTGGAATGAAGATAAGGTAAATGTAGTGCGTGCAGTGGGTGTAATTTGAAACAGGAAGGCTGCGGGCAATAGAAAACAAAATGAACACTGCTGTACTGTATGCTGTGAGTTACACAATCAAATCATGTGAGGTGTTAGACCTGTAATTTGCTATCATTGCTGCTTCACCTCTGGTTTATTACTGCATTTCAAGCTTTAAATTAGATTTTAAGCTGTCAGTGTCACAGAGCTGCGCATGTTTTTCAAATGGAGCATCTAAGGAAAGCTAACACCACAAGGAATCAGTAGTAGAACCTAGGGCTGGGCGATATGGCTTATGAATAATATCTCAATGTTTTTAGGCTATATCGCAATATATGATATATATGGTGGTATTTTCATATTTTCTCTAAAATAACATAACTGTTTGATTTAACACTTTGATGCGTATGATCATACCAGCGTGATCATTCTAGCAAACTGTAGTAAACAGTAGTAATCAAACTGTAGTAATATGATCTCTCTGAGGTGGTGTACGGTCATAATGGAGTCAGATTATTAATTAATTATTCACACAATTGAAATTACATTTTTCTCCAAAATACAGTTTGCAGGCACTAGTTTTTTTAATTTTTTTTTTTTTATTATAATTATAATTAATTTTATTTTTCATTTAATATTTATCCATTTTGTTTAATTTATTTATTTATTTTTGACAGTACTGACTTATTGAATTTTTGTGAAATCACATTCACTGAATATCTTGGTTTCTTTTATTTCGAAGCCAGTTCTTACACGCCAAAGCGAGTCTCTTTCCGGCGGCTTAGAAAAATAACATGACAGGTAATATTTGTAGGCTACTCGATATTAGCGATATAGTCGTTTACTACATCCCACGTAGAACAATCCGCAAGTATATTCGTTATATCACCCTCCCCTAGGAGAACCAATAGAAAAAAAAACATGAGATAAAAACTGATGCTAAATATCTGTCTTGGTTCATTGACATTAATTTGCTACATGCGAGATGGGTGCGGGGTTGGGGGGTTACTATTTAAAGATAAAAGAGTATTACTGTCCCAGTGTAAGTAATTGGGTGAGAGACTTACCATGAGCATTTTAGCACTACTGCCACTTAAGCAACATCCCTTTGCTTTTTTTAATATATTTTATTCATATTTAATAAGCCAAATTCCTACCACCACTGTTATCAGAAGTTCAAGGGTATGACTCTTTCAAATTAAGTGTCGTATTAATTCCAATACGAGACAGATGCATGTTTATATGAACTGGCATACAGCACTTAGAGAAATTGAGAGAGAGAAAGATTGCACGTTTTACACAAAGAGATGATCCACTCCCTTGTAACAATGTCAGCTGAGTGAGTGCTCATTGTTTTATTGTGTTTGTGAAGGTTGGCCAAGTCTTTAGAGAGACAAGGTGAATAGTCCTATAAAAGAGACATGAATGGCATGACATTTAAGTCTGTTGTTCCACCTTGAAATATCTCCGCTATTTCCTCTTTCCACTCATCAAGTCTACAGTTTCGGTGTGTGTGTGTGTGTGTGTTTGTGTGTTGAATAATAATCTAGAACATATTCAGTTTCAGGGCATAGAGCAGACCGACACACACACATCCTTGTTACCTTTTTGTGAGAAAAGATCAAAGGTGGAGGTCAGGCCCACTGTCATTATACAATACAGGACTGAAATAATGAAATGTAGCTGTAGCCCTCCAGCCTCCACCTACTGTAACCATACATAATAAAGAAAAAGAACAAGCAGCAACCTCCGGTGCTGAGAAATGAAGCCAACGCAGAAGTTAAAAATTGCACAGTTTCTCAAATTGCCACTTGAAGCTTCAAAAGCGAGTCAATCCCCATAGACCCCCGTGTTAAAATCCAAGACTTTACAGCAGAAATAAACATATTTACAGCCTGGTGCAAAAAAATGAGGCTTAAAGTTTGGCATAATAAGGGCGTGGCCACTTTGAGTGACAGGTGGGTGTCTTACCAGTTTGCTGTGTCCTCCGCTGCGTCACCCGGTCCCGCCTCAGCTCCACCAACGACCCACCTCTTTGCCCATTTTTGGATTAGACGGGAGTTAGGGTGTGTAGTCGCTGCCGGCCAAAGCCACCCACTTTTAGTTTCACAACGGCTTGGGTGACGTCCTGGAGATTACGTCCATATTTTATAGTCTATGATAAAGGCACATAACAATAGAAATAAAACAGAAAAATTAATTTTGTGACGGGCATTTTTCACTTTTTTTCTTACAATTTATAAACCAAACAATGAATCGAGAAAATAATCAGCAGATCAATCGATAATTAAAGTAATTGTTAGTTGTAGCTCACGACTGCAGAAAGAAATTAAGAATTATCACCACATCATGAGGAGTAACATGCCTCACAGTCAGCATAATCCACATTATATGTGGATACTGCAGTCATAAACACAAACTAAAGATGCCACAACCAAAACACATCGGGCTCATATACTAGCCCTGTATATTGTACGTGTGTGTGTGTGTGTGTGTGTGTGTGTGTGTGTGTGTGTGTGTGTGTGTGTGTGTGTGTGTGTGTGTGTGTGTGGATTTGAAGGTAGGACAGAAAATTAGATTGACATTTTTACTCTTAATCTGTATCAAACTGATCAATATCCTTCTGCTGCTGCATTAATATTTGATGAAGATCAATCCATTTCTTCCTACTACCAACCAGCTTCACAGTTGCTTTATAGTAATATAGTACGCCCTGCAGTTGTCTATTTAAAGGTCTCACCTGTGGTGAACCGGGATTTGTTATCGTCTCTCTCTTATGCGAGTGATTAAGATGCATTATTTGAAACAAGCTATTATTCTACTCTGACGAGGTTGCCTCTCTCTCCTGGTCCGATGAGGATCAGGATAATCATCTTCAGAAGAATAATGATTTACATTTGAGACGTTTAATATGCTTTTAATGTCTGTGTCCCATCTGTGTTAATTCGCATGGCATAAAATGTTTGTGCAGTTAACCGTAGCTAATTTAAGTACCAACAGCATATGGAAGGCTCAAAGCAACCTGAAGGTACCTGAAAGAAAGAACGAAAGAAAGAAAGAAAGAAAGAAAGAAGGAAAGAAAGAAAGAAAGAAAGTAGGACTAAGAGAGAGAGAGCGAAAGAAAGAAAGACAGAAGCAAGCCTAAGAGAGGAAGAAAGAAAAAAAGAAAGAAAGTAGGCCTAAGAGAGAGAGAGAAAGAAAGAAAAAGAAAAAAATGTATAGCATATAAAATATACAAATTGTAAGTAATCATTGTGTGAAAAATATACTAGCCGTATTTCCATTCACATATTTATATGCGCATTTAAAGTATTGCATTACAAAAGCTGTATGGAAACAGCAAAATTCGACAAAACTTATAATTGCAGGGGAAAAAAACGTATTCAATCTGGTGGTTGGGTATGTTTGGTATGTTTTTTTGGCCTGTGTCGAAAAAGAGTTAATGAACAATACTAGCTGACATGAAAGAACAATTAAAACTTGTCCATCTGAAACATCCTGAAGAACTCTCTCCATTTCTCTCTCATAGATGGCTAGATGCACGGATCTTTAAAAGTTAGATGGCCAAGGCGACTTGTTCTGTTTCCAGTTTCCTTTTACTTCTTCTACTGGGCCTCCTGGCGGATTACAGCCATGCGTAGCCTACAGCGGCACCTTCTGACCAAACCAGCCGTCATCTTCTTTAAGCTACGTGACTGGTCAGATTGTTTGAGTGTCAGAATTTACACGGTCCCTCGTTAAACCGAAACACCTTTATCATTGAGGAGCAGAAGTCTGAGGAGCAGGAGGAAGATCTCTGCTAAAGGTTCAGCCTTCATTCTCAACCAAAGACCTCCAGTTTTTCCTCAACAAGTGCCAACTAATAACGACATTATGTGGCCCCTCATCACCCTCCCCATAACAAGCTGTAGGCCTGCTGGTGAAAGACTCTTTTCTACTGTCAGTCGGATAAAAACTGACATCAGGGCTTGATATCAGACTGAACTTTGTGTCCCTGCTCTCCTCTTAAAGAGACTATAATGAAGTCATTTCAGTGTTCATCACCTAAACCCGTCGTTTCCTGCTGTCATCGTCAAAAGTAATTGCTCATTTACTACATTTACTAGTGGCCTATTTCAATATTATTGTTAATTGGGTGTAGTTTTTGTTCGGTGTACAATTTTATTTTTTTCTGATGTTGCTATCAGCTGTGCGTGTGAATATGTGGCCGCCGTGCCAGGCTATGTTAAAGTGTATTTTTGTTTTACTTTAATGCAGGCTTGATCAATGATGCTGTTGTGTCTGTCAGCTGTGCGTGTGAATATGTGGCTGCTGTAAAAGGCTATGAGATGCAGTCAAAGTTTGAATCAGGTTGATTGGCCAGATATGAGAAGGCCTGCACATAGAGGCTGCCAGGAATGTGACTCTGGTTATTATGCTCTCATTATACATATGGAAATATAAATGCAGCTATACACAAGGTCAGACACTTATAATGTGTCAGGCTGTTTCTGTGAATTGTAAACAACAATACAGCAGTGCAATGGTGCAGAGTGCAAATATGCTGGAATAAAGATTGAGTGATTAATGTAACAGGTTGTTTTATATACACGACGTAGGTGGATGTGTACGGAATACATGTCAGGTGCCTGTAACACAAGAAAAAACAAAAATAAGAACATGCTCTTATAGGATACAAAGCAATATGATACACAGAACAATCAGCACCAGTCAATACAAGGATATTTACAATGTGTGTCTTTGACCCTTGACCCTTGATGATGATGATGTATAAGGCTTCTATGATTACACTGTGGTGCATTCAGGCAAGTATAGTTGTAATGGCCTCTTTTGGTTAACATGCATATGGAACATGTAGATGTTTGGTCTTAGACGGGCTAGGCCCACCTGATTTTCTCTGTGATTTCTGCCTGCACCTCTGAGTTTATTCGCTCCAGACCAGTTTGCATTTCTTTTTTTTGCAACATTTCATAAGTTTGCTTAAAATTCACTTGACAGTTGAATGGAAACACGGCTAGTAAGTAAATCTATTTATCCACACTTGCATAATATGCTGGGATTTTGCAGTAGGCTATCAGAGCAGCATATGAGCAAACATTATTCACTCTTATAAATCCACATTTAGCAGCAAAAACACTGTGATAAGAAGTAAAAAGCCCCCTGAAAAACCCAGAGCAAGCTGGGTCATGACAAGTGGAGAAGAGTCGTGTTCACATATCTGATTAGTAATGAGACATGCTTTTGATTATTAACAAGTCGTTCTTTTCATGAATCTTAAATTCTGAATGGAAGATGATCGATACATCGATTATACACGGCCTAATGAGCTGAGGACTTGACTCTTTTACAATATTGCACGTCTCCTGTCTGACAGTGTGTTTCTGTCCCTGTGTCTGTCCGCCCTACGAGGTCCTGCACCTGTCTCTTGACTTGGCTCACTGTCGTCCAACTGTTGAACTTGCCAAGCTAATCTTCCCCTGGCAGGCTGGTGCTACGTCAGTGTTGTTTATATACTGTCAGTAGTGGGACACAGTTCCAGAAAGCTTTGTTTTCTCTGAGGTCTCAGCATGCCAGCTGAGAGAATAAGAGCCCTGGCTGGGCTACCGTCAGCCACATGCCAGAAACAGGAGCACAGATGGGCTGTCTTTCCTTCTTTTCTCCTTGTCTCTATAGCTCACTCTTTTCCTCTCTATGTAGGGCTACTAAGAAGATCACCACTACCAACTCCAGTCATACTTTTCACATGAGCTGCAGACATGGTGCATTTGAATTCTCCACGCCCTATTTGGTGATTATCGCTGCTCCAACAGCTGCTCTTTCTTTGCCGGCTTTGTGGATGCACATATATGCGTTTGCATGTTGTGGTGATTTGCTTATGCAATTTGATTCTGACAAGTGAGGAATTAGTGTATATAAATCATTGTTTATGCCATGTTTATGCTGTCGGCATGGTAGATTTGGTCTGAGGTCAGATTCAATATCCGAAACAAAATGCATGTCTAGCCAAGCTGAACTCTCCTCTCCTTTTTTCACCTCAACTGCAGTTTCTCTACTCGAAACTTGATATTTGACAAGAGGATGAGCAGTGGGAGAATGTTGTGTGGTGCAAAAAGCTTTCAAGGACATTCGGTAAATGATGGCCCTCCTGGCAGCAATAGAGGGGGCCATGAGATGAGAATGGGAGGCAAGAAGGATTTGAAGCTGAAGTCAGTGGGACAGACAGATTGAGCAGTGAGCAATATTTACTTAACTTAAAGGACCAGTGTGTAGCATTTAGGGGGATCTATTGGCAGAAATGGAATATAATATTAATAAGCATGTATTCTTTAGTGTATAATCACCTGAAAATAAGAATCATTGTGTTTTTGTTACCTTAGAATGAGCCGTTTATATCTACAATGGGAGCGGGTCCCTTCCCTATGGAGTCCGCGATGTTTCTACAGTAGCCCAGAACGGACAAACCAAAGTCTGTTAACTTTTCCTGCTTGGGCCGAAGTCGATAACGTTACTCACTCCCGTTGCCGCCACTCTCTCTCGCTTCACCACTCACTTCCCACGTACACACACACACACTATGCACTGGCTCTGCCATAGATGGCTCTAGATACGGCCATTCGTGTCTTTGCGTACCATAGCTCTCCAACACGCTTGGCACTCGGGAGAGGCTTCAGTTGGTTGCAATCTCCTCACCTCACCGCTAGATAGCGCCAGATCCTACACACTGGACATTTAACTTTAAATTATACATTATGAACTTAGTGTTGTAATTCTTCTATTTCTGTCTATGAAGAAGAAGGTTGTTCTGTTGCTCTGACTGAGGTTTTCCTTATCCGAATCACGGATCTAAGGTTAGAGGGTGTCGTATGTTGTTCAGATTGTAAAGCCCTCTGAGACATATTTGTGGCCATGTCTTTGGGCTATATTATTGACTCGAGTTTACTTTTTAGTTAGTAGAGACACTCTCCATATTCACTATGCAGATGTTTATCTGATTTGCTGAGGTGCACCTTTCCTGATGCCGTCTAACTTTATTCTGGTAAAAAACACCCTCCAGACATGTTTTAATTAATTTAAAATTATTCTGCTTGCAATAATGTTTGATATGGGTTTTCTACAAAAAAAAGTTGATTAGTTACAAATTCTTGAAATAACTTTTAGTCTGCCAAAGTCCAGAATATATGAATATACAAATATTGTGCATTTCAAAGGTTTAACTACTGGACACAAAATGTGTGCTACTTCACTGAAAAGTCCATTCTCAGTCTATGTGCACTGGAGGTTCAAAGTTTCTAAAATCAAGAAGGCCTGGCGACCCCTTATGGAGGTCAGGACTCCCAGGTTGGAAACCAGTGAGCTAGAGACATTACTGGCGGTACAGTATGTGCAAAGTTACCAAGTAGTCACACTAATATCTGAACACCCAAGTGAAATATCAACAAGCAAAACACATTTTTGAGTGAAAGTGGACTTTTAACATTCACATTACCTGTACTGATACAGTATTGAGTGTATTAGGGCTTGTTTTGTGCCAACACGTATCTGTGAAGGCATCCATCTCTGCCAGGCATCCTGCAGTCTGCAGCAGACAGGTCTTGTGGAGAGTAGTAAAGGTCTGGGTTTGCCACGGGATCTCTTTGTTTCCCACATTGAACCCTCTGTCAGCCTCATGGGAGTCCTCAGGCAGGGCATGGAGGAGTCAGATGGACTTGCACCGAGCTCAACACTTACCATTATTCACCTAGAAGTTCACAAAAAGAGACAGAATCACTTTCTCCATGTTTCATCCAATTGCTCTATTTCTTCTTTCTGTTAAGAGACTGATGAATGAGTATGCCCATAGATTGCATTAATTATTATTATTAATAATTATTTTTTTAATGTTCTTGTTGGAAGATTTGACAGATTACAAATACAGGGTCTTCTGTCCCTATGTGTGATGTATACGCATAGCAATGCAGGGAGCAAAACACACTTCCAGTAAAGGTTGAAGACAGGAGTTTGTACTAGAAGCAATTGTAAAACTGAGAAAATAGTATGGAGAAAAACGCAACAAATTCAGTGAAAGTGATTAAAAAAAAATTTGATACTATAAACAAGAGTTGGAAAAGTATTGTAAAATCAGCTGGCAGAGTAACAAGAAAACCAGATTTACAAAATGAAGACTGACATGTCTTATCAGTTACATTGTCCCTCATATCAGGAAACTAACCTGTCTCCTAGAAATTATGTTTGTATACTCCTAATTTGCAACAGCGAATTTATTTAGAAAGAAACGCAATGTAACTTGAATCACACTTTCTAATCAACATAATGAGGAAACGTTTTCAAGTTGAACATGTACCAGGTCTCAAAATGTTCGTACAGCACATATCTGCACAACGTTCACGGATATTTCATTTTTCATTTTTCTTTTCGACAATATTGGCTCTTGTAATATACCCATTTGTAGCAACTAAAGCACGATTAACATTTTTATGGTTATGTTTAGGCGCTCAAAGCACTTGGTTAAGATTTGGTAAAGATTGTGGTTTTGGTTGAATATTGAAAAAGTCCAAAGTAACACAACACAGGATGTATTTACGCTTTCTACATTTAACCAAAACCATGACTTCCCCTAACCCGCCAAAGTGTTTCTGTTGCCTAAAATGAACCACACACTGGACTGAATAGGTTACCGAAACCCCGTCTCCAGTAGCAACGTCCTGTGCTTTGTACACCATCGACCAGCTCCCTACGCCTTACATGTAGTTAGAAAAAGTAGCACTTCATTCACACAGTAAAACTTTGTCACTGAACATAATTTAGGCAGCATTTATGTTTGCCTCAAAACATATAGAAAACAAATCAGTTATAAATGTAATTTCTAGAAGACAGTGTTACAGGAGTCCCCATAGGAGGAACAACGTAGTTCTTAATCAGCAGCCTATTAAGCTGTGTTTTCTGATTTTTGTCTTAGTTTTTCCAAAGGGAAATAAAGCATGATGTTGATTGTAATGCTTATCTTCAGTACGTCATCCGATAAACCAAAGACGCTGATTATGGTTTGGGACTACAGCTTTGCAGAGCTAAGGGCAACATGCACAAAAGCTGAGTGAAGATTTAAGACAAAATTTGAGGATTAGCAACAAACATGACAACTTCTGCACTTTAATTAGGGGACTAGGATCACAAACATACAGGAAAAAACGAAACCTTGCTTTGAATAGACAGCACTTACTCTAGACCCGAGCAGCTTAAATGATGTACGGTACAATGAGCCCAGTGCACTACCCACAGCTCAGTGTATAAAATGAGGTTTTTACAGAATCATGTAGCACGATTTGACATTTCTGGAACTGTCAACATATTTTTGAGACATAAATACCCAAGCAAATTCCTCTTGTTGACTGAGACTTAATCTGTGACAGATTTGTTTGTTTCTCATCTGTTTCCTCTGTACGTGCTTCTCTCTGCGTGTAATGAGATTCAAGTTTGAGGTTGTTTGCTGTTTATCAAACACCTGCTTGTTGTTTTTGACAAATCCTGCTGCGTTGGCTGGTTGGCAAATTGGCCATCAAAGTGAAACGTTTTCCCTTCATGCTGTCACCATGTTTTAGATTACCATATGTAAATGTTAACACGAGAAACTATTCATATGTATATATTAGGGCTGTCAAAGTCAACATGATAACCGGACCCCAGGAAGACTAGCTGGTGCCATTGGTATCAGCTAATGGGGATCGTTTTTAAATAAATAAATTTAAAAAAAATAATAATGCGTTAACGCAAATTTGTTTTAACGCCATACTTTTCTTTAAAGCATTAACACATAACACATTTCTAAGGTTGTAACAGTTTTAAAGCTAGAGTGAACATACTGGCATCATATAAAACTAGATAACCTAAGGAATCCATTGGTACCAAGCATGTTATACTAGCTTATCGCAAAAGAGATGAGATAATGCTCCAAACCTGCACTAAATTTTGGGGAGGAAAACTGTCATGTCCATTTTCAAAAGGGGCCCTTGACCTCTGAACTCAAGATATATGAATGTAATTGGGTTCTATGGGTACCCACGAGTCTCCCCTTTACAGACATGCCCGCTTTATGATAATTTCATGCAGTTTGGGGCAAATCACAGTCAAGTCAGCACACTTTTTATGCTAAATGCAGTACCTGTGAGGGTTTCTGTACAATATTTGTTATTGTTTTGTGTTGTTAATTGATTTCCAATAATAAATATATGCATACATCTGCATATACTTAAAAAAATCTACCTTTAAGGTACATTTTGAACAGAAAAAAAATGTGCGATACATTTGCGATTAATCACGATTAATCATGAACAATCATGCAATTAATCGCAATTAAAAGTTTTAATCGATTGACAGCCTTTGTATGTACACATGGTGCTTCTAAAGCTCCCATTAAGAGATAAGCTGGAAAAGAATGGAGAGAGTGTGAAAGAGCAAACGGGAAGGATAAGGCAATGTAGAAAGTGACATATGGAGGAGGATGAACGTTTGTTGTCCTTTAGCCCCAGACTCTTTAGCACACATGAATGATGTAGCTTGGACCCTGAAAACTTTTCAAAGCAAAAAAAAATTAAAAACTTTTGCTGATTCCTTTGAGTAATGACGCCCAAGTGCAAACTGTTTGTTTTGAAACACACGTATCATCGGTCTGTTTGTCACAAAGACAAATCCCCCTCTGAGATATGAAAATATCTGAGGCTTGTGTTTGCAGTGGGCAGCGGCTCGACTTGAGGTGAACAGATGGGAGAGTGAGGGATGAGTGATTGGAGTCGCTCTTAAAGTTAAAGACAAAACAAGAGAGAATGTCAATGTTTGAGCATCATGCTGTTTGAAAGGCATTTGTACGTCAGCATATTAGGATCATTGGTTTAAAACAAATTACGGAGCCGGGGGAGGGGGGTAATATTCATAGAAAAAAATCTGAATTTCCGAGATAAAAGTCATACATTTTGTGAGATTATAAATTAGTAAATTTGCGAGAAAAAAAAAAAAATAGTGGAGTACAAAACCGTAGCAATGGAAAATAGTGGGGTATTTTTGTTTCGGAACCACATCGCTTCACTTTGCAAGGTTGGATAAACCTCATCACACATATGACCGTTAAACACTGCGGTGACTTGAGCCGCAGATTGCAAAATGTATTATTATTATTATTATGTATACATGTATACATATATATATATATATATATTTATATATATATATATATATATATACATACATGTGTACATCTCTACTTTCTTGTAACTTCTAGAACATTCATTCATAAAATAACACATTAGGAACATGAAAGAAAACCTGTATATCTTTCAGGACGTTCGCCTCACTCAGTTTTCCAAGTTATTTTCTCATAAATGTATGACTTTAATCTCACAATACTACCCCCTCCCCCAGCTCCATAATTTGTTTTATTTTTTTTACCAACGCCGTTGTACGTTTGTCAGATGAACAAGATGAATGAATAAATGATGAAGGGACGGGGCATGTGGGGAGAGACGACTGCAACACATGTAATCTGCATGGACTTAAATGTAAATGTTTTGATTAAAAGCGGGGCCTTTGGCTAAATTGATGGATGACTGGAAGATGGAGAGGAGTGTTTGGAGGAGAGATAAATGAAGGGAAGCTATATAAGAGGAAAGGAAAACACAACCTTCTATCTAGCTGGGAGGAAGTTGAAGTCACATAGAGTCAGATACGCTGTCATGCACAACTGATCTGCGTGCTGCAAAATGTACGTTTGATGGCATACAATGTACAAAATGTACCTTTGGGCAATAAGTGTCACTTTATATGCCTTTATATGATTTTTTTATTTAGAAAAATTATGATACGTTATGTTGTAGCACATTGATTTAAGACTTGAAATGAAATGCACATCAAGGAAAAAAGCATTTCATGGCCCTGAAGTCGCACGCACATCTTGCAGCATGTTATATAACCACTATCATCTTCATATCCCTTCATGTGGACTGAGAGGGAACCGCAGTGACACCCTGCTCTTCAATAATTTAAGGCCCATTTTGTTCCTTCATTTTCTACCTGTTCAACCTCCGAGGCATGGCATGATTTCACTACATTGGTATTCATGAGATTGACATGAGCGTATTGCCCCGTCTCTTCAGGTGAATTATAGAAGGCCTGTCAGCGATTGTTAATGGGAACAGGTGATTGTCAGGTTATCTTCCAGGTTTCATCTGAGCTTTTAAGTGATTTCAGAGACACGTTGTTAGGTTTCTACATGGAAAAGGTTGCTAGATCCTGTCATATGTAGTATAGAAAATCTATTATATTCATAATACACTGACCCTGTAAAATGTTGCTTTGTTCAGAATTATTGAACGTTCACTTCAAAACTATAAGGAGTTTTTTTCTTTACCATAGTAAGTAATTCTACATGTTTGATACTGTATGGAAGATGTATGAAATGAAATGCCATTGGTGCAATTAAACAAACCAAAACATTTAAAAATAAAGAAATACAGCAGATAGGCTGGCACTACTCATATGGTATGGTATGGTATGGTATGGTATGGTATGGTATGGTATGGTATGGTATGGTATGGTATGGTATTTCAATCTAAATCATTAAATAGATACAGAGACTTTGAATCATTTTGGTCTAACAGTCAGTGTTACCGAAAGAAGAGAAAAGAAATGCTTTATTCAATACAACATCTGAAAAAGGAATAATCAAAGAGCCTTTTCATTTGACTGAATATGACTCTCTTACTTGAGTTTGAAGATTAGATTTTAGTTACTTATATATTAGGGATGTCCCCATTAAGTGTCTTTGGCCCAGAGTACTTTAACATTGGGTATCTGCACATTCAGAGGTCCAATCCGATACTTATATTTACCTAAACATTGATCAAATTAATTAAGATTACTAAATTTCATACACCTTATTTTTCACAAGTAACTTGATCCAAATACTGAAGGTCCGAATGTGACTGAAATTGATGATGAGCTACTGTAGAGAGAAGATGGATCACTCTGTTGCGAAACACTCGAATATGACACAAATTCACAAAGAAATATTACCGGCCGCTGATAGCACCATGAATTGTGCATCGCAACCACCATCTGCCCCGTCTCAAGGTCCAATTCACAAAAGATAGTGCGCTAAGGTTACTACAGCACAAACAAACACGGGCATGAAGTTTTGCTGCTGAGGGCAATTTGCCCTTTTTGTGCGTTTGATTGCAATTATCTATGTGGCAAAGTATACATGTTGCCTTTGTGCCAAGAACACAGCAGGCAGAATAATGGCAGAGAGAAAAAGAAAAAAGTTAAAAAAAATGTTAGACCGCAAGCTGCAGGTCCTGACCAATGAGGTGCGGAGGCATTCCTCAGAACTTCCGGGAAGGAATTTAAACGTGACAGCGAAAAAACACTTAGGATTTAATATGCCTTGATCACTGTAAAGTCTGGGGGTGAAACCACTTATAAATGCAGTTCAGTTACCACCAACTCTCTGAAGATGCTAATAATTTCCCCATGGATATAAAATAGGAGTAGAACGGACATTGAACTGTTTTCCGAGGTCATTTGACTGGTACACAACAGTTGGCAATTGTTGTTAGTTGTTATGCTGACAACAGAACACACATCAGTGGGGCCGCACATTGTTTTGAGATTTAGTCACACTGTGTTGCACTGTAGAGCACACCTGCTGTCAAGGAGAGCGGCGTAGCAACACTAGCAGGCTGATGTGGACAAAACACATTAGAGTTTTGTGTTTGATATGCCCGGATCCGCCCCGATTCAATTTAGGAGATCTCTATTATATGTAAATCCAAATACTCATGCAGCCAAGGCTGGAAATGTGATTATCAGCGCTGTATAAGAGCACATTAACACATGGCTCCAAATTGTTGAGGATTTTGAATGGCCTTTAAACAGATCCCCAGTCCCTAAGATACTCACTCATACATAGACAAATGCTTAACTGCCGTACCCCAAACAACTGTCTTTGTTTGGTTTTACCATCTGTGTGGGAATGTTAACAGTTGGCCTCCTACGGGAGATGACAGATAGGTTAAGATGTACATAACTCTCTGCAACAGGCAAATCTGTGTACTCTGCTTTCACAGCAAAACAAATGATTCCAGGCAGATGAAAACAGAGAAAAGAAAAGTTGTTAGGAGAAACAAGATTAGAATGAGGGGGGGGGGGGGGGGGGGGGGGGTAGATGAATGAATACCCTTAGGGAGAACATGAGGAGGAAATATGAGGACATGAGACGGTGGAATGGAAGAAGGAAGATGAGATGGATCTAAAAGCATTTTCACTTCTCCCTCGCTCACCAAGTGGCAACTTGCAGGAAGTGACAGGAGGATCGGAGTTGAGGAATGAAGGGAGCGAGCCATAATGGAGGCCATTTGGAGTAGTTCATATTCCAATCAATCATCAAAAATGGACACGTGTTATTGACGAAGTGGCCCTGTCAGAACTGATGTAGACCAATGCCTAGTATATACAAATACTGACATTAAATGGCAAGTTAGAAACTAGCACTTTAGGAGTTTCTGACTTACTGGCTGTATTTCAAAATTATTCCAAATAGTGCAGTGCCCGTTCGTGACGTGCCCGTTCAGAACAGGCCAACTGCTTTTGCTCCCGGTATTTGCCGCTTGCAGCTTTGTCGTGGGGCGTGCCAGTTCAGAGCAAATGGAGTTTGGAAAGCGTGCCTGTTAGGAGTGGGCCGATTGCTTGGCTCCCCGGAGGTGTCGTTTGCAGCATTGACTTACAGCAACTCGTGAGCTTGTATTTACAACATAGGAAGTCGTGAACACATATGCTTGGCGTTCAAGTGGTTAAAGCAGCAGTGGGTAGAAATGGAGCAAATATAATATAACAATAATAATAATATGTTCTCGGTCTTCCGTATGTCTCTCATCAGTAATATCTGGGGGAAATAAGATAATCACTCATGTCCTGTTTACATAATCATGCTTATTTATTATAATTGGCTCACACCGTATGATCTCAGCTCTTGAAGATGCATCCTTTTCTGGTTGTTTCTGTTCACTTTTTTTGCTCATTTGTCTTTCTAGCACTGTGGGAAAACAAAATAAGTTCCCTATTTTCTGCTCTTCCCCGTCACAATGTACAGCATGCTTATAAAACAGAGAACAGGTGATTTGGAGGTTAATGTGTGTTCACCCCTCCAGAGGGCTGGATCTTATTTCATGCACAGTTAAGGTCACTGTAGCGATATTTTGACTCATTATTCATGAGTCTAACTAGACTCGTAATGGCTCACTAAGCACCCAGCTCTGAGTAAATAGAGGAACTTCACACATTGGAGTGTATGTGAGTGTGCTTGTGTTTATACTCCACATTTCTCAGCTAGCTGACTAGAATTTTGCTGTCATGTTTTTTGCAGTTGAGGCTTGTGAGCCAGGATTTTGTCTTTTCTATCTTTTCCATCATTGGCGAGGATGAACATGTCTTTGTTGTCTGGGTCTCTTTCTGCCATTTTTCGTCATGGGTCAAAAAAATAAGTGACTGTTGATATGAAAAAAGTGTTGTTTTTTTATTTCTAAACCAACCTGAAGACAACATCTTCATGTAACCTACACTGGTTTCAGATGACATATTTAAATGTGACCTAGAACTCATACTCTACATTTATGATTTATGACTGTGTGAAGATATGAGCAAACGCTTATTCCACAGATGGGTGCATTAACATGGATTTAAGGGGTTTTCTCTCCGCTTCATTCCAAGTTATAATAGAAACGATTATTTATTGTTCCTTCTGACTGCACTCAGTCATTTGTTATTCATCTGGTAACATTATACTGTGTACTTACTGCATACTGGAGAAAGTGCTTCTGAAGAATAACAGTTACTTGTGAAAGGGAAAATAATGATCAATTATGGGTTTAGTTTGAGGAGGATTTATGTTAATAATAATAATAATAATACTTCTGACAGAGAAGCATAAACACAGGCTACAACCCAGAAACAAGAAATAGCCAAAACAAACTGCACACAAAACTCCTCTGTATCTAAACTCAGATCAGCTTTGTAGTTGGTTGTGGAGGAAGATGTTTGTTTTAATGGTTGGTTGATCAAGTAAGATACACACAGTAGTTTACATAGATATAGTATCTTCACATTCTTAGTGCCGTAGCAAAATGTTCATACTAAACAACTTTCAACATATTTTATTTTCTACCTACAATATCTGCTCCTGTAAACTAAAGCGTGATTCACTCCTGTTACTGTAACTACTAACAGCGTTCATTTACCAGAGCTTTATGATAGGAAATGTGATGATTTATAATGAATTTCATATGATGCGTGCGTACAATTAAATACGTTAAGCCACTTTAGAAACAACTCACTGCATATAAGTTTGCTTAATTTTAGGACAATATTGGTGTTGTTCATTAACAGTAAGCTCATAATGTAAATGTGATTTGTTTAAAGGTGCTCTATACGATAGGGCTGTCGCAGTGAAGGAATTTCCCCTGCGGTCATAATGATTGGCTTAAAGAAATCTTTTGGCATCATTGCGCAAAAGTTCAATAATAACATTTCTGTATATTGTAATTCAAGTGTTCTGAGAAAAAAGACTTCGGCACCTCCTCTTGGCTCTGTTTTCAGGCTTTAAAAAATCTAGCACGACAGGAGACTTTGACTAATCCTGTCCTCTCAATCACTTTGCATTCACAAGGGTGTACAATGATAAGTGTGTGCAGCGGGGATGTTTTCAGTTTCACTGAATTTTGACATTGTCCCTTTGTCCCATTCGTCTTATGAGTAATCTCCGTCATTCTGCTTCCAATCCCGTCTTTCTGACAGTTTCAGTTATAGGATTTCCCCCATCCTTCACTTGTCCTTACTGATTCGTTCCGGCTTACCATTCTTTTACAACAGTCTCTGTCTCCTTCGCTCTCCTCAACAATTTTGCCCTCTCTTTCTGTTTGTACTGTACGTGTGTGTCTTTATACAGTATGTCTCTGTGTGTGTGTAGACTGTAAGTTCCAGCTGTATGACAGCAAGGCTGAAGTTGTCACAGACGTCCTCTACAATGATTAGCCCCAATTCCACCATTCAGCTACAGGCTGACAGTCACTTTATGACTTTCCATCACTCTGAATCGTTCTCCCCCCTCTCAGACTGATGGGGGTGAGCAAGGGTTCCTCCCTCGTCTGCCTCTCTCTTGACTTCATCCTCTCAGAAAGACTGTTAATCCAGTCTTGCCCCTTGTACCACTGACACTGCGGAGAGGAGAGTATACAGTAGAAGGGAAAGTGGGCAAAACGTAAATAACTAGACTAGCAGGCAGACACCGTATCATCTGAAGGTGCAGTATAAATCTGTCGGCAATCCCTAGTCTCTCCCCAATGTATATTTTTCAGGAATTAAAGGGGAACTCCACTGAATTTATACATCAAAGTATGTTGCAGATGTTGGAGAGTACTACTGAATGTGAAAAAAGTTTTTGTGCCTGTTTGTGGCTTTGTAGCGGCTCGAGACTACATTATCCACTACTAGAACAACACACCCGAATCTCTAAACAAACTGTTGGTGGGCGAGTTGCATTCTGGGTAATGTAGGCTACCTGTTTTGACAAGGAAGAATAAACAAAGACAAATTGTCTTGTTTTGATGTACTGATTTTGATCCTTTTAACTGAAAGACATCATGAATCTGACAATGTTATAGGAGCTCACTGCTAAATCGGTGCAGTGCTCTTAAGAACAGTCTTGTTTTCACCATGCAATTTTAAGTCACTGCAATTGATTTAAAATGGTTTCATAAGCCAGGTAATGTGTATGGGGAAACAAACAGAGTGTAAAATACGCTGGATTTATCTCATATTTCAAGTTAAAAACTGCGGCACGAAGGGAAAACAGATGTAATAACAAGAAAGATGTCTCCGTATGGACAACCCGTTCTCATTCCCAGGGCGTCAAATACTAAGGCTTTGTCACGGCGGTCTGCGTTTGATGCCGCCACCCTTTAGTACCAGTATGAAATGCATCAGGTGTTTCATTAACTACAGTGTAAACCCATCCACGGCAACAGTAAACATTCCGAGAAAGTGCGCCAGGAGTGTGATGACGTAGTTTAAACAGCGAAAAAACACACATAGGGCGGGCAGGAGGGGAGGTGGATGGGTACAACAAACACAAGGCTTTCATCCAGGAGATCACTGTTCGTGTCTCGTGCGGCAAATTCCACTTTCACGTTACAATCAGCTGTTCATTCGTGTCCCGTGCTCACAACGTTCAGTTTCATTTTCCCTTTACAAACGTAGTAGTTTTAAGCCCAACCATGTAGTTTTTTCCTGGTTTTGTTGCCTAAGCCTAAAGTGACGCCAAAGGGCATGACTAAGCGGCAGTATGTAACGAGTTGGGATGAGATGAACGTGTTGGTATGGAATACAACCCCCATCAGTAATCAGTAAAAGACATAAAGATGCTATTGTAGATCCAGGAAACTTACAGCAACATCTGCATGAAGATATATTTCCACATATTTGTATCCAAAGACACATTAGATAGGCATTGGCTGATCAGTGTTGTAGGTTAGTGGTTTTAGCATTTGTAAAAGTTTAGAAAAGATTTGCTGGTAGTCGAACCGTGATGTGAAGTCTGAATAAAAATGTTTAGTCATTTAGGCATATAAAACCTCTGAGGGAAAATGAGCTTGGATTCATACTACACTCCATTTGCTCCGAACTGCATACAAAGTGAAGTTTAAAAGTGCACTACCAAGAACTCATTTCCTCCATCATTTATCAAAAAAACTATTACATTCTCGATCGCTGTATCTTCGGGAATTAGAATTTTACGTTCAGCAACAGACATGAAAAAAAAGTGAAAGTAATATTTTATTTTCATTTTAAAATAGATGAAATATCCCTGTGGAGCTACTGAGATACTGAAAGGGCAACAAACTTGTGTGAAGTTAAGTGAGAGGAGAAAAAGAAACAGAATACTCAAGCATCCCATGGTTTATCATGGGAAATGTGAGATTGCACGCCAACAAGTTGGATGAACTTGGAGCCTACACTAAACTTTGGGAGCATTGGAAGGGCTGCATATTTCTGCTTTATGATGAAATTGCTTTTCAGGAATATACCAGAAGTCCACATGGAAAAAAATCAGCTTTTCTGTATTCATAAGAGCAGTAAGAAGGCAAACACAGGAGGTATTTACACTAATGTGAAGACTAATGGTTTTGTAAGAGAGGGGCTGGCTCTAAGTACAAGGCTGTATTTTCCTGGCTTGACATTTATGGGGAACTTGTAATTCAATTTAATTGTTGTAAGAGTGATTATTGTGTCACATAA
Organism: Sebastes fasciatus; assembly: GCF_043250625.1. NCBI lineage: Eukaryota > Metazoa > Chordata > Actinopteri > Perciformes > Sebastidae > Sebastes > Sebastes fasciatus. The sequence continues at coordinate 19,206,823 of NC_133802.1, forward strand.
GCCATCAGGAGGACTTGCTGATGACTGTTTTTTCAGTTAATGGAGATCCATTAAAAAAAAACAAAAAAACATAATGATAATGTGACATTTTGGTGGCTGTTTATATGATGTCAGCCATGGTCCGACCACTGGTGGAAAGCAACTAAATACATTAACTCAAGTACTGTACTTAAGTACAATCAAATGAAGTACTTGTATTTTACAAAAGTATTTATTATTAATTTATCTTTCGGAGGTTGTAGTGGGCTCAGTTTTAAAGCTAGAGTGACGATACTGGCATCATATTAAACTAAAAAAACCTAAGGAACCCATTGGTACCAACCATGTCATACTAGCTTGTCGCAAATAACGCTCCAAACTTACGTTAAATTTTGGTGAGGAAAAACTGTCATGGCTGTTTTCAAAGGGGTCCCTTGACCTCTGACCTCAAGATATGTGAATGAAAATGGGTTCTGTGGGTACCCACAAGTTTACAGACATACATGCCCACTTTATGATAATCACATGCAGTTTGGGGCAAATCATAGTCAAGTCAGCACACTGACACACTGACAGCTATTGTTGCCTGTTGCGCTGCAGTTTGCCATGTTATGATTTGAGGCCATTTTCTATGCTAAATGCAGTACCTGTGAGGGTTTCTGGACAATATTTGTCATTGTTTTGTGTTATTTATTGATTTCCAATAATAAATATATACATACATTTGCATAAAGCGAGCATATTTGCTGAGTAGTTTGAGTATTAAATACTTGACAAATCTCTGTCGCCCCAGGTCCGGTGCTTGGTCCTGAGTGGTGGAGACAGGAGGTTTTGCATCAGAGGAGCGGAGGGAGTGGGAAGGAGTGTGATGGTGGAGCAGGTCGGTGAGGTAGGAGGGGGCCTGGTTTTGGAAGGCTTTGTGAGTGAGGAGAAGGACTTTGAACTGGATCTGTTGTCGGACAGGGAGCCAGTGGGAATGGGTGAGCAGAGGGACAGCAGAGCTCAGGATGTACTGGAGTTTATTCAGGACTTTGGATGATGTGCTGTAAAGCAGCGGTCCCCAACCCCCGGGCCGCGGACCGGTACCGGTCCGTGGGTCATTTGGTACCGGGCCGCACAGAAAGAATAAATAACTTACATTATTTCCGTTTTATTTATTATCTGAATCTGAATGATGTTTTATTTTGAAAAATGACCGGATTCTCT